>NC_089661.1:12567666-12875833 GCF_037042795.1 Molothrus aeneus
TCATAGTTAATGGGTTCTCTTTCATTTGCCTGCTTTGTATGGATGTGCCTTTTCTTTCCGTGCATTTGCAACTTTTTTAAAAACATCCTCATGAATATTTTTTCAAAAAATAATTCTGGAACCTTTTTTGTAGATGAAGTACAGTAAACATAATTTTAGAACATCACATGTAGCTTTTTGATTTCTAATTTTGCAGCAGGTAATGGCTTTAAGCTGAAAGAGGGTGGCTTTAGATGGGATTGAGAAGAAACTCTTCCCTGTAAGGGTGGGGAGGCCCTGGCACAGGGTGCCCAGAGAAGCTGTGGCTGCCCCATCCCTGGAAGTGTCCAAAGCCAGGTTGGATGAGGCTTGGAGCAGCCTGGCACAGTGGAAGGTGTCCCTGCCATTGCAGGGGGTGGCACTGAATGGGCTTTAAGGTCCCTTCCAACCCAAACCATCCCGGGATTCTGTGGTGTTCCATGAATTCACAGAGTTAGGAATACTCACTGCCTTCTGATAAACAATAAGTCAATATAATTTTTTTTGCCCCGACTGAACTGAATTATTACAGGTGATCAGAAAGTGAGACATGAGGTGTAGAAATTAAATGGGAAAAGGAAGCCTTAGTGGGATTTTAGGTTAATACATCAGGAGCTGCTTGAGGCTCAGTTAAAACGATATCAGCTCATTATTTTTTTTCTCCTTGGCTGGTCTGCTAAAGAAATCAATTTTAAGAAAAGAATAATACAATTGCATATGGGAAAGTATTTCTTGGTGTATTTGGGGATAACTGAGAGAGGTTTATGTTGAATTTTAATGGAGGTATGCTACCAACCACTGTCTTTTTTTCTTTTTTTTTTCTTTTAGAATCCAGGCCCTATAAAAAGTCTGCTGTGGCTCTGTTTTGAGTGTTTCTAATAAAACTTGAGAAATCTTTTCTCAAAAGGGAATTCTTCAAGAAGTGATTGTGTAGTGAATGAAAAGATGGTCTTTAAATAGATGGCAGACTGTTAGGGAGTAGATTTTATGAATACAAAGAACAGGTTATGTTTAAGGACTTTTAAGCATCTGTGATAGTAAGATTTTCTTTTTTTCTCATAAAAATCCTGCTCTGGCTTTTTTCTGTTGTCTCAGGATGCAAATGGATTTTTGTAGTTCATCTAAAGCTGTTCATAGAGAAAAATGGAAGAAGGCTAAGAGAGATAACAGGAAATGTTTGTGCCTTAAAACAGGGCAGAAGGATTGGAAATACCAAAACAGGTTTTACTGTAGCTAGTCACTTCATGGTGTTTATCTTAGAATTATAGAATTTTCTAGGGAGTGCATTAGGATGTTTGTTCTTTTAAGCAATACTATGTGTTAGCCAAGATTTGGGAAAAACATTTGGTCTGTTTGCATCAAGAAATGAGGAGTAGAGAAGCCAACTGGAATCTGCAGTGCCATTTAGGTAATTCAGAAATAGAGAAGTGATGCTTCAATTTAAAAAAAAAAAAAGAATTTTTAATTAAATCTACTTAACTATCAGTGTGAAACACTCATTCTTGCCGCTTGGGACTCCTATTCTATTGAATTGTTGAAAGCTAATCATAACTATACATTACAGAATGTTTAGTTTTCCTCTTGGGATGGGCTGCAACAGGTTTGCAATCTTTAGTTCAATATTTCCTCCATCCAAATCAAATATATGATTGGCAATTACCCAATAGCTAACTTGCCAATTACTTATGTGAGCTGTTACAAGGCAAAAAAAAAAAAGTTATCCATTGAAATCTTGTCTCCCTGCGAGTGTGCATTTAAAAGAAATAAATGTCACTTATTCTAAAAATATGTGGGCTTCCTCACAGAAAGTGCTGAGTCCTAAAACAATTTAATTCCATCCCCAATTAAACCTCTAAAAGCACCATCCATCAACCTCAGCTGATATCTGTATTTGCATTCAGGGATTATAATAGAGGTACCCAAAAAGAAGGTTATCTTTTTAATCTCTAGGACGACAAAAATGGGCAGCTTGGGCTCATTTACTTGATGTGTGAAATTGGGGAAGACTGATTTAAATACAGTTGCTTCAGTACTCTTCCAATATAAAATCAGATATCATCTTTGATGAAAGTTCAGGAAATCCATTTTGAGAGAATGCTTTATACCATTGTGTGAAAATTCTTAGCTACTGCAGTATATTTGAAAAATAACCTGATATTTTAATGAAATATTCACTATGATGCATCAGTCCTTTGCAACTGAGGTTTAGAATGAGGTAGTAAAATGCAATTTAAATTTAATTGTTGGACTTGGTGATTTATGTCACACTTTCAACCACAAAAATTTGAATCTCAAAGATCCAATATTTTGGGTCAAATAGACTTCCTGCAAATCAATACAGTTGAAGTGACTGAATGCTCTAATGTATGTTTGACATTGTTGACAGTTTATGAATAGATCATATACTAACTTCACCAGCATCTCACCAATGCATTTTAGAATATTTGAATTCAAAAGAAGATTGATTCAAATATATCTGAGTTCAATCTGACTTTCTGGTACATTTCCCAGGATTTACTGTGTTATAATTCCAAATTCATATGCCATATAATCTATTGAAGTTCATTTCCACAAGAGAATACAACTTGCATCCAGAGCGAGCACATGTATGCATGTATATCAGAAACTCTAAGATTAGAAAACTGAGATAGAAAGACTAAAAGATCCTTTTGAAAAGGAAATAGAGAAAAACCTTTTCTATACCCGACTTGGGAATAAGAAGAAAAGCCATTTTCCCAGGAGGTTGCAGTTATTTGCTGTCAGAGCAGAGCAGCTCGTGCTCGACTCTTTGTGCTCACAGCTGAACTTCAGTCTGGTCTGGAATGGATTTTGCTGTCCATAGTTGCAACAATTTCTGTGGATTACTGAGAAGATTCTTCCTGTCTCTAGTTTGGGTTTCCTGACTCCAGCTGCCATTTTTCCTTTATTTTTGTATTACACATTCAATGCCCCAGAGAGACCTTTTGGGATACTCTTCCCGTGGCAGTCATTGTTTACCCACCTGAAGGTGGCTCACATTTCCTTTCCTAGCAGACATGAGAGCAAAACCAATTCTGTATTGCTGATCTCCTGGGCTGATCATTCAGTCTCTATCTACCTCATTTTCCTCACAGAATTCCCCAGCAATAATTCTGTTTTTTATTTTCCTGTGTCAGCTGATCGTACCTTTGGAAGCATATGAAGAAACAGTAATGTCCATCATGTTTTGACTGGAGATTAATAAGCTAAAATCAATAGAGGTGTGCTACTTAATAAACCCATTGTGTTTTTCTTTTGAGTTTGAAAAATGTATCTCAGTCAAAACTCTCTTTTCAATATTGAACCTGTAGGGCCAATGGAGCGATGGAAAGGCAGCTGCTCACCTGGCATTTGTTAAGTGATTGAGCTGTATTTGCTCTGAATTGCTGATTTATGTGCATGTTGATCTACTTTTAATATTCAATATTAGCTCACCTAAAAGTGACTTAAAAGTAGAGATGCAAAACAAAGACAAATAGCAGTGGCACTGGGGATCTTTCAACCTGCTCTCAGCACTCCCTGCCTTTTCCTTCCTCTGAGTGCTCAGGACCACAGAATCTTTTTTCAGGAAGTGAGCACCTGATTTTGCCTGTAACTGTTGGTATCCAACTTTTCTGGAGGAAAAAAAGCTGAGATTTGAAGAGGGTAGTTGCAGTGGGTTTTACTGATGAGGGTGATGTGGCACTTCTCTGGAATACTGTAACTTTCCTTTTCTCTGCAGGGTAGAGGTTCTCAAGATCAAATTCTGTCTTTAATTAAAATTTATTAATTCCTGAGGGACAGGACTGTGCAACCTGCTTTTAAGATCTTGTAAGACCTTGTAGTAACTGAAAGATCTATTTGATCTGACTTTGCTTTATGTGTTTTACAAATGTAAGCTCTTCAAGGGTTCAGAATCGTTAGCTGAGCCTTGTTAATTTGTTTGCTAGAGGAAATGTTTGAGGTCCTTGAGATGGTGCTCTCCTGTTTCTGGAGTCACATTCAGTTATGCAATCCCTATGAGATTGGGGTTCCTTGGCCATTTAATTAGTGTTTACTCCTTTTTTGTTGCCATTCCAAAGCTGTCCAGCCAGGCTGCCTTTTCCTTTTGCAGGTCCTGTTTGTAAATTTGTGCCCAAAGGTGATTTTCAGGGAGAACAGAGCACAAGGGAGCTTTCAGCTCTCCTGCTGTGCATCTTGTGCATCTCATCTGCCAGGGCCGGGGACAAGCCCTGGGTAGAGGACCCAGCACCACTTTGCACTTAAATGTCAGCACTAGTCAAAGAAAAACTGTCTGGATGTCGTTGAATTTATTCCTGAATCTTTATTTTGAGGTAAAACCCATCTAAGCATTGCATGTACCAAAGAAAGAAACTGGATGGGCCAACCCAGCAATGTAATGAAACTCAAGCAGTTTGGAGGTGCAGAAAAGCAAGGCAGAAATGCTGTGGAGCAAATTTCCAGATAATTTTGGCATATTCAATCCTACTTCTTCTTGAGATTTACATAAAAATAAATCTGCAACATCCTTTTAAGGACACAAGTCAGGATGTTGGCGAGTTTGGTAAGCAGACTTAATGAAAATTTACTGAAGCTGTAAATATACATGTGCCAACAGATTGGCACCTTATCCCTTTGCTCCTTCTTGCAACTCAAAAAGTTCTTTAATTACTATTACTTTTATTTTTAAATCAGCATCGCTGAAGAGCCAGAGAGGCTGGAAGTATCAAGACATTTAGAAAAAACAACAGTGTATAACATGAATGCTTACTTAATTTTTTATTTTTTTTTTTTTTTTTTTTTTGGTAGGCAGAAAAATATTCTAGCCAACAATAATAATTGCAGTATTTTATTATTTTTGGTTTTAGGACTCAGATAGTCTTTTCATTAGTATTTTGCTCCATTTTTGCAGAATATAAAACAAAAAATGCCTTCCTGGCTTCCAAACCCTTGGCTGGCCAAGGTTACCTTCCTGGTGAGCCCTTTCTGTAGTTAATTACCGAGTGCAAGGATCTCATACCTGTTAACTGCCCCCTTGTGTTTTCTATCCCTCAGCTGGTTACTTCTTTCCCACAACCCTTCTGAGACAGCTTTGATTTTTTCCCTGCCAATTTTCCTGTTTCCCTGGGATGCTCTATAACAACCAAACCTTTCCTTGCAGGTCCAGGTTTAAATTCTGTTTTCTATTACAGCTTAAAGCTGTAAATAAAGCCTGGGGTGCAGCCCTTGGTTCCTGAGCCTGAGGTGTGAGCAGCCCAGTGCTGCAGAAATGCCAATGTCATCAAAGCTGCCTCTCTGCAAAGAAGTTTTGCTCTGTATTTTATTTTCATTTCTGCTTTCAGTGAATATTTAGTGAGCTCTGATTGCATAATTGAATTTGATAAACTGATGGTATGTGATTGATGAGAAAGTCAGGAATAAAGGATTAGAAGATAAAATTACTTCAAGGGTTTAAGTAAATCTTCCAGAGAGCTAGGGTAATTTATAAAGCATGCTATACTCTTTATAAAAATATTCCCATAGGTCTATTAAATTTTAGCTTCTAACAGAACTGGATTGAGTTTTGAGAATCATTTTCATGTAATAACAGCTTGATTGTGATGCTTTATATGGGAGGTAGCTCTGGGTGGGCTGCAGCATCACTGGGTTTTGGAATATTTGAGTAGGAAATATAGGGCTGAATGAAGACTTGTGGACAGCACTTTGTCTTCCAAATGCATCATTTTTTTCTTGGAAAGACATAAGTTAGGAGTAAGTGGATAATTCAGAGTAAGTAATGAAGGAGGTTGTGCTGCTGAGTCTGTAAATCACTGGAAACAAGGATCAACAAATGACTCAGTTTGGTGCAGACACCACTTCCACTGGGCTTTCTTTGGGAGGAACGGTTTAGGGAACTCATTCCACTGAACTCATTCCACTGAACTTTCTTTGGGAGGAACAGTTTAGGGAACTCATTCCAGGAGCCTCTGTACATGAGCAGGTAAGTGTTGTTTTCAGGAGACTCAGCACGAATCATTTCACTTTACCAGCTGGGCACTGTTATCTTCCCCTGAACACCAGCACTGCTCCCAGCTGCTGCTTTTCCATCTCCAGAGGAAGCTTGACACCTTTAATCTTACCAGGGTAGAATGTCTGCAGCTCCCTTGGGAGACTCCCCAAAATACCTTTGACAGGATTTAACATTTTCTCTCTTGTTTAGAAATACCTTTGTAAAAATTTGCTTTTCTCTCTGGGTAAAATAACTGTATTTCACAGGAACACCCTCTAACTTCAACTTAAATTTTTCTTTATAACATTTAGAATATTGGTTGGTTTTACTAGTTAGAAGACAATGAGAATTGGGATAAGATGATTTCACAATAATTGCAGTCATTAAAACAACAACTAAAGAGAAGCTTTGCAGAATATATTTTCAGTCATGTAATAGTGTGGAGAAGTGTAAAAACTCTCCTTGGCTTGTCTGGGAATATCTGCTAGTTTGGAGCTGTTCCAATTTTCTCATATGTTGTATTGTTGTAGCTTCCTATATAGCCAATTTAGAGAAGATACTGCTGATCTGCATTCATCACAAATCAGTTTCTTTGAAAGACAGGTTATTTAAAATGCTACAAATCTGAAAAGGGCCCTACCCCAAATACAGCTTTTAATTCAGTTTGTTAGATTGGATTTTGTATGATAGTTTATAAGCATTGCTTTAAGATTATGTGGTTTTTCTTTCTTCACAAATGACTGTGTTCCTGAAGTTAAATTCTAAAAACTCAGGAGAGAATTTGTCAATCCAAATCATCAGATGAATGGGGAGCTGTGGTTGATTTATGGCCCATTGCAGGAGATATTTGGCACCAGTGGGCCTGGGGCTGCCTGGCCACGCTCAGCTGGAGCCCAGCTCTGACCCTTCAGGGATAACGAGCCTGTGCTGCCACGTGCTCTGCACTCAGAAACATCCCCTGAGCACAGTGAAAGATAAAGGCTTGGAGCCCTTGGCAATCCCCAGGCTGGGCTGTGAACCCCAGGGGAACACCAGGGTCACTGGGAAGCCACCACCAGCACCCTTTGGCCCAAGCTCCTGGGGCTGTCCTGGGGCTGTCAGTGATCCTGGAACCTGTGGGCTCAAAAATTCCAGCCTTGAACAGCACATGAGGGCACTCCAAACTGTAAAAAATAGGTTCAACTCTTTAAATATAAAATGCCTGAGTATATATAAAATGCCAAGTATAAAAATGAAATATAATTATTTAAACATAAAATTCCAAGTAAAAAAATTCCTGAGATTTTTGTGTAAAATAAATGTTTAAAGGAAGGTTTGAAGTTCAACTGAAACATTACTTGCACTGGGACAACATTTATGTATCTTGGGATTTTTTCTGTATTTTATATATAAAGTACACACACACCCCCTGCACACTTTAAAGTATTGTCTACTTATTCAGTATTATTCATATTTTATATAAAATTTTTTGACTTTGAATATAACTCCTCTGTTTTATGTGTAATCATAAAATCCTGAAAGTGTTCCAGGCCAGGTTGGATGGAGCAACCTGGTCTAGTGGAAGGTGTCCCTGCCCATGGGAGGGGTTGGAACTGGATGAGTTGTAACATCCCTTCCAACCCAGGCCATTCTGTGCTAATTTTGGTTATAGACGGTATTTGTGTGCTTCTAAAATTAAACCTGTAGTTCCTTTAGAGTTACAAGTAGAAATTTGACATGTAAAGTGTGAAAAGCCTTCATCTTCCAGAGGTGATGGGGGTAGATCTCCAGCAGGTGTGGACTCAGAATCAATCTGTATTTGAGCAGAGCTTTGGCAATTTACCCATCAAGAATTTTGCTGCTTGGAGTGTTTTATTTTTGATACTCAAAAGTTTGAGATTACAAGTGACCCTTGCATATTACTGAAGTACCCTAATTCAAAAATCTGTTAGTGGCTTCAGGTAATATAATTTAACACCTGTTGGTTTGCAAGAACATTGAAAAATACATTAAACTTGTGAGGTGTTTTTTTCTAAATTCTTTTCCCTATCAAGAATCTTCATTTACCCTGAGACTTTTCCTGCTGTGATAATCATTTCTATCCAAGATTACACTTCTGGTTTCTATTCAAGAAACTTTTTAAAAAAAGGATAAAAAAAAAAAGCTTTGAGTGGATTTAATCCTCAGAAAGGAGAAGGGGGAAAAAAGCCAATAGGGTTGTTCACTTCCTGCCACAGCAGACAATGTTGAAATTCTCATCTGGAGAAAGAGTAAACATGGACAAAAGCTTGTCTGAGTGGGCAAGGACAAAGTTTATCAAGATCTTGGTAATTCTGCCCCTAAAGGTAAAGCTTAGTTATGAATGCACCAGTGCAAGCCTTAACTGAATCGTGTTGTTTCTTGTTTTACCATGACGATGTTGAGGACAAATTAGTTAAATATCAGTAGTTTCTCCTATATTTTCCTAAATAGCCTCCAAACCCATTTTTTTCCTTTGTATTTCAGGGGATGTTGCACCATTCTTCAAGACAGAACCGGGCTTGCCCCAGATCCACCTGGAAGGAAACAGACTGGTCCTTACGTGCCTTGCCGAAGGCAGCTGGCCCTTGGAATTCAAGTGGTTGCACAACGACAGTGAAATCACCTCCTACTCCAGTGAATACAAGTAAATAACATCCATATAATCACCTCTGCAAGTGGAATTGCAAAAAACAACCCCAAACCAAACCCCACCCCCTCAGTTTCCCAATGCCTCAAAGAGCTTTGTAGATACAGACACAGGGACTTGGGGGTTCATTATGAAAGAAGAGTAGGTTTTGTAAACAGATGAGATTCCATTGCTAATAATGAGATTTAACGCTTCCAAACATGGGTCCTAACATGGAAATTTTAAGTAGCAGAAGTGCCTTTTGCTGGAGATGTAACTTTAACCTGTGTTTGTGATAAATAGGAGACACATTCCTTAGCTAAATGTTACACATAATGTGTGAACTCATCCTTGAACAGAGCCAAGCTCGCTGGGACTGTCCGTCTCCATCAGATCTAGAGGAATGTGGTCTGTCTTCAATTCCACACAACACTTTCTGTTTCAATTCTAGCAATTCCAAAAGGGAGCTGATAGTTTAACAAACTTCCCTTTAATGATTGTGCAGTTTGCCCCCAGGACCTCCCTGCTGCCTCCCTCCCCATCCCACAGACATTCCATCAAACAGGAGCTAAACCACAGCCTGGCTTATCAGAGCTCATTCCTGCTGATAGGCAGCACATGGCTGGCCAAGTACCAACGTGCCAGACAGCCAAGTTTTGTCTGCTTTTCTCTCATGTGGGAGGATTGACTGGGTTTTCTCCATGCAAACAGAAATTTCTGTACCCTTACGGAAATTTAATTTTTATGCGACTTATTTGGTGCTTTCTAATTTTGTAGAATTTGCCAGGTGAGTTTAGATGTTGTGAGGGGTGGGTGTGTGACAGAGAGAGCCCAGGTACAACACCTGTACCTTTTGAAAACTAAGATAAATACTGCATTTTTGGGACACAAGGCTTAAGGTAGGGAAAAGTTATGCTCCATCACTATAGATAGAAATTACAGTACGAGTTGGTATGCAGATAATGCAGATAATGATATAAATTTCTATATTGTTGCACAAGGTAATACATAATTACTTTTCTCAAAGTTTTTCAAAATTTTAACCTAGCACTAGTACAGTTTTTGATATTATTTACATTTACAGAGCAGTAGGGGAAAAATTCCCTTAAAAAACTTTTTAAAACTTGTGGGAGTCATTTAGCATTTCAAGTATTTAGCAACTGTTTAAACCCGAGCATTTAGTTCTATACGAAGTTACCTAAAAATGCAAGATTTGATTTGGAGTCCTGAGTCCCTGCATCTATTCATGGTTGCTGCTTTCAAGCCTTTGGGATGTGGATTATGAGCTGCACACACATAAGAGAAGATTTGTGAATGCTTTCTAGAAAATGAAAAGATCTCTAATAGCACAACAAATCACAGAATGTTTGAGCATGGCTTTGTGCAAACGCCACTTGTTTTGATCAATGACAGCAGAGTCAGTTGTAGTGGCTGGGTGGAAGGAGCTGGAAGCAGCCCTTGACCATGTGAGATGCTGAGAGAGGGGGAGGAAAAATGGTGTGGGGGGACAAACACATGAACATGGAATGAGCAGCAAGCAAAGGTTAGAACTCCAGCCCTGTAGGTGTGCTAGGCACTGGGAGATGACATTTTATGGTATTAGGAGAAACCTGGGTAAGAATGTGTGACATTTTGAAATAAGACCTGAGTGCTGTGGTATTTCTTAAACAAGTGGACATCCCAACACAAAATTGGAATTTTACAGTGTATGGCAGTGTGAGTCAGTTATTAGGACACCTTTCCCAAGCTGTGTGTGCACATACCTACAGTCAGTCCCTTGTTTCTTATATTGCATTTAATTTGTTCTTGTGAATGTCAGGTCATGATTCCAACCATATTTATTAATTCTGCATTTTTTATATTGTTATTTCTATTTCTCATTAAAAGATCTGGCACAGAGGAAGCTGCTGGTTTATGATAATAATATTGATAGAAAATATTAATTTAGAAATTGCATCCCTCCTACTGCTACACCACAGCCAGAGATCAGCTAAACAGGATTTTGATTCTGTAGAAATGCAAAGCTTTAAGCTTCCAAAAAATGACATAGGTGCATTAGGATGAATGAAAGCAAGGAAAAGATATGCTCAGACATAAAAATTGCAGTTGCAAAATTTAACCTTTGACCCCATAACAGTTTGCTGTGCAGTTCTCTTGGGTAAATAGCCTGTTTAAATGCACGAATCTTCCTGAGTAAGTGACTTCTGCTGCAATTTGAATCATCAATCAAAGATTTTTTGGTAATTGATATTACTTAGTGTGTCTCAGTTAAAGTAATGTCTATATTGTAACAGGCTGAAATATATTATTATAACAGCCCAAGTGAGTAAAGAACTAATTGGAGCCTTTGCATTGTGACATTGGTGACCCTGAGTGAGCAGCTCCTCTTTGTCTAATGAGGCTGGTTGTGTGCACAGCCCAGCATTTACAGTGACTGTGCATGCACCACTTTGTGTTAAGTATTTATAAAACAACCTTAGAAATTCTTTGTGATCTGAGATCCACCTTATGATAACAAATCGATGCTGCTGACTGCAGGAGCAATTTTGGTCGTGTCTATAGGTTAAGAGACTTTAATGTTCAGGCAGTGTCTTTTTTCTGTTTTCTTTTTTTTCCTCCCTTTGTTTTCTTTTGAATTAAGTTCTGGATCAGGTGTGTCTGTCATATTTGCTTTTGTGGCTTAAAGATATTGATTTATTGGAATTTAAGAAACTAAGGTCATGTCAAAGCAGCCATACACTTTCAACCAAACTATTTAAAAGTATCTGATTTTTATGTTTTAACAATGGACACATTTCAGTTTTCTTCTGTATTTTAAAAGTTAGATCAGTTGATCCGTAAGTCTTTTGTTAAAAAGCTTGAGTAGATAAAAAGCAACATGAATTTCTAATAAAATACACTTAGCTTTAATTCTGTATCCATAATTATGACTATTAAATCCCATAGCCTATAGCTTCACTTTCAACTCTTAGGGCATTTAAAATTCAAATGAGGGTTTAAATTTTAGATTAGGAGTGAACTGTAAGTGTTGGCTGGGATTTCTCCTTAAGTGGCTGATGCCACTCCCTCCTGGAGCTCTTTGCAGAGGGGTGATGGAGCACATCAGGCTCGGGGAGACTCCCCTTGAAGCTTCTCTTTTCCGCTTGTCACTTCCCATCTCTCTGCAGAACCTTCCCAAACTCCAGGTTCTGCTTGGCTGTGCCGTTTAAAATGAGGGAAAAGTCAGAGCTGACTTTCCAAAGTCCTTGCAGACATCCCCAGGAACATCAAGGAGCTTCCATACAAAACCATGACACATCTCTACAATGGGAAGATCTGTCTTCAAAGTTTGAGCGTAGACAAAAATAAAGCAAAATTCTGTGTTGTCACTGAAAGGAATTGCATTAACCTTTGATTTCAGTTCATTCAGGGAAAGAAAGTCTTATTTAGAACTTAGAAAGCCTATTTATATCTCTTCGTGCCAGTCAGAAAACAACTGGAATGGGAAAAGCATAGCACAAAACATCAAGGCTGTTAGGTCAATAGAAAAGTAGGTTTTAAAACAATAATAAGACATATGAGGTGCATAAAGATTGTTTAAAATTGTAAACACGGAATCAGAAATTCCATTAATATTTATCCCTTGCCCAGGTTTGCAATTTTCAAGTTAGTCTCAAACAGTATTAACACATGTCCTATCTCTTTTTTCCACATTTGTTATTTAATTCTTCTAATTTTGCTTGCTGTACCTGCACGTTATACCCAGTTGGTCCACTGAGAATCCAGCTGCTCTAGGTTTTGGCTGCCTTGGAATTTCCAAAGTAGATGGGATTTTCACTGTAAATTTTTAAAAGATTTTCATTTCTTCAGGCAACATGTTAAGAATGTTTCCTGCAGAAACTTTAATAAGTCAGGAAAGAAAACCAAAGTAGGACACTTCTGATCTAATTGATTTGTTTTGTCCTGGTGGCAGCAAAACTAAATCTGCATTACTGTCCTGGTACAGATGAATACTCAGGAAAGAGGCCTTTAATTTTGGCTTTATTTAATAGACAAGGTATTAGCCAAGCAGGACACTAAATCTTTATGGGAGAAAGAAAGATTGTTGTTGTATAACTGTTGGGTAAAAAGAACTGTAAAAATTAATTTTCAGTATTTGTCAGAATCTTCAGTTTTTTTGGTTTTTTTTAATGATGTTTTACAACAATCTTCTTCCTGGCAGAGCAGGAAATGATTTTGTAAGGGTCTAGAGAAGCCTCCTGTCCTATTGATTTCTCTCTTTGTATTTTCACCTGCTCTCTCACTCTGTTCCCCATGGTGAGGCTCATCAGGCAAGAGGAAGCAACGTTCCTGCTTCAGAGTCACTGTTTGTGTGCTGGGGCTGCTGTGGCTCCCATAAAGAGCACAGGGTGGAATCCTCCTTTGCTTCCTGCCACAGCCATGGGAGGGAATGTGCTGGTGGCTCCTGGGCAGGTCACAGCAGTGACCTGAGGAGGTCACAGGAGTCACAGCACTTATCCAGGGCCTCCTGGAAACCCCAGGGATGTCTAAAGCTTGCCCACGGTGTTGGGCTGTGGTTTAGGCCCCTGTGTTTGTTGGTGTAACCCAATTGCTGGGGTGTGTTTTGTGATGACACCATAATCTTCTGCCTCTTTTTGTTTTATGCTCCCTGATCCTGTTCAAGCATTAAGCTCTGCACGTGGGTGTGTACAATATATTTGAGTCCAAGAAGAAATGTTTTCTTTTAGTGGAATTAAATTTAGAAGATTAAAATTCAGCAGTTTTCCTTTTTCTTATCTTCCATAAAGACTTTCATTAATCCTGCCATAATATCTCCTGAAGGTGACTGGGGGAATATGCACTTGTGATTAATGTTTGTTTAATGCAGGATTATCTCTATTATTCATGTGTTTTATTCCCATTAAAACTGTGCCTATCAGCTCATTTTCATGTTGAGCAATCAGATGTAGCTGAATGAGGAAGGTGAGATTAGTGGACTGAGTGTGTGTTTGAAGGGCAGAGCAAACACAAAGTACAGCACAAGGTGGCACTTCCAGGATTCCTGAGTTTCAGTGGTCACACAGTGGAGCTTTCATTGGAAAGCTTTGATACTTCTTGCAGGTCTTCCTAATACCTACACTTAAGCTTCCTGTGGCTTCTCTGAACTGATTACCTGCTCTGCCTTATGAATGTATGTAGGGAAAACTAGGGAAAAAAATTTAAGTCCATCTTTCATGTGAATTTTTGATGTACTTGGCATTTATCATAGGCAGAACTGAAGACTGAAAGGTATTTTCATGCATTTCGTGTCAGCTGCTTTTAAAATACAGATATATATCTGTATAATATAACATATATAATATAACATATATAACATATATAACATATATAATATAACATATATATATATGTATAATATAACAGACAGTACTGTAACCAAAGACCTGAGATTACACAAGAATGCTGTTTGTAAGAAAAAAATACAATAGGCATTTAAGACAAAGTGCAAACCAGGAAGAAGTGCTCTCTAATTGTGCCTTTTGCCCTGCAGGTACATCATCCCAGCTCTGCAGAGGGCTGATGCTGGCTTCTACCAGTGCGTCGTGAGGAACAGGATGGGGGCACTGCTGCAGAGGAGATCTCAAGTCCAAGTGGCATGTATGTCTGAGTGGGGGTCACTCTGTGACTCATTAGCTTCTTTTGGGGTAAAAAACCTGATGTATGATGACATTTGTCAGGCTGAACAGGTGTTAAATATCAGGCTTAGCAAATTTTTTCAATTACTGCCTCAAGAATTTCATACTTTGGTTATCATCTGGAAGCAGCTCAGAGCAGTGCAACCCAGTCTTTGAGCTGTTCAAAGCCATGAAAGTGAGATTGTTTGGAGATATCTGTAGCATGAGAGAACTGTTGCACTTTATGGAATTAAAGAAGGCCACGCAGAAAACAATCAAAACAATCAAAACAACCAAAACAACAGCAGCAACAAGAATAAAAATTCTAGAGGAAAACAGCAGCATCTAAAGGGAATGGGATGGTGGAATAGCACCAGGAGGATTTCACATTGTAGTCCTTGTGGTCCAAAATCAGCAGTTTTACAACAAAACTTTAAAATTCTGTTCTCAACACCTTTCTGAATCAATCCCCCCCCCCACCCCACTGTTTACCCCACTTCAATTTGGACTTTGCAGAATTTTTGAAATCCAGCTGCCATTTGGAAAGGTTAAGTTAGTTTTTTCAGGTGTTTGTGCTAATGAACGTGACACAAGAAATGATCGCAAACCTTTGATTTCCTTTTTTTCAGTTAACCTACAGAAAATAAAATTCAAGTAACCTTTTTGGAAATAATAACAAAATTAGGCCTAAATCTTTTTCCAAAGTAAAAGCATAAAAGAAACTTTAAGAGACAGATTTGTGTGCTGTGCCTAAGAAATCTCATACTGGATCAAATTCCTCCTCGTCAGGGTCGGTAACTGAAAATTCAGTAGTAGTAAATGTCAGTTGATAAGCAGAATTTAGAGAAATTGAATTATTTATTAGACACCCAATTTGAAGGAACTGATTCAAGTTAATCAGTATGTCAATAAGGGAAATTACATGGAATTCCCTGTGTTTTAAAATAAAACCAGTTGCAAATGGCATTATGTAAGTTTTGGTATCATGTTCATCAGTTTACTCCATACAGTAGATTTTGTTACTATATCTGTAATGTCAATGATATCAGTAATTTGATGTTTGGTCTCCCTATTGTTTCAGAGCTGCTGGGAGCTAAAGTAAAAATAAACTGCTGCTAAAATGGGGTTTTCCTTCCCTGACCTCTGCCAGCCCTTGTGCCCCTGCTGTCTGCTGACCATGGGCTCACTCTGACCTGGCTCAGACCCTTGCAAGTATTTTTCCAAATACTCCTCTGAAAATTTAGTGAATTCTGTCAGGTCACAGAGGATCTACTGCAAGCTGCTGTGAGTGAACAGAACTTTGCAGTGAGGTGTGGGGCAAGCAGGGGGTTTAGAGGGAAAGGGGAGGGTGAGGTTCCTCTTCTTGAGCAGCACTGAGCCTTTGGAGGAGCCTGGATTCCTCTGGAGTTGCATCTCCAGGTGTGGTTTCAGGCGACCAAGGCTTTGGTAGCAGTCCCAGGGAAAAATGTGCCCATTTCTTCCTGCATCCCAATGATCATTCCCACTCCTGGATTGCAGTGGAGCTCACTGCCCTTTAGGCTCAGCAGGAGAATGTGTTTGAGCAGCTGTGGGCTAGGAGACAGCTCCAAAAT
Organism: Molothrus aeneus; assembly: GCF_037042795.1. Lineage (NCBI taxonomy): Eukaryota > Metazoa > Chordata > Aves > Passeriformes > Icteridae > Molothrus > Molothrus aeneus. Next base: position 12,583,543 of record NC_089661.1, read on the forward strand.
TTCTAAAAGAGCAACAGTTCTTTTGTTGGGCTGTTAAAGTTGTCTCCCAACTCCTCCCTGCCCAGCTGTGCAAGCAGTTGCACTGGCACAGTGCAGGGAGCAATTCCTCAGGAAGTCCTGGTGGGAACAATAGTGAGAAGCAGACACAGGAATGCTTTTCCCTGATGCTGCTGTGGCTGAAAAATTCTGTCTCCTGAAATGACAACTTTATTCCCCTCTGAAGGGGGGGAAGTTTGGCAGTGCAGAGTTTTGTCTCTCCAGGCTGGTTTGTGTGTGTTTGGCTGTTCTGGAGAGAGTAAGAAGTGCAACTTTTCTTCAGTTTTAGTTTTCCTCCCATTTAATTTCTTGATCTGGATTGCTGAAGGAGGCTAAAAGAGTCTCTCTTAAATCTGTCTGAATTAAGCAGTCTATGTATTAACTCATTTATTCAGTTCTTTTCACTGATAAAGACGGAGGCAGAGCAAACCAGACCCTCTGTGACTTGGAAGACCTTTGGTCTTGAGCCTTTGTGACATCAATGGCTTCTGTAGTGAAATTGCCAGTCACATTTGCACTTTATTCCTGCAGATTAAAGTGCTCTACAAGTTTTAAACATCCTCTTTCCCCTTCACTCAGGGTAACTACTGCTGCCATGTGATTGTTTTCTGTGTTTTAATGGTTTTATATAAATTAATTGATTTAAGCTGTGTGGATGTAGTGAAGTTCCTGATATTTTATCATATATTGTTTTTTGGTTCTTCAAAACATATCAGAAAGGAACATTCCAAGGGGTTCCTAAAACCATCTTAGCCACTCATCAAAACTTGTGGGGATTGAAATGTTAGTCTTTTAACTCAGAAGGATTCACAGGAAATTACCTAGTTTTGCCAGTGAGTAGAGGATGCTTCCCAATACACTTCAACTCAAGATCTCTAGTGAAAAATTGAAAGGTGTAATTATAATGGCGCTGAGAAAGATCTGAGGTATTTCCCATGTCCTAGATAGCTGAAGTAGCAGGGAACTTGTTAAATAATTTAAAAAATATTTCAACACATGCTAACATATTACTTAACTGAATGGGAACAGATATTTGTGAGAAAACTGCTGAGTAAATCTTAATTACAGGATGGGCTTAAAAACTCCTGTATTGTGAAAACTAAAATAATCACACGACAGTGAAGTTAATTAGATCCACCTCCGCAGTTTGAAATTTCTTTTCAAGTAGCTGATCTGATTACAGTTGTAAGGAATCTGGAGCAGCAGAGGAAGTACAATGCTGATTATGTCTGAATAAATAACTTGAAAATCACAAAGATGATTAAAGCTTCTTTAAAATACCATGTGTTTTAAATCTCTGCTCTTGTTCTGTCTCTTCTCATCTCCTGCCATTCACAGACCTGATAGTAGTCATTTCTTTTCTGTGTCCTTTGCATCCCTCTCTGCAGCACAGAACTTGTAGAGAACCCTATTGTCCTTAAAAAAAGAAGGGAATTCAGTGATAGAAGCTGGAATAGTTCTCTGTTGTATGTGTGTCAGTTTCCTAGTTTAAATCAAATTAAAATGCAGAGAAATTCTTTGGAGGGTGAAGAAGTAAGAGCCTGCAGCCCTGTTCATTTTAGTGGATAAGAATGCAGTAAAAAATGCAATGGAAAAACAAGAAAAAAACACTCACTGAATTTCTCCAAGGTCTCCCCAGATACCTGAACTTGCCTGTGAAATAAAACCCTCAGAGGCAGGGGTTCTGCAAGGGTAGCATCATTTCTTCCATTAGAACTTTTGTTAAAAGCTGCTCTCCAACACTAGGGATGCACTATTGGCCTTGAAATGTTGTGCCAGGAGAGCTGACAGCCCCCAGCATGACACTGGGATTCCAGGATCATTCTGGGATCCTTGCCTGGGTCTGACTCTGTTGGCCTGGCTGCAGTGGAAGAGCTGCTTGTCTGCTTGTGTAGCTGTGGATAAAAAAACAAAATGATCACCAAAAAATGGACACGTTTATTTACACCACGAGCATCCCTTTGAATTGCAGGAGTTTCTTTTTTATTGTTAAGAATTTGTCTGAAAAAGCCTCCAACCAAAGCAATCAAACCTCCATTAAAATGTCATTTTGAATAAAACCCCTCAGTTACTGCCTAAAAACACAGGAGCCATGCAGGGCTGCTCATGGATGTTCTGCCTGTGTGCACCAGCAGCACTGGAGTTTCCTCATCTGCCTCTATAAACCAAAATCCCCAAATTCCAAACTGTCCCATGATCCATAGTGTCCCATGAGTATTATCAGTGCCAGTGGTTGGTGGGATGTTGTCATCTTGTTGCGAAAGTCCCGTATCTTCTCAGTGGGCAGCTCCTCAGCTCTTCTTCTTCTTCTTCTTCTTCTTCTCCTTCTCCTTCCTCTTCTTCCTCTTCTTCTTACTCTTACTCTTATTCTTATTCTTCTATCTTTATTTTCTTACATTCTATCCCTCCACAGTGGGAAACATGGTGATTTCTCTGTCTCCTGAAAAGAAATGGAGAGAAAGGCAAAACTTCTCTTTTAATTATTTTTTTTATTATTTTTTGCAGACATGGGAGATTTCATGGACACAGACCAGAGAAAAACAGTGACTGAAGGACAAGCTGCTGTTCTGAACTTCCCACACATCCTCAGCCACCCGAGGCCCCAAGTGACTTGGTTTAGAGACGGGCACAAGATTATACCAAGCAGCAGAATGTGAGTCAGTGTAAAGCTCAAAATACACCCACCCTAAAATATGATTAATTATATTTGATAACACAGCTTACATTTTAAGTACACTAATTAAGGTTTAAAGAGAATAAAGTAGTCGTGTTCATACTAAGTTTGAGATAAATTACTATTTTAAGACTGTCTCTGAACTTCTGAAGCAGTTTGACAAAATAATTCATGTGGTTTTAATGGTCCTGGTGCAGCATAAGGGGCTGGATGTGCAGAATGTCTGAGCTTCCTTCACGCTATTCATTTCCATGATACATTTTGGAAAAAGGAATGTTCATCTTTCAATTATGTTTACTTGAGTGCACTAACTTAATGAATTCTGAGTTTTTTTTCTTTTAAAAATAGAATCTGTGGGGTTTGTTACAGTTATGCTTAGTACTATTTTCCTCACGATAAATTTCTAGATATTGCTTTTTCTTTTCATTATTTTTTAGCCAGCAATGACAATTTAATTTATTTTTTACTAATTAGCAGCTCACCCCTAATGACACACTACTTGCATTTTGATTAGTTATTATCTCAAGGTGTGCTCATTTATCCTTTTCTGAAACAGTTATGAAGCCAGCCCATGTTTTTATCTGCACAGTTTCATTCAGAGACTGAAGGGCTTGGCTGTAACATTAAAAAATGTGGATTAAATCTTGTCTCATTTATTGGAAAGCTGTTGAAATGCCAGGGATGTTGCTAGTTAGTTTTTAACTGTGCATTACATTTTCATGTGTTCAAAGGGATAGATGTGCTAGCAAATTATGGTGATGGGATATTGCTGTGTTACAGAAGTGCTTTAGAGTTCATATTAGAGAGGGAAAACTTCTCTTAAATTTGAATTTTCTAACCTGTACAGTGTATTTTACTGCTATTTGCCTTTTTGAAATCTGAATGCTGGTATTAGAGTAGATTTGAAACTGTTAAAATTAGTATTGCAAGGATGTGAAGAAACAATGTAATAATTTATGAATAATTTAATAGCAATTTGATGGGAAACAGCTGGAAGATGAAACAATGGGTTCCTGGGCAATCTCCTGAAGAGAGCTAAGTGACAAATCCTGAGTTATTAACCATTAAGGATCTACTTCCCCCACTTGTGCCACATTACAAATTTTGTGTTGTCGATGCTGAGAATACACAGATCAGGAATTTGCAGATAGCAGCAAGGCCTTGTTTTCCTGATACCTGAGAGTTTCCTGGGAACCCTTACAGGGAACAGAGCAGAGTGACCAAGCCAAGCCTGCAGGGCTTGACACTGTGGTTTGCCTGAGTTCTCTTACAGTTTGGGAAAATTGCAAGTAGACCTGTGTATGTCATGTATTTGTTAATACAAAGATCCTGATTTTCACCTGCTGTGCTTTCCTCTTGCTCTTACCCCTTTGGGATTGCTGGGGTAAAATCACCTCTAACTGTGAGAACTGCAACACTGGCTACAGTAGGGCTGAAATACACCTCAAGGTTTCCATATAAATTCCATTTCCCTGGTCAGAAATTTTGTCTAAAAGGGACACTTGAGGACATTTGTCTGGCCTGTGTAGGAATCTCTGAGTACTTCTGCAGCTGAAATGCCCATGCTGGAAGTGTGAGCCTACTTGGAAGTTTGATAGATGGTGCATAGTGAGTCTGATACGTTCAGGAGGTGACAGATTTATGGTACACACACCAATCATCAGAGCACTCTGTGTGCAATAGGTCTCAAAATACTGGAAAAACCAGAGAGCATCCACTCACATCTTGCTGTCCATGAAATTTGGGAAGTAAATATGGCAGCCCTATAAAATACAGGGAAGCTGAGACATGGAGAGGATGCATATAAAACTGTGAGAAATGGAGAAATATCTTATGGGAACGGTTTCTTACCTGTGAAGCAAGTTGTGCATTTCACATGCTTTTTGTGCACCTGGAGGGATCAATTTCCCTGATCAGTTTAGCCAGTGATCCAGTTAGGCTGATGCATCAATCTCACTGGATCTCCTGCTAAACTGATCAGGGAAATGGATACAACCACCTTGTACGATGCTCTTTAATCTGATTAAAAGTACCTTCTATTGCTAAATCAATACAAAGCTTTTTTAATGCTCTTAAACAAGCTTACAATGATTTGGTTGAATCAATCAGCCATAATTTCATGTGTCAGCTGTAATAATGACTTCTAGGAGTGACATTGCTGTGGTGCATGAGGAGTGAGGACATAAACAGTGCTAAAAATAGAGAGAACAGTGGTGGTTATGGTGAAATTCATTCAAATAGTTGGTAAAGTCTTACTCAGGCAAAAGCTTTAATTTACATGTCCTTAACACTACACCATTTTTGTGCCATAAAAAAGATCCTCATGTTTGTGTGCATGGATTCATCTCACTGGTGTGGGAACAGTTGTCCTTAGGTGAGAAGTACTAAAGATCAAAAGTAATACTAATTCTGAGAATAAAAAATAAGAAATTCTTGAGATGTTTCAAGGAATGTCATTTAACTGGCTCTGCAGTAAGGCTTTCCTAGGCAGGTTTAAGGTGCTAAATGCTGATGTATTTCTCCTTCAATGTGTACCAGTATTTAGGACACTTATGGGGAGGGGCCCTGCCAGCTCTTCAGCATCTCTGGGAAACCTGTGCCAGGGCCTCACCACTCTCATCAGGAAAGATTTCTTCCCTATATCCACCCTCTTGCAGTTTAAAACTATCCCCTCTTGTCCTACCACTGTGTGCCCTTGTCAGCTGTTCAGGGTTGTGGGGAGAAAAGATCAGTGAATAGCTTTGCTTTCACCTTTTTTTAGATCCTGCTCTGAGAGTGTGCGTGGCTGTGACATTTTCTGGGAGAAAGTTTCCTTTGGGACACAGGCAATTCTTTTTCAAACTGCACACTCTATTTAATTTAACTGCTGGTGTTACTCGAAGTGGAATTTTCAGCAGGTAACAACATATTAGTACCTATCCTCATGGTGCTGGTAATATTTTGTTAAAGCCTCCAGATAAAAACAGAAATGGGATGACAAGTTGCTCCTAAATGAGTGGGCATGTAAAGTCAACAAATCCCTGTATAATACATAAATGTGCAGCAAATGGCCTGCACATACTCCTGGGGTTGTTGTTATAGTTTATGACTTAAGGCAACTAACAAATGTGCAGCAGAGTCAGTGGGACATGATGGTGTGTGTTTAAAAATTTAAGTCCTAAAAGTCACTGTTGTCCCCTCCTTGCTTAGTGCAGTGTGGGTGTACATCCATTTTGGCTTTTATGCATTCTCTGTCACCAGAGCCTCAGCTTGGTGTTTTCAAGAGGTGTTTCTAGAACAGAATGAAGCTCTGTACGTGCTAGAAAAGCATGAAGTGGAGAATTGGAGAGGAGACTAAAAGATCAAGAACAAGAGAAAATGAGCAAGGACAAGAATTAGGGTTTGAGGTGTTTGTTATTATTCTATATTCCCCAAGAAGTTCTAGGAGAGACTTCACATTACACCCAGACAGATTCATTTCCAGACACACCAGCAGAGAAATGTGGAGTTACAGCTGCACTGTTATCCAGGGTCTTGACTGATGGGATGATTTTGCCTGTTTCCCTGCACATCTTACCAAAACTAGCAGCTCTCTAAAGGTGACTGCATCAAAAGAAATTGCTACTCTGGGATATCAAGTATTCTGCTTGACTTGCCTGCCTGTACTTCATCAGGCTTAAAAGCAAAGAATATTTAACTTTCTTTACACGAGCACAAACAGTACCTTGGAGAGGCACAAAGGACAGTAGCACCATCAAGGTCTACAATTGCCTTTCACTTGTGGCATTGAGGAATTAAATTCTTGGTACTCTTAGAGGGTTTTTTACCTTTCTCTGAGTGAAGCTTTTTTCAGAGAAAAGGTTCATTCCAGCCATCAATTCATTTAATTCACTTTCTTTAAGAAGAAAACTTCTATGCAGATGTTATTACTGTCTTCATTAACTTCCTTACAGTGAAACTGCTCTTCCCCATGTAAGCTGCAGTTAGATGAATATTAACTCATGTCTTTTGACAGCGGAATTATGTCTGACACAAAACAGGAAAGTTCATTTTTGGTGTATAAAGGCACTCCTGGGGTGTCCCTTTCAGCAGGATGGACATTTAGTCACTTCACTAACTCCTGAGGAACCAAAAGGCTGCACTTCATCTCCCTAGGCAGGAATGCTGGATTGCACTGCCTGCAGGTACACATGGGTTAATGTCTGTGTTTTGCACTCACATCAATTCATTACTGGATGGATTTGGTCATTATTAACTCTTAGAGACTGAAGTTGTTGGCAGATCTTGGAAATTAAAACACATTAAGCACAAGCAACTCTCTCATGACTTGCTGTGGTTTTGAGCACTCACAATGCTTTGCAAATAGGCAAAGCTGGTGCAAATTTATTCAACATTTGTTAAAGTAAAATTGTAAGTGTATTAATGGCAGCCTCAAAAAAAAAAAAAGTAGTTGTAGCTAAGTAGGCTTTAAAATATGAGAAAAATTAGAGTATCTAAGAATAATACATCAAATCTGGGGCTGATAATAGCATTAGATTAGGTTTTGCTTTGATGATAGCAGCTGACTTAATGTGCCATGTGTCTATTTTTCACTTTAAAACAAACATTACTTCATTTTTCTGTGAGCAGTTCTAGTGGCACAGAGCATCTCTCAGCAAATACCAGCCTGTCATACAACTTAAGCCAGTTGCACATAATTACTTTTCACATACACTGGATAATACTTTCATTAAGATCATGATGATTATCATTACTGAACAATAAAATCAGAGACTGTCAACTCTGCAATGTATTGGCTGAGCAATAATTTAAAAAATAAAATTTGCAGATCTCCTGTCTGGTAATATCGTGGAATGACACCTCTCACCAATAAGATGTGAAAAATCCCTATAATATTGGGTTTATCTGTATGTACCTTTCACAGGCTCCACATTAAGGTCAGTACCTGAAAAAGAAGAATATTTGGTAGAATTAAATTTTTCCCTTGAGCTAAAATTCATCACCACCACTCTGTAATTAATTTATTTAACCAAACTTCTGCACTGAGTAGCTTCAGGCAGCACCAGGAATCATCTTCCAATAGTTTCAGTGTTGTCCCCAAGGCCTGTATGGCTATGAAGGACTGTAGGGAAATCTCCCATCATCTCTTGGAGTGCTCAGTTTGAGGAGTCCTGGCACTGTCAGGGGTTGTGTGAGCATCATTGTCTGTCAGGGCTGCTGTGGCCATCACCGTGCTCAGCAGAGGGAAACAGCAGCACCCCAGGGAAGCAAATCCCAGCATTATTTCCCAAAGCTGTTTGACTTGTCTGGATCCAGCCTCACTGCTTTCCTCTCTGCACATCATTTGTTTGCCACAGGTTTCAAACATATGTGTCAGAAATTAATTTATTCAGACTCTCATCTTCCTGGGGTGATTGTTGCTGTTTGGTTTGACGGAGGGGGAGGAAACTGAGGTGGCACCTGGGGACCACAGGATGCTGAGTGCAGGGTGGGTGGCAGCCCCACAGCCCTAAGAGGCGGGACAGGGACAGCAGGAAGAAAACGTTGCTGCCAAAGAAAATGCCTTTTAGCAAGGCTCATTTGGAAGGGGATTCTTCCCAGGAGAGGCACTCGAGCTGATGAGATGAGAGGCACATTTTGGGATTTGACCAATATGTTTCATTACAAATTTGGACCACAAACCACAGAGGGTTTTGTAATGTATGTTTTTTTCATAAGCCAGGGGAAGTTGCTGCCATTACAGTAGCAGTGTAAAATCCATATCTTTGCTAGAAAAAAGTGGAAGCTTGGAACTAATATTGTGCCTTAATGGGCCTCGGCTGCTCACAGTATCTTCCAGGACAATCTCCAGCAGCTGTAAATTTCAATAAAACTTCAAAGATCACTGTCTAGGAGGAAAATCTGACTGTTGGATATTGTTTTTCCTATGATAATCACATATAAGGAACAAAATAATTTTATGTGCTACTACCCTTATTAATCATAGATTTGGAATTTGTAAAACAAAGGCAATGGAAGTGTCACTGGAAGGAAACCTTTTTTGCTCTAAGTATGATTTACTTATCACAGCTAGCAGTGAAATTGATTTATGAGTTTGTTGCTTTCTGGGGACAAATGTACTTTGAGAAAGAAAATATGGACTGTGAAAGAAGTGTTAATAGCATTACTCTTTGAAAGTGAATTATATATTATTTAAAAAAAACATCCTCAATCTAGAGGTGGGTAAATATGAAGACTTGTTGTCATCATATTTGGAGGCTCACTTTTTGCATCTGCTGCATTTTCTAATAGGAACTAAAGATGCTATTAGGGACAAATCATGAATATAATCCTTTAATAACTAATGTGCTTTTGTGGAAAACCATTTTTCTGTCAATCTTTGAACTACTCTGGCTACAAATGGAAATATTTTAATATGCAGCCAAGATAAGACTATTTAAAAGTGTCGCAGTCATTCTTAAGAGCAAATACGCAAAAGAAAACTATTGCTTTATGCTTAAAAAGTGGCAATTGTTCACAAATCCCTGAGAACAATTTATCTCCTGTGGCCCCTCACATATCTCTACTTTTATGGAAATAGATGCAAAATGCTGGTGATTTATCAAATATAGCAAAAGGTAATGTCTTATGTTTACCAATCAACTTTTATTAATCAAAACTGACTGAAGTAAAAGGTATCTGTCAGTACTTCTGGCTCTGTACTACAAAGGATTGTTAATTTTCTTTCTATGCAGGAAAGGACAAATTCTGTCTTGCCTCGTGATTCCAGTGGATTTTTATGTGATGTGAAAAGGTGCTAAGACATATAAGTTTGTAGCTTTAAGATACAGGTTTATGTGGAATACTTTAAAAGCCTTTCATTTTGGCAGATTTACTTTTATAGTGAAAACTGCTGTGTGATTCAGGAGGAAAGAAAAAAAAAACCCAAAACCACAGAACCTGGCACTCTGGGGATATATTGTGGCTTTTGTGGTTGATTTGCATCAAGTCTACTTTGTTAACAGTATTCAACTTGAATTTAAAGAATTTGCTACATGGGAGCAAAAGTGAAGCAGGTTTGCATTAATTAGTGCTGCAGGGAGAGGCAGGAGCTGGCAGCCTGTGCCTTATCCTGGGTGCCCAGAGAGGGGAGTGGAGCTGCTCTGTGCTTGGCCTTCCCCCAACAGGTTCCAAATGAATTTAATCCCATTGCAAACGTGCTGTCTGCTCTTCCATGGGTCAGGCTCATCCATGTGAGAGGAGCCATTTTTGGCTCTGGTGAAACTTTGCAAAGGCATCTTGGAATTAGAAGTGAGAAAACAGTCAAATTCTGCCAAAATTTGTGTGAAAACTATTTATCTGCTGCTTGTTAGTGCTACCTTTTGTTTCTTAATACACACCTGTGGCTGTTTTTATGTATTACACAGATCCCTTGTTTTACATGAAAGGACCAATTCTTAGACAAGGAAAATGTTTATTGGGGTGAGCACAGCTTGCTCAGCTTCACTCTCTTTGCTTTTCTCTCTAAGTTCCCTCTTTGCTTTTCTCTCTAAATTCCTGCCACTCGAGTGGGAAAGAGTGGAATGGATCAGCCTGCTTTTCATAATAGCAGAGCAAAGGGAGTGGATAAGGAGTGGAAATGCTGGAGGGAATTTCTTCCTTCCCTCACCTCCCAGGAGTGTCAATGTCCCAGCAGTGTGGCCCTCACTTTTCTTTAGTTTCTTCCCCAAAAAATTCTTGCTGAGTTTCTCAACCCAAACTCACAGCAAACTCCTTGTACTGCCACTGATCCATGCCAGTCCTGTGTCCCCCAGGAAGTCCCCTGCAGTCTCTGGAAAACTGAACATTGTCAGCATTTTATTTCTCTTTGTTGTGGCTTATTTCAAGAATCAGGACCTAATGTGTCATTGAGAACTAACAGGAGAACAAATATCCAGCAATTTCAAGCTTGTATGTGTCTGGCTCCTTGAATTCCCAGAATTGAGGTCTAAAGGAGACCTTATTTAGGAAAAGCACTTGAAAGCATTGCACCTAAGGGCTGTACTACAGTATTTCTTGTATTTTTTTCTAAAACCTCAAAGCCTATTCACTTTATAAAATGGGGTTTTGCTAGATTTTACTCGAGGATTTTTCAAGAAACTGCATTTGCTGTTGTCATTCAGCAACCACAACCATTTGCAAGAATTTTAACAACTCTGCTGCTGCCTGCCAGCTGCCATGTGTTCCTTCCCTCCTCCATGCATAAAACCTCCTGACTGCAAGAGGGCTGCAATACTTTCATAGTAATCACTAGTTCAAATCACCGATTATTCTAAAACATCAAATCTCATTTTTGGCAATCCATCATCTGTTTCCATGGGAACTGAAACTGGCCTCAGCAGCCACAAGAAGCAGAGTTTATTGGGATACTTACACATTTCAATGGCTGTTGTTAGACAGCTGCATTTTCTGTTTACCCAACAGATATTGCTGCAACAACCTCATAATGCACTTAAAAATTCTATATACATTTCATTTTAATGCATTTATGTCTTTATTCATATTTTTCACAACTTAGCAGAAATATTATGATGGGGAAGAGGGAAATATCAGTAATTTCCATCATATGCATTCAATATTGGATGTTTCCATGCAATGTCTTGACTAGTGATTTAACCAGGACTGTGGCAAAAAAAAAGAAAAAAAAGGAAAAATGCCCTGCCTTGAGGGGCTAAAAACACCTGGAGGCTCCCATTTTTCAGGTGCAGCATTTTCCCTTGGTAATCTTATCCCAAAGTTTCTGTTTTCCAAAGTCTGATTTCCTCAATACCTTTTGCCCCAGAATAACCATTTCCCCAAGCCCAGCTCATCCTTCTACAGCTCATCCTTTTGCTCCAGAGCTCAAATTCTCCTAATTCCTGCTATTTCACCACCATTTTTAAACCCCATTGATCAAATCAGCAAGGAGTAGCAGTGTGGATTTGAAAATGTTGTTTTGCTGTAGATATTTCAGTATCAAAAGGGGTAACTGGGCAACTAATTGATTATAGTGTTGATATGAATATGTATCAGCATTTTTACTTTTTTTCCAAGTGCTTCAGAGTGGGAATCATTATTTTGGAGTTTGGCATCATTTTGGTTCAGAGTGAGGCAGCCATTTAAGACAAATCTCAAATCTTGAAAAACTGTTCTACTCACAGACCTTGTATCAAACAAACAACCTTCATCTTCTGCCATGTTCTGATACTGATTTTATCATCACAGGGAAAGCTGGCTTACAAGGAAGCATTTTGGGGCAAAATAGATCATATTTACTAATAAGCATGCTGGAATTAAATTCCAGATTATTTGTCTTGTAAAATTGGGGGAGAGGGGGAACTGTTGCATGCTTCATCTAGTGCTGAGGTGCAAGGGGAGAAATGCTGATTTTTCCAGGCTCCCACATGATCTCTAAGGAGTTTCCACTAACATGAAACATCTCATAAAGCTACTGCGGAATCTGGAAAATCTACTGCCTATCTCTGCTTGGCAGCTGCTAAATCACTGGATCTTGGTTAAGTTCAGATCAATTAAGGGAATTAATTTGTTTAATAAATTATTTGTTTTATAAATTTGTTTAATCAGTTCCCTGGCTGACCCCCCAAGAAAAGAATTTCTGATTTTGCTGCAAATCTAGTGAGCCTTTGTATCTTTGGTTGTGACTCTTTCTGTCCCACATCTAACCTGGGAGGAGGTTTAGTGGAAGTGCCTTGAAAATTCTCAGTTCTTGCTTCTTTCTGTGCTTTCACAGGGCTGATCTCAGATCATGTAATCACTGGTGCAGTATTTACCACAAAAGCCACTTTCTAAAGAAAATATCTACCCTCACATCTTTGTGTCAGAGTCTTTATCAATAATTTATTCACATTTAGCATAATTATGAACAATTCAACCTATATTTTCACACAGATGGATTTTTCTGCACTCATGTAATTAAAAACCTGATGCATGAGGGGATGATCAATAACTGGGAAGAAATGGCTGAGGGTGCACAGCAAGAGCAGAGAATATTGCACAGTTGCTTTGCTGGGATCTAGATCTAGTACTGGCTACACTCAACTCTGGTTTTAACACCACTATTTGAAGAGTAAATTGATTTATTTTCAAGAATTTTTAATTTATTTTAGAAGAAGCAGTGAAAATACCTTGAAGGAATCCTGTAAATAGGTATTTATTGTATGTTGATTTAAAGAAATATTTCAGCACAACAAATAAGCTAACATGCCACTCATAATTTAATAAAAACAGGGAGGTGGAAAAATCTTCTTGTTCCAGAGAAATAAAGAGAAGTGTCTCTTTAATATTAGAATGTCTGATAGCTTCTAATCCATAGCTGTCAGTGCTAATTTCACTAAATAAAAGACTTTATGGTGCTGAAAGGTTCACTAATCAAGATTCATAAAGGTTGTCATCCTCTTGTCTCTTTGGGAAGCCACTTTTGTACATGAAACAATTCCTGAGTGGAAAAAAATACTGAGCATAAAGTAGAAAACTGAGTGTGTAAAACACACTTTGCTTTTTCTGGTGAGACCTTGAAGGTGATGCTGGATGGATAAAGGATCTGGACATCATGCCTGAATTTTTGAATTATTTAAGCAAAATTGTTTCATCAGTAGGAAAATTTCTGATTGAGGATCAGCTTTCAGAGCTCTCTTTTCCTTGCTGGGAGGTTTCTGTCAGTGAATTGTGGGGTGTCTGAGTGCTGTCAGTTCCCCTGAAACCTGCTGCACCCCATGGGATATTCCCTTAATCTGCTCTAACACATCCTGTGACTGGTAGATGTGAATTTTCATCATTTCTGTAGTAAAATACTCATTTTCATCAAACACAGCACATTTTTGCTCATTTGATAGGTTTGTTTGAGGTGGCACAGATGGATTGCTCTACACAGGAGCAAAGACAACATGTTCTATTGGTGCCCTTCAGATTTTCTGTAACTTTCTGTAACGGTAAAGAGCACCTGCACCAGGGAAAAGAATCAGCACAACGACAGATCCAAGCTACCCAACAAGCTGCCAGGTGATTTCCCAATAATTTAAACTTTTTAATTTCCTAATACTTCATTTACACCTCTGAAATAACGTAGTAATAAAACCTCTCTTTGTATAACATCAAAGTACTTTCCACAAGGTTGCAGTTTTAACTACCATGCAGATATTGTAAAAGAAAAAATCCATTGGGTCGTTCCTCAAATGCAAATGTCGAATCTCTTTTTTATTAAACTGTAAAAGGGATTTACCAGAATTATGAAAAGGACCCTGAGCTTGTGCTTTATAAATGCTAATATAAAATCTAGTATTTTAATAAGTTTTTTAAATTTACATCTTTGAGTTCATTGAGGGAGCTTTGAAGGTGTACCCTCTCCCTTTGACATTCTGTTCCAACGCTTCCTACTCCTTTAATAGAGTCACACTTAAGAAGCTCCTTGTGCTTTAATCTTTTAACCATTCCAGAGATTCACAGAAGATCTGCTTACCCTCTGGTTTACATCAGAATTGTCCTGAGTCATTTCCCTGTGTAAGTGGCTCATCTTATTCTTTCCAAATCCAGCACAGGGTCTGCATCACGAATGACAAAAGGAAATTGAGCTTTGGGTTTTGGTTTGTCTGGGGATTTTTACCATGAGTTGTACCAGTGATGTGTTTGGTGGATTTACATAAAGGTTCATTTCTGTGTTTGCACTGGAGCTTTGGAATTTTTCAGCTCCTGGAAGAATTTCAAATCAAATGCTCTGGCTGCAGGAAACCACCTTTTTCCTTTGGATCGTTCTGTGTTACTGTGCACACTTATCTTTCTGAAAGCTGAAATAATGGTAAAGGTAATGAAATCTCATGCTTCAGGGCATATGCTAATGCCTACAAATCTATTTCACATTTTGTGAGGTTAATTAGTTAATATGTGTACAGCATTTAGAACATAATTAATTTTAAATTTATGCCAAGAATTGCTACAGACTGATCATCTATGGAACTCAAGAGTTAATTTCTTCTGTGTACACTGTGGAAATGAAGAACAACATTAATTTTTTACGTCATCTGTGTTTGTTATGGACAGATCATTTGTCCCACAAGAGTAATTTCTGCTACATTTAGTTTGTTTAAAGAACAAATAATCCTGGTTAGTTGGATCATAAGATCACAGCTGCCTGATGAACTCTGGGAGACACTTGGAAATGCTTTGGATTCACACGTCATCCTCACCCTGGGAACCCTCCCAGTGCAGAACTAGGGCTGCTTTCCCTTGCAAGGGTGATCTTCTCTCCATCACGGGACCGGAATTGGCTTGAGATGGATGCTGCAAAATTTCCAGTGCTTGGAAAGGAGGATTTGTAATGGGAAGATGAGAGGTGAAGCTGGAATATATTTGTGTAGTAGAAGAGTAGATGTTCACAGACAGAATTTTGAATAGTCGTGGTAGAATGAGGGAGGAAATCAAACCCAACGTTTTCTCTCTGTGCTCCTTCTGTGGCAAAAAGGGTTATTCTCAATGCACTGAGTAAATAAAAGCAAATAATAAAAAAAATACTTTGAAAAATTTGTTCAGGGATAACAACCTTGACTGAATTTAGGGGAAGGGCTGGACTGCTTTCATTGATAATTTTAGCTTTTCCTCCACAGAAGATGAACATAACTTATCTTTGTTACTCAATCTGTGTGGACTTGTACTAGAAAAAAGACATTAATATAAGATTTTCACCCCATATTATTTTTAATTAGTAAAATAGCTCAGAATGAGATTTGTAATTACAAATTGGCATCAAGTTGAAGTATGTTGAAACAAGCATTTCTCTATGAAGCCTATTTCCATGGAGGCCAAAATGGTTGATACTTGCATTACATGTTGTGCTTGTTTGTTTTATGATTTTTCCTGGAACTATGTTTGCTGTCATTTGCAAACAAGAGAGATCAGTCTGTTATTTACTGAGGCTGAGTAAATCACAGAGTATTATCCAGTTAGGAGACAGTACACAGAGTAAGCAGATCAGGAAAATGTATTTCAATGCCAGCTTCATTAAGTCGATAATCATCTCAATATATTCCCTTACAATTTCAACAATTAGTAGCCTTAGTTTTCTTCTCGTGATTATCTTTAATCAGTGGAACAAAAAAAAAAAACTCCAAGAAGAATTCCATGGTAATTGGAAGCTTCCAGAAAAATGTTCTTGATGTGTGGAGCCTTGCAGCAAGCAGTCACAGGACCCAAATTTGCTGGTTAATTGTGTATTCTGAGCAGAGGAATTCATCCCAGGTGCTACAACAGCAGCTCACCTCTGAGGAAACACCTCCACTTCTGTCAGAAACCATATGTTCCTTCAAAAAATACCCTTGTTCTCAGATACCTCAACAGCAGGACATGGCCATGTGCAGACACTGCTGGTGGCTGAGGTGGCCACATTAGGGTGGTGTTGGGATTTAGGATTCTGTGCCTGCTTTTGTCCCCTGGCAGGATTAGGGGAACCTCCTCTTCTCTTGAAAAGCACTTGGTGTGTTCTTAGCTTTGCTCACACAAAAACTTTTGTGCTGGGGTTTCAATTTCAGTTTCTGGTGTTTCAGCCTAAGTTTCTGAAGGTTTTCTCTTTTTCTTCACAAAATTTCTTCAGAATTTTCAGGAATAGATTAAAACAAATCAATAAATTGATTTACAGAATATAGAAGCAAATAATACCATAAGAAACTGAAGAAATAGCCTCTCTTGAAGTTGCCCTGAAGTGCGAGACAATGAGGAAAACCTGGAGCTGCCTGTGCCACATGTCTGTGTGTCTGTCTGTCTCCCCCCAGCCCTAGAAATCCCAAGGACATGGCCATGCCTGGCCTGACCCACCCTGTGGGCACAGGGCTGCTCAGGACAGTTTAGGGACTGCCTGTACTGGGATTCCCACCCTGATTGTGTCCAAAATCCACCTGCTAAGGCTGGTTCTGCATCTCACAGGGCTTTGTGCTTGCAGTGTTAAACATCTTGTGTGTTTTGAGGAATCTGGATATTTAGAACGATGACATTTGTTTCAGAATCAAAATTCAACAATCCAAGACTTCCTATTCACTTTTTTCCTGTCTAGAGATGAACAAGAACCTGGTATCTTCTTTTCTTTTTCAGAAGTGTCTCATAATTGAAGTAAACAAATTTCAGAGGTGTCTAGAGTTGCACATACACATTAGTCTGGCTTGAATAGAGTAGTTGGATTTTTGATGTGAATCTTCAGTGAGGAATGAAGCTCCATGAGCTCAGTGTAGCTGCTCGAGGTATATTATTATTTTTAGTTGACTTACAGATTTTAAATAAATGTTTATGTGAGATAGAGTGTTACGGTATGTTTTGCAATGTGTCATAAAATTTCCTGAGAATCATCTGAATTGATCACACCCAGAGTGAAATACACTGATAGAGCGTTTCCATGGTGATTTCTTGTTTTTCTGATCATGTCTTTTAATTCTCTCTCTCTCTAATATGTTAGACAGGTTGTTCTCCCTGGAAGCTCATGGACTGCAAGAAGCTTCAGTATTTTCCTGTGCTCCCTGCTGCTTTGTGTATTCTGTCACTGGCATAGTCACTTAATTATCTGACAGGCAATAACTGCTCTCGGAGGGAGTAAAAACAACTGTTGAATTCATTTCTAAATTATATCATATTGCTCTCTTCGAAACCTCTTTTAAATAAATGTTGAGGGTAGAACTATTGATGTGATTTTTAAACTTTAAATTTCAGTTAGTTCAGATCATTTTAAACAGTCCTTCAGCAAGAATAAATCAGTTTTTATGACTTATAACTTTCAATTACCGCCTTCGGAGGGAATAACAGAGTGTTTGGAGGAGATGTAAAGTACAACAACAAGGAAGTGCTGCTGTTCCATTTGTGCAGGCCCTGAGCTCCTGTGGAACCTTGACAGGAGTTTTTTGTGAGGAAGCACATCCTAGAGGGATCCTCGAGTGGGTCAGTCTGAGGTGTGGCTTTGGTCTCGTGTTGGAGCTCTCACCTGGGGAGCTTCCTGCCAAACCTTGGGGGGATGGATGATGCTTGACCTACTTTGCTGTGCTTCAGCTGTTCCACAGAAATGGTCTGAGAATCTCAAGCTGTGCCCCTGAATTGTCTGGAAAGAGGTTTCCTCTCTGAAAATTGCCAACTGGTGGCTCTGATGGAGAAATTTCTGGCTTAACTAATAGCTGACTGCATTGCAAGGTGTTGGGCAGTGCAAAAGCTTTAAATTGTAGCAAATTTGAGCTAAATCAGGTATGGACCTATTGTTAGATACTTATTTAGACACAAGGGTTCTGTATTTAGAAAAAAACACTATGGAGTTAGTTAGGTGGAGAGGGAGAACCCACACAATAGTATGGAATAAATAGAAGCCCTACCTGCTAATTGATTCTAAGTGTGTTAAAGGACCCAGCTGATGGGTCCTTTAACACACTTAGAAAATGTGCTGAAAATGTTGGTTTTTAACAAATCTTTCAGAGCCTAGTGAAATCCAAAGGCTTATGTGACTGCTAGAATGCCAGTCCTTAAAGAAACAAAAAGAATGACTGGAATGGGAATCTCATTCGGGGCCATCACTCCTGGGCAGAGGAACTGAACGGCTCTGTTGGCACTGCAGCAGCAAAAAATGGTAAATTCATCCTGCTTTAAATCCTGAGAGTGTCACTTACTGATTTGCTTCTGCCTGAGCTCTGGTTTTGACTATGCAGATTCAGCTCATCAGATAGACTTTGGAAATAATGGAAAGACTGGGGTATTTTTTCTCTCTTCCTTTCCTGACTCTCCTGCCTAATGTTGGCATTGCTTGCACAGAGCACGTGTTGCTGTCACTGGGAGGTTTTTGCTGCTGGCCCAGGGCTGTACCAGGTAAATTAACTCCCCCTAAGTCTCCCTTGGTCCAGCCCCAAGCTGATGGGTGCCAGCACAGAAAACAATACCCACGTTTATTCTTGGCTGTTTAGGGAGCTTTTCCTCTGACCAATCACACAATGTCACTCCTGAAACTGTTTTACTGGATTCATTATTTCTGCTATTGCTTTACTGAAGCAGAAATGAGGAAGCAGCTGTTTGAAAATCTTGTCTGAATTGTTTGGCTTAAAACCTCTCTGAAGCATCTATTTCTTGTTTGCATTCCTGACCTCCTCTGTAGCACTCAACAGGTAGGAAACTATTTTCCTTTTTGCTATGATAATGCCACATTCTATGATCTAAGGATTTTTTTTTCTTTTAATAAAGCCACTGAAACAAAGACAGATCAATGAAACCCATGAAAAAGTGGCTAAATTGACAAATGCAACATTAATTCCAGGGTAGCTGTGTTATAGATTGACCTGATGTTGTCCCAGTTTAAACTTAAGAAAGAAATTAGCATAAGTAGCAATAAGATTTGCAAAGGATAATATTTTCTCTGGTGAAATCCCATTTGGATTGTCAGGCATAGAAATTTAGTTAAGACAATACTGTCCTCTAAAACAACTTCAATGAATCAGAAAAATAGAAGTCTTGAACAGTAGAAATATGAAGAATTTTATAATACCAAATATATTCTTTTTTCCTTCCTTCACTGTTTCTGCTTTTCTTTCCCTTTTTCTCTCTCACTTGTAATACATGGATTGTACGATTTCATAATTTGCTGCATAAATCAGCATTTTACCTTTTGTAGATGATTTTTAGAAATTTGCTGGCTTAGATTCATATAATGGAATTCAAATTATGTTGCCCTGCTGCTCCAGGATCTGAGCTGCTGTTCTAAGGCCTCCAGTGCTCTGCTCTTCTGGCCCTTGATGATGCTGTTTGCACAACCCCAGAAATTACAGATTTTGACCCTTTCTGAATGATGAATTGGGAACTTGGGGATGTATTTCAGATAATTCTGTAAAATATTACCTGAAGTAGGATGATATAAATCCCATTTCCCCACGTGCCCACATCTGTTGTGTTTCCTGCATTGGAACACTACAGGGCATAAAGGGACCAGTTCTCCACCTCTGCATGTTGGTAATTGTCCTCAAAATACAGATTATGGGAGGGGAGTTTTGCACATAAACTTGGATCATGCAGAAGGAAAAGCTGAAGAAAAATAAGTGTAAAATGATACAGGGGAAAGCAGTCATTTTACTTTGAATTTTCAATGAGGGACTTGCACTGAACACCAACTTCTAACTCACTGTCTCACTGTTCAGTGTAATCCAGAATAATTGCACCTATAATTAGTATTCAATTAACACCAGTTACATTTCTCTGACTGCTGCTAGCTTGGAATCTCCATTTACAGATTGTCCTAACTTGATAATAATATCTGTCTTTTATGGTGTCTAATTGGCTTTTAGAAGGGATAAATTAGGTTTTCCCTTAGAACATCAGAAATGCCCTATTGGCTCAGACTAATGGCCCATTGAGCCAAACATTCTGTCCTACCACCAGGAAAATGAGATGCTCCTCAGGGAGAGCAGGCAGTTGTTGTCCCTTTTTCTGCTCCAGCATCCAGAATTTTTGGGTTAGGAATGCTGGAGGGTTTATTCCTGTCAGTTCTTCTAGTATTTGCTTACAGACTTGCTGTCTGTGAGTTTGTCTAATTCTCCTTTGAACCTGCTGATGTTGTCAGCCTCCATCAATTTACCTTGGGTTTTTTTTCTTTTCTGTCATTAAATATTATTAAAATTATAATGCACCTTTATGTAATCATACATTTTATTTCTTTAGCATAGACTGCATGAGGATTATTGCAGAAAACCAAAAGGATTGTCTGTACCTTGGGCACCGACAAAGCAGGAAATAAACCCAAACTTGGCCAGCAATTTAATGACAAAGAGGTGGCACTTTTTTGGTAGAGTGTTTGAGTCCAGGAGTTCTGGATAGCAAACAAAGAAAGAAAAACTTTTTGTAGGAACCTGCAGGGTTATCATTGGACTCTCTAAACTTGATCCAGAAAGAGGGCAAGCTATTCTTCTCTTATTTCTCTTATTTCTTACATCTTTGCTTCTGGGCTGCTCCACAAAGGACTAAATTAGAAAAGGTTCCCTGGGTGTTACACTGAGGGTGTCTCCTAACAGATACAGCTGTGCATTTGTGATGTGGGCATGCTTATACCTGAATATTTTATACCTGAAATAAATTGTCCCTTCATCACGAAACACCAGCCTTTTCTCAGGGTTAGGATTCACCCATCCCTCTGCAGATGTTCCTAATAGAACTACTTACACGTTGTGGCTTTTGCTGATACAGAAACGCCTTGAAATCTCTAAGCAAATTTACTGAGTTGACAAAAATTCTGAGCCTTTGCTGATAAAAGTGGCAGAAATGTCCTGAACTCTTTTACTCCACTGTGCATGGGCTGAAGCATTTTCCCAATCTGCCCCTGATCACTGCTGTGAGCTGATTAAGGTTTAATGTGTTGTGAAGACACTTTCCTCAGGAGGGGGATTAGCTGTGCATCAATCCATGGCAATAACTCATGGATCATCAAAAGAGGCACTGAGCAGCCATGTTTGGCATGGGATATTTTCCTGGGTTAAAACACAGTTCATCAACTTCTTCTCTTGAAGGTATTTCAAACTTCAGCAGTTCCCTGGGTTATTTGAAGGTCAGCCCTGAAGCTTTCTTGCTCGGTCAGGGAAGAGCAGATGGGAACGTAAAACTAAACAAAATGGCATTTTTCTTTGGAGGAATTTATTGAATACTTGTAAAACTGCATCAAAACCAGCCTGCCCCTCAGGCTGAGGGGGGTTCTGCCTCTCTGCTCTGCTCAGGTGAGACCTCACCTGCAAAGCTGCCTCCAGCCCGGGGGTTCCACCATGGGGAGGACGTGGAGATGCTGGAGAGAGTCCAGAGGAGGCCACAAAGATGCTCCAAGGGCAGGGAGCATCCAGCCTGGAGAAGAGGAGGCTCCAGAGAGACCTTAGAGCTCCTTCCAGTGCCTAAAGGGGCTCCAAGAGTGCTGGAGAAGGACTTTGGATAAGGGCCTGGAGTGGCAGGAGAAAGGGGAATGGCTTCCCACTGACAGAGGGCAGGGTTAGAGTGAATATAAGGAAGAAATTCCTCCTTGTGAGGGTGATGGGACCCTGACACAGGGTGCCCAGAGCAGCTGTGGCTGCCCCTGGATCCCTGGAAGTGTCCAAGGCCAGGCTGGACGGGGCTTGGAGCAACCTGGGACAGGGGAAGGTGTCCCTGCCATGGCAGGGGGTGGAACTGAAAGATCCTTAGAGTCTCTTCCAACCCAGACCATTCTGGGATTCTGTGAATACTTCCGTGCCTGATGATTATTTTCCATCCTAAATAGCAAAGATATCTAAGATATTATTAGGTAAAAAATTCTGGGCAATGTTGTATTTACTGCTTTCCTCAGGAGGAAGCCTTTTGGACAGTGTGACTGAATGAGAGTTTCTTTAAAAACAGAGCTTGTAATTGTAATTACGTGTCTGAAATTACAGCAGTCAAAATCCAATTTCATAAAACATCAAATGGAGGCTGCCTTAGAGTGCACTTCCACCACACTAAGGAAGAGAGTGGAATGAACTCTAATTTTCTGGCTTTTCTTCCCAGCCAGCATATTACAATATAGCATATTTCCAAAATCTCATACAGAAAAATTCAACAGCACGTGCTCACATGATATGTAACTCCAGTGAGTGTCAGTTCTTGTTCCTGCAGGAGGAGGCTTCACCCAAGCAGGGAAGATAGAAAAGGGTTTGATTACCAAATCTCAGTATGAAAGAGGCTTTAGATCCAGAAGACATTTAGCAAAAAGAATGTACACTGATCAACATCTGGAGACAAATAGGGTCCTGCAGGAGGATGTTAGCTGCAAAATAAAAGCAAAGAGGATAATAAATGCAGATTATAAATAAACAATAAGATTAGACAAGACATTTCAGCTGTAAGCTCTTCTTAGGGCTATGAGAAAGTATATTCAATTTTTTTTCCACAGCCTGAAGATGGTCTCATAGCCCAAGTGTCATCTCTTATTTGGCTTTCTTTCCTTGTGCAAATTAACCCTTCATTCAGTGTTTTTATGCTCGATACTGACGTTGAAAATTACATTAAACCATTCTATTTTTAATCTTAGCAACCCTCTCTCAGTAGCTTTCTGAACAGTCTTAAGTAGTTAATGACTTCAGAGATAAATGGATTGGCTTACACCATTCATTTACAAATGTAGTCAAGATCAGTAAGATGTACAGCAGGATATAATTACCATCAGTGGCAAATGTGTACATTGTGTAGCTTCTGTTAAGCCCCAGTGTAAGATTTTTTGGATAAACTTATTTAGAATGAAATATCTTGAGCAACTTTACTTCTACCCTTCTCCAAATCTCTAATATCTTGTGAGTACCTTTGATTGATCAGGGTAAAATTATTCTTTTATTAGAAAAGGATTAATTGTATGATCAAACTCAAAGAAATCACAGGGTTTTTTTCCAAAAAGTAACATTTCCAGTGAATTTTGCTGTTATCGGGGGGTTTTATATTTATATACTTTTACTTTTTTGCTTTCTGATAGAATAAACCAATCAATACCCTGGGAGATTTTTCTCGGTCTGCGCGTAGAACATAAGAACCGTTTGTGAAAAGCTTTATAACCTCTTTCCCAGTGAAGGATCACTAAAGAGGTTTCCTCTGCTGACTGACATTGCTGGGAATGTGTTTTTTAAGCTCTACAAGAGTGTCATGGCTGTGATAAGGAACAGGAATGGGTTCTCTCTGCTGTGGTTGCAGAGAGACACCGATGCTCCCTCCGTTGAAGGGCATCGATTTTCCCATTTTCTCTTGCATCATAAGTAGACATTGAGAAAAAGTACCACTCAGTGATTGTTTGCATGGCAAAGCAGAGTTGAGATGCTTTTCATTTAAACAGGAATCTTGTTGCTGCATTGATTTTATCTGACTGCTGTTTGTTCCTGTGCACAGATCTAATGTATAATCAGAATCACTAAACAGGGAACACAGCAAATCGCATTAGACTTTGTTTTACAGTGGCAGAAAGTATAAGGTCACTATTTAAAACTGTAATAGAAAATTTGGCTTTAATTTGTCCAAATAGCCATTGAAAATGTGAACAGTTCAAGAGTGTGGTGACCAGGAAATGAAGATTTTGAGATATATTCACATTTTTTCCCCTTAAACACCAACTGCAGATTTCTACGCCTTCTCTTCATGTCAAAAATGTCTGTTAAATTAGGAAGACTTTTCATCTAAATACTTTAATCATTATAAGTGTTTGCATTACAGTCGGATTCATGCTCAAATTGTCACACAGAATTATAGTGCTGAGGGAAAACAGAACTTCAAATAAAATTTTGTAGCCATGTGCCATCTCAACCAATTCTTCATGGTATTCATTTTAATCTCCTGGGAAGAACTTTCACTTATTAAATAACTTCTTCTTACTGTTGCACCAAAAATACTGGATCTGCCTTTGTTGAGAGGAGAATTATCCCTGCTCAGGAATCTGGAGAGTATCTAGCCAGTACAAATGTGATAAGTGCACTAAATTAATTGTCATTCAGTGCCTTCTAATACAGAAAAGTCCTTCAAGGAGAGTGTCATAGGAGTAAAGGAATAAAGAACTGAAAGCAAGCAACCACTTAAGAAAGATTGGAGATGTATTTCTCATCCAGTTAAAAAGATGAAATCTGTTTGCAAGGCTTCATTGGCTTTTAAGGAGAAAAGCCCAGAATTAGAATGAAAGATGATGAAGATCATGAAGACTTAAAGAAGTGGAAAATATTGAAAAGTGCAGCAAAAAATACTAGGATTAATTTCCAGTGCTGATAATTATATTTTTAGTAGTCTCCACCTTTTTCCTAGCCTTATTATATATTTACTATTTCCTTATTGATTCTTACATATCTGTTTTCCTTTACCTTCCACATTTTTTCTCTTCATCTTTTCATCCATCATTTCTTCAGTCCGTCTTCCCCTGCCCATTTTAAAGCCATGATCCATAAATTGGCTTTTCTTTCAAGAGGCCTTTCCATGGATTAGATCATATTTGCAGTAGCCAGCCCAGGAGAAGTGGCAAAGGCCCAACTTGCCTGGGAGTTTCCTGGTCTATTTTGGTTTTGCCACGAACCTTTCTACAGCTTTTTTGG
Source organism: Molothrus aeneus (assembly GCF_037042795.1). Classification (NCBI taxonomy): domain Eukaryota; kingdom Metazoa; phylum Chordata; class Aves; order Passeriformes; family Icteridae; genus Molothrus; species Molothrus aeneus. Next base: position 12,608,290 of record NC_089661.1, read on the forward strand.
TTTCCTGAGCTGCTTTTTTCCCCCAGCTAAGTCAAAAGAGGAACAGAGTACCTTTGTAAGACTTATCATCATCATGGTACCTGAGCAGGGATGTTCCAGCCTTCCTGTCAGGCTCCCCAGTTTCCCCAGAAGTGCTTTCCATCCATGGGTTTGGATCCTTCAGTGTGCAGTGAGTTGGTCCAAAGCAGAGAGCAGCTGTGAGCTCTGGGCTGTGCTCATCAGCTTGGTCTCCAGAATGTGAGCTTTTGTGTTAAAGCAAAAAGGTGAAAACCCAGTCTGTGTCTTTACTGAAGCTTCTCTTCCCTCCTCCTGTCGTTGAGCTCCTGGCTGATCCTGGAGCTCTCTGTGAGCTAGACACAGAGGCCTCTCAGGATGGTGACATCTCAGGCTCAAGATAATTTGTGCAGCCAGAGGCGCAGGGCAGACCTTGAGAAACTCTTGTCAAGAGCTGTTGGCTTAACCTCACTTCACACTGCAGATGGTGTGTGACACTATGACGAAATCAAGGGCTGCTGGACTTCAGTGGCTTCTCTGCAGCCTTTGGGATGTCCTGTTCCGTGACCTGCCTTGACTTTCATCTCTTACTGGCTCCCAAGCAGGGTCAGCAGTGCCCAGTGCTCTGCTCCTCGCTTTGCCCCCATCCCAGAAGCAGCAGCACTCCTGCTTCTGTGCTCTCTAGCTTTGGAGAAGTTATTGGAAAGCTTTCATCTTAATATTAGCAGTTCTGAATCCAAAATTATGACCACAGTTCCCTTCTAGGGGAGAACAAAGCCACAACTCTAGAAGGAGGGTGGTCCTTGTTAGAAAGCTAAAATAGAATCTAAAGGGTGTTGTGAGATTTAGTAATTATGCATTTGTTCTTTCCTCACTCCAGTTGCAGACTATAATATGTAGCTTAAATTATTTTTTTATACATAATTATAAGCCTTTGGTGACAACCTTGAAGATAAATCAGTTTATATGATTTGCTCGGTAAATTGAGCAGATTAAGAGGATACACAGAGTCAGCTGCCATGGCTCAGGTGACTCATGGACACTCTCTAAGCTGCAGTAATTTGACACTTCTGATCATCTGTCTGTATGCTGAGAGATTTGTGAACTGTCCCATTGGAACTGGAACTGTAAACACAGAAGGATCAGGGTGACAGTGCAAATATGGCGATGCATGAAATGACATTTTTGAGATCTGCATAACCAGAGGTGGTTTAAAATAAACACAGTAACTCCACATAATTTGAGAAAGATTAATGTTGAGGAATTGCAGCCACAAGCAATTACAAATCCCAGCATCATAGATGGGTGTAAATAATAACTGTATCAATAAAGATGAGAAAAATACTGGTAGCTGGATCAGCATTTCTGGAAGGCTGATCCCAGCTAAACAGGTTGCTTCTGGTTTTCTAATGGGTATGTTTATGAACACTATTTCATATGTTTGGAAAACAGAATTCCTCTTTAATGGGCTCAAAGATATTGAGTTCTGAAACAGGCCAACACTCAAATGATTTCACGGGGTGTCACAAGGTGCACATAAGCCATAATTGAAATGAAGGCAGCCAATTTCTGTAATTTTAGAGGTCAGCTTGGCACAATCTCCTTGCTCCTCAAAGCACTTCCTATTGGAAAATTTCTTCCCTTGCATTGCATTGGATTTGAAGCAGGAAAGGGATGAAACCAGGCTCCCTGGAGATGAGCCTGGTGCCAGCAGGGTTTGAGGGAGGCTCAAGGAGCTCCTTGGGGCTCTCTTGGGGCAGTGAGGATGGAGCCCCATGGACAGCAGAGACATGAGAGGTGTAAATGTGTCTGCACCTCTCACTCCAGGAAGGACTGGGGGACTGGATTCTGTCCAGGGAAGGGAGCAGAGCTGGGAAAGGCTCTGGAGCACCAGGAGCAGCTGAGGGAGCTGGGGGTGCTCTACCTGGAGAAAAAGAGGCTCAGGGGGAGCCTTGTGGCTCTGCACAATTCCCTGACAGGAGGGGACAGCCAGGAGGATGTCGGGCACTGCTCCCCAGGAGCAAGGGACAGGACAAAAGGAAATGGTCTCAAGTTGCACCAAAGGAGGTTTAAGTTGGATATTAGGAACAATTTGTTCCCCAAAAAGGTTGCCAGGCATTGGAACAGGCAGTGGAATCCCCATACCTGGAGGGATTTAAGACATGCAGATGTGACATGTGGGGACAGGGTTCAGTGCTGGCCTTGGCAGTGCTGGTTTAATGGGTTGGGTTTGATGACCTTGAAGGGTTTTCCAGCTTAAATGATTCTGTGATTCTATGATATTAATTTCTGATGGTGAAAGTGATGGAATGAAAAGCAGCACCTTTGAATCTTACAGCTGTCATCATGACAGGTCTGCTTTTTCCTTTGCATTTTCTGACATGTTCACTCATTGTGCTCAAATGCAGTATGTTTTAATTTACTTTGTTACTGAGATTCACCTTCCTGTGCATCTTCACAAAGGGTTTTATGTAGATGAATTTCACATCTTGAAATCAACTTGTCATCTCCTACAATGAGATGATAGAAATCACAGGAATATAAATATCACTTGAACACTGTGTCTTTAGCTGATGTAAATAAAAGATCATGAAGATAAAATATCAGTGCTAAGAAATTTTTGTAAGTATGTATTATAGAGGCTCAGAAGGAGAAGGGGTGGGTTGGAAGGGTTGCAGGCAGGTTAAGGAGCCCAGATGTGGATTTTGAGGAGAATGAAGATAAGTGTTAATCAGGTAGTGAAGGTAGCCTGGACTGGGTTATTATTGCAGTGACATCTAAGAGGAAAGTGACTGATCTGGTGTAGGGCTGCAGTGCCCCTGAGCAGGAGCTGTGTCTTGAGGGCTATTCACAAGGGAGGTGCTTTCTGAGACGAGGAAGCTGATTCAGAGTTCAGCTCCCCTCAAACAGCACCCCAAAACCACAGTGCTAAATTATACCAGTAATCCATTTCTGCCCTTAGTCCCTGCTCATGTTGGGCATCACCAGCTCACAGAGGCAAGAGGTGCAACTGGGCAATTGGTGCCATCAGTGCAGTGACCAGAAATGTGTAAAATGTCACTGCTCTGGGAGAGATTGAGTACAGATACTCTTCAGAAGACACTGCTGGTAAGATCACAGTAGAACTTGAGTGCTTTTGTTGATGTGAAAAAACACAGACACTTCTTGACTTCCTTTTTTAGCTTTTAAAATTGGTTAAATTAACCATGATCAGATGCAGTAATTAAAGCAGATTTTTGGCATTAGTGTTCCTTCTATGACATTCATAACCTATGGGAAAGGATTGCAATTTTTTCATCACAAACTCATTGTCATTCAGAATAAGGGAAAAAAATCAAAATTAGTTTCTCAGTGGAGTGGCATTTGATGAGGCTGTTGATGGGCCTGTGTTGGTCAGCAGCTTCCTTTGCAAGCTATTGCATCTTGTAGGAGCGTTTTGGGTTTTCCTTCTTTTGGTTTTTTTTGGTACTTCAGTTCCAGTCCAGTTTTAAGGTTAATGCTTCCTAGCTCAAAGCAATTGTGGAGCAGTTACAAACCCTTATCTGGTGGCACTTCATTGTTGGCTACTCCTACAAGCTGTTGAATGCTTTTAACTCAGTCTAGAAGTTGAGGAGGGTAGGAATTTTCTGTATTGAACCTTTATTAATCAGGTTAATAGAAAAAAACCCAGTGTTCTCAGAGCTGCTGTAGTTTACTAAAGAGTAACAAAGCAGGTCATCAGTAATGATGTCAGAGAATGGAAAATTATTTGCTGTACGTGGAAGTTTTTATCAACAAAAAGGTCAATATATTATAGTAGTTATTATAGTGGTTAGCACATTGTAGTGGTTAGTTTATTATAATAGCTACATGCAGCCATCAATAACAGAATCAGCAAGAGCTAAATTTACTGAAGTGATGGATTGGTGTTCAGTCAACCAAAGTGTCCAAGGAAATCCCCTCTTTACTCTCCCTGCTCATCCAATACTCAGGACTGGCATGCAGACAGGACAGGTGGCCAGAGTTATTATTATCTCTTGAAATAGGAATATCCTCATTTATTGCTTTTAGGAAATGTTTGTTACACTGAGCTTACATCTGACTTTTGGAGTAATTTTTCTTGGTGAACATGATTCTTCAGAGGAAGACAGATCAGGACAGCTGCAGTGTCCTGCCCAGATCCCCATTGAACAGGAGACAGCAAACACTGACTCCACTGACAAAACACACAACAGGGTTAGGGCCACTTAGGATTGAGGTTCACTCTCAACGAGCTGCTGTGATTTAAGAAATTCCTGATTACAGGAGTGTCTCTGCCATGTGATATTTTGCATCTTCTTCTTGCTGCCTGTGGCTGTTCAGCTGCACTTTAACTCTGGGTTATTTGTGTGTGTTTCAGCTTTCTCTTAGAAACTCAGTTCTCATTTTGAGATATCAAGATCAGCGAGAAAAAATGTCAGTAAATTCCTACTTTTGTTAGAAAGTAGCTCTGAACAGATTACTTGGCTCCCAGGGATGTTTAAGCCAGAGGCCTTTTTAAGCAAGTGAAAGGACAGAATAAAAACATTCTCTGTGCTGGCAGAAAAATTCAATTGATACTTTGAGATAGACTTAAAAAAATCACCTGCCTGTTAAAAGACTGTTTACATGGAAATAGGGGTTGGGTTTTCCTGCTACTTGCTCTAAGGGCCCAGCAAGCATATCTAGAATGTATTTACAGGAAAAGCTGAATTAAAGGGTAAAATTAGAAATTATGGCAGTCTAATGCCATTCCCTGATCTCAGTGCAATCCTTTCTGTGCATTGTTACACTTGGACTGGCTGCACTGGTGGTTGAGAGCCTGGGTGACCTGTCTGACACGTAAGAGCATCATCCAAACAGTCATCAATCATCTTTCCCACTTTGTGTCTCTTGCTCATGATCTCCAGCTTCTCTGCTTGTTGTGGATGCTGTCAGTGGCTCAGGCCATGGTCTGGTGCTGGTTTGGGCACTCCACACTGTCCCACCTGCCCCAGCTGCAGCTCCAGGACACAGCTCTGCATTGTGCCTTGTGTCGTGTGCCCAACCATTATCGTCATCCCAATCACCTCTCATGGTGATGAGATCCAGATGCCTGGATTTAGGGAAGAGATTCACATCTCAAAGGGAAATCAATCCTAAACAGTTCAAGAAACCTAAATCCAAATGTCTGCAAGAGTCCATACAAGTAAAAGCTCCTGTTACAGCTGGTGCAGATGTGTTCTGTTACCAAGGTGCTTGAACAAGTGAGCAATTAAGCAGCTAATTAAAGAAGAGAATGAGAACAAACAGTGAGGGTACTAACTTCTTTAATCAGGTGCTTAATTTGCCTCTTCACATGGGCATGTCCTGTGTTACAACCATTTCATGTTATTGTACATCTCACAAGGGAAAGTGTGAGAGACACCTAAGGACTTTAGGGAATGTACATGGCCACAATTCACTCTGTGTTAAATACAACTTCTACTTTGGCCTAAAAATACCAAACTTGCTCTTGGAAGACAAGGTGTGTCTCCTACTGTAAGTACATGAACACTCAGCTTAAAGGTGACTGTGTCAATGGCTGCATTATTCAGCTCCATCTGAAATCAACTTATTTTTTCTCATTGCATGGCTGAGCCCAGGATTGTATCAGGAATAATGAGAAATGTTCAATGTTTTTACCTCATTTACTGCTGTAATGGCAATATACAGAAAGGGTTCCTCCACCATTCCTTTTGCCTGTAGTGTTTCTTCCATGCATGTCCATGTGTGGGTATTAATTCATGTAGTGCAGAGAAGCTGTACTTGTCTTATCACTCTCAGCTCTTATTCTCTACAGAAGAAGAACAAATACCACGTTTACGAGTACATTGGTTAATTAGTTTAAATAAAAGCATCTCAAATTGACCTTATGAGACAATGTGCGAGCAGCAATTAAAATAAAATCATTCCATTGTTTTCCTTCCCGCTTCTACAGATATTTAACAGTTTAATGTTCTTACTTTTCTATACCATGGAAACCTCTTAGCGTTGATGACACTGTGATCCTGCTGTGGCATTTGTTACTGTGAGAATGCAAAAGCAAACTAAACATAATGCAGAAGGAAATAATGGGTACAGACAATTTTATATTTTATAGGCCATTTTTATCATTCTGCACCTCAGACTGTTGTCAGGTGACCTCATGTAAAACTCTGGTACAGAAGGTCAAAAAGGAGGATGCCACTCAGTATCAGAAATGTGGAGAGCAACTGGGTTGCACTCTAAGAGGAGCAGTGAGAATTTCACAACAAAGTTGATAAATAAAACACCTCTCCAAGCACAGATGGTGATTTCATGCGCTCTGCAGTTAAGGATCACCTTGTGGGACCTGCTCTCCTATGAAGAATTACACAGGTCAGTTGGGGGTCTGTGTGATGCTGTGTGAGCAGGAGGGGCTGGATGCCAGTGAGACCCTGTGGGTGGCAGTGGGAGCTCAGGGTCACAGCCTGACCCAAACACAAAGCCCTGGTGCTCCTGCCCAGCTGCCTTTGCTGGTGCTGTTCCAGGGACACTGAACCCTCCAGGGTGGGGAAAGGCACAGAGCATCCCTGGGGAACTGTCACCCTGCAGGGATGGGGCTCAGTCCTCTCTGGGACACACAACCTCATCCTCAGGGAAGTGCTCCCATGGTCTGTCACACAGATCCTGCAGGAGAATGGGAGTGCCACGGTGGCAGGTGGTGCCCATGGTGTCCCAGCACACCAGGCTCTGTGTTCCCAGTGCCACCTCCCCTGGGTGCCACCATGGCAGGAGGTGCCCATGGTGTCCCAGCACACCAGGCTCTGTGTTCCCAGTGCCACCTCCCCTGGGTGCCACCATGGCAGGAGGTGCCCATGGTGTCCCAGCACACCAGGCTCTGTGTTCCCAGTGTCACCCCTGTGTCTCTGAGCCCTGGGACTGGCCTGACATTCACAACAGCAACAAACTGAAACTCAAGCTAGTGGTCCCAAGAAGTGTCTTCATCTTTAGCAGAGCTGACAGGGTTGGTTTTTCACCCTCCACAGTTTAAACAAGAGCAGAAATCATAACAACCATTATGTCTTATTCACTCTTGCCTTTTATGTTCTGTGGTTAAATGATGTGTTAAGAATTCTTTAAAGAAACATATTAACGTATTTATTCCAGGTTGCTGCTTCAGGTCACCATAATGTAATGTAGATACATAGGGGAAGCTGTGTTAAATTCCAAATACCTTTAATCTGCAATGTAATTAGTTTGATTAAGACTGGTTATCTCTGTTAATTAGCATATCAGTTAGAAGCATTGACTGAAGTGCTTTTCATGATCACAACCGGTTCTTTATGAATTTAGAAATTATTTCTTTGTGTCTGTTGCTGGGTTAACTGGAAAAAGATCAAATCTCCTCAAAGCTGTGAGACACTGTCAGTGTGGAGCGAGCAATTCTCCCAGAAGACCTGGCAAATGATGAAAAGATGAAGGAATGGGATTTGTTTAGTTTGAGAAGATTAAGAAGGAACATGATAACGTTTTCTAGCACATATTAGATTATTAAGTGGATGATGTCGAGTTCTTCTGTATAGCTGGTGGGGAAAGGAGATAGAACACAAAAATAAATTAGCATAATTTATTATAAGGGCGATTTGGGTTAGGCGAGTTTTTGTAAGCAACAGAAATAATGGCTACTGATACCTTGCTGTGGGAAGAGCTTTTGACAAGGCCTTTACAGGTAATTTTTGTAAGTATAAGACAAATTTCTCCTTGTGATAACCCCAGTCTTGCTGTCAGGCCCTAAACTGGAGGATTTATCCAGATGATCTCTTGTTATTGCTCTAGAAATAGCTGATTCTTTGATTCATGGCCCTCTGATTAAGAGGAATTGGTTGTTATTCATAGGCAGTTCTTCTGTCGGGGTAGGAAATTTAGAAAGGTACTCGCCTCCCAGAAGTGCTGAGTTCTGAAGTTATTATTTTATTTATATCTAATGAATAAAAGGCTCAACAAGTCAACTGAAAGAAGGAGAACAAGCAGATCCTTTTTATTTTAAAATTTTCATATCCTGAGAGCATAATTAAATAAATGTGCTTTGGAGGAACCATATATTTTGTTATTTTGGATTTAATAAAAATGGACAGGCTCGGAACATGTAGCAAAAAGCAGTGCAGGATGGTACTTTGTAGATTATTGCTTGAGGTATTCAGCATGTATAGAAAGTTTTTATTTTTCTTCTATGGTATTATTGAGAGGGTTTATGAGGTGCTTTACAAGTTTCTCATGGTTGAAAGGCTCAAATTGACTCTGCTAACTTACCTCCCATGAGATTTATTCTATACTGCATAGGGTAGTAAATTTTTACAATCAATTTACTTAATTAATTTAGTAGATCAATTTATTTTTTTCTGTGATGTATTCCTTCAAGGGCTTTAATTTTCTTTTCATTTTTTTTTCCTCTTTTCTGACTGGATTTTTTTTTCCTGAAGCTTTCATGACTCTCACTTTGATATTTATTTACTGAATGTACAGACTTATCACTTTAATACATTATTCCTTTGTGGTTCTAATGGATTAAATTAAAAATACATGTAAAAAGTGTTGCAAGTTGCATGCCTATTAGCATTGCCCATCAGGGGCTGGGGGAATTTTATGGCTCTACTTTGGAGGCACGGGTTCATGTTCAAAAAATTGGGAAGGCTTTGGGTAGGAAGTCACTTGATGTGTACATTTTCCTCAAATCTTTTTTCTTCCCATTTAATTTCAATTCTGCAAATATGTTCTGCTGCACTGAAAAGCTGCATCCTCACCATTTTCCCTGTGCAGGCTTTTGGTTTTCCAGCTGTAGGGCAGTGATAGGAGGAGGAGGTCAAACGAGCTCCTTCCATCAGATTTGGGACACTTTCACAGGTGAACTCAGACTCAAATGTTTCTGTTTTGGCTTCTCTTTCTGAATGACAGCAATTCAAGATTTTGTTGAAGCTGTAAGAATAAAGTTGTTGCTTTTTAAACAAGCTATGGATTCAACATAGTTTGAGATTTGTAAAATAACACACCAACTTCCTTGTGATTTCTTTTTATTAATTCATGTTAAATCACATCTTTTTGGTTTAATTTGTTGTATCATTTCACTTTCAGTTTCTGTCCTTTCCACCACACACCAGCTTTTTTCTTTTCTCTCCCTTCACTCCCTCCCTCTCCTGTCCTACAGGCCTGCTCCTTGTATCTGATTTATTTATTTTATTTTTTATGATACTCAGGGCCTGAATGAAGTTTTGTTTGATTGGTTGAAAATTAAAACAACCCATTTAGCATCTCTTTTTTTTCCCCCCAGTTGTGATCAAGAGCATTTCTCCATAATTTTTAATTGCTGTGTTTAGTAGTTACTGTCTTGAAGGTGCTGAGAAAAATCCTATTAATTTGCAGACTAGATGAACTATGTGCATGGCTGGACATCTTTCTATCCATTTAAGAGAAAGTGGTTTTCATGATTTCTTTAAACCTTGCTTGCCCAAAATTATCAGGACACCATCCAAGGAAAACTTGTTACTTGGCTAAGCCCGCCTGGTTCCAAACTTGCATGTGATAGATGATGGCTTTCATATAACATTAGCTTAAAACATTAAAGGCTTGAGGAGCATTTCAATCAACTTCAATATTTCAATTGATATGCCTGAGCAAGCTGCCAAAGTGTATTATTTAGGCAAATCCTTTTTATTTGGCTACAGGAGAATGAGTGCCATTGATGAAGATGGATCTCCTGCTTTGTTTATGGCTTCAGAAGTTTGGACTTTTACAACTTGTGTCTTCAAAGTTTGAAACATTTTATAAAACTCAGTTGTTTTAAGGAATTCAGTCACAGGTTTTGTGCAGGAAATTGCAGGTGAGGTTGGGCTCTTTTCTGTCTAAAGCAATACTGTGGAAAAGCTTCTTGTCCCAGGACAAGAAAACGATGAACCTCCAGCATCTCAGTGGAAAATGATGCCTTGTGAAAAAAACTTCACTTCTATGAAAACCAAAAACCAGTTTACATAAAACAAACCCTCTCCTATAACAATCTTTCTACAAGCATCATGTTTACAGCAAAATTTCCTGGTAAAGTTTAGGCAAGCATGTGGCTGAGAAACATTTATTTCTGAGAGCCATCTGTCCTGAGAGAGAGAGAGAGAGAGATAAAGAAAATTCAGAACAAAAATCTGATTCAACTGATTTTAAGTATTTCTGGGACTTGGATGGTGCTGCAGCTTCTGGGGTATTTTCATCACTGTATTCTGAACTGGAAGAGGGGGGTGGATGCTCCATTCTTTGCTTCCTTGGGCAAACTTTGTTCTACTTTTCTGCCAGAATAATTTTAAACCCGCATCAAGTAATTTAGCACAGATTAATCTCTCCCTTCTATTTAGGAATTTAGCAGACTGTTGAAAGTAGTGAGGGAGAAAAGCTTTTAGAAATGAGACTAGAAATGCTGGCTTATTATGGAGGGAATCATTTTAATCAGGTGCTGGAAGCTTTTCACCAGCCCTCTCTCCATGGCCCTCTGAGATAAACGCATGGAACTTCTTCTTACTGCGAGGATGACACGGGAATAAAACAATTCCTTTCCACACCGTTCCTCCCCTCTCCTGCTTCTCACCAACAAAGTTTGGTTATGCAGAGATCACTAGCAGTTATGTCAGCATGACCTGGTATCCAGGCAACCCAAAACCTTGTCAGTTTAACAATACACAATGAAGAACTCGGGGATGATGAAAGCTGAGAGGCTCGTTTGACAAGATAGCACCTGTTTCACTCTGAACAGCCAGTGTTGAAATAATGATGGCATTAGTCAGGGGAATACAAGAGGTTCAAAAGGGTTTTTGTGACTTTGAAAGAGAATGGCAGCACGGGGAACTGTCACCAGTTTCCTCTTCAGAGATGGGTTGCTGTGCCTGCTATTTATTTGTGGCCAGTTTTTGTGGGGTTTATGATTTTATTGCCTCTAATGGCTCTGAGCTCCCTGCTCTGGCCAGGGGCAGCTGTGCACAGGCTGATGGCTCTGAGGTAAACAGAGCCTGCTCTGTTCTGAACCTGCCCAACAATGTGAGTTATCATCAGCCATGTGAGAGCTGCTGTGTGTGATGGCAAAGTGATTGCACTGCTGGCCACGGTTCTTTAGTGAGTGCCTCTCCCCCAGGTGTGCCACAGAGCCTCTCACTTGTCTGTGTTACAGTCAGCACTGACTTTTCTCCTGCTGGTTTTGCTGCTTGTGCCTGAGGTCAGTCCATGATCTCCTGGAATGAAGAGAGCAAGGGGAGTATCCCACAGTATAAAAGTGGAACATGTGCAGAGGGGACTGAAATGATTCAAAAGACTGAGATCTGGAGAAGCAGGAGGAAACATGAAAGCAATGTACAGCAAAAGAGATGGGGAAATTATAGAAGCAACTCAGTAGGGAAGCAAAATATGTAAAATTGAAATATTCAGATGGTGGAATAAAGCAAGAGTGGTACACTACAGTGGGAAATGATAGGAAAATGAATTAATCAGGCAGCAGCAGTATTACCTTAGCGAATTTAGTTAGGGAAACTGGAGGGGCCATGAAAGATGTTTGATGGCTCACTGTCTTGAGAAGCAGAGATTCAGAGAGTGTCTCACTTCTTGTCATTCACTGACATTCAGTCAAGGCTATGAATGACCAAAATCATGTCCAGATGTTGACAGCTTGATAAACTGTGAGAAATGAGTTAATGATGTGGGGTTCTCCAGCAGATAATACTGAAATAGGTTTTAACTTGAACTTGCAGCTATGGGTGTGTAGGGAATAAAGCAGCACTGAAAAGCACCACATTCCACCCAGACATTATAATCTATCTAATTATCTAATTACTTTTTTAAATAATTGAAAAGATCAGTACAAGTGGTAGTAAGCAGTGTACTGAATTGCAAATTAAGCATAGAATGGAAACATGTATTGAGCAGAAGGGTAAAAGAGTGATACTAAGCTCCCTTGTCTCTCTACTCCCCTTTAATGTGGCTCTTACTCAGAAAGGTAAACAAGGAGAAACTGTTTTATCTCCAAAACTTGAAACTGGAAACTTAAGTAGATTGGTTTATTTCTCAGACTGAAAGAATGAATGATTTTGCAATCAAAAGAACATTGAGATGAAATGATTATTTTAAAAGCCCTCAATTTCGCACTTCCCCTCCTGCTGTCTGTCACCTCCCTCAGGTTCCACCTTGTCCCACACCTTCCTGTCTCTGACTCTGCCCACTCCTGACCTTCAGAGTCCCCCTGGAAGCTCATGGCTGATTCCAACAGAAGTTGAAAAGAGGGAGAGATGTCTTGAATCCTAAAAAGTTTTGATGATAGTGTGAAGCCGCACAGAAGGGAGAGCCCAGTAATGCATCCAGTGTGAGAAAAGCTCCAGCCCTTTCTAGACATTTGAGTGTCCCCCTGGGAGCTCAGCCTGCAGCTGAGCTGAGCTGGGGCTCTCTCAGTTCCCTGCTTATGGAGCTGATTATGCCCTTTTCACCTGCTACCCAGGCTTTGACTCTTCTTTCCTACTTTAGTGAATTTTCTTTTTTTCCTCTGTTCTCTGTACAGCCTGAACTAAAGTTGTCTTTCATCAAAAAGGGATGAAAATGTAAGTGTTGGGCAAACAGAAATTAGAGCAGTCAAAAATTAGACATTGGCAGCCCAGAAGGGTCAGGAAGGTGAACAGAAGCAGCTGAAATATTCCAACATTGAGACAATCAGGAACTGAAAAGAGTTTGGAACAAAATGATCCAGTCACTGCACATATGGAGGAATAGCTGTGGTTCTGTCAGTTCCTTAAAGTTTGAAGTATATATAATAATGGGCAAAAATGTCTCAACTTTGTCATTTTCCATCCATTGGTTGAGCTTCCTGTGACCACAATGAGCACAAATGTGTTTTCTTGCAACCATTTTTTTTGTATCTCCCCGTCTGTGACTAAATTAAGCTTTAAAAATCCATTTGCCACAGAGATATGATGGTAATTAGTGGTAAAACAGTTCTTCAGACTTTAAAAGAGGTGAAATTTAAGTCTAAAAAGATTATGCAGCATTTGCTGTACTAGAACTTCGAGAAGGAAATGAAATTGTTGCTTTGGAACTTGATGATGTGGTAAATCTCAGTATTATACTCATTGATATCGAAGATTCCTTAAACTGAGCAAATTGTAAAGATTTACTTTTCTCCTAGAGGGACTGGATTATGTTTGTCTGCTATTTGGAGCTGGGAAATGCTGAACAGTTTCAGGGATAAGCAAAGAGAAGGGATTTTGCAGATGAGTTTGCAAGCTCTTCTGTCTTTCCTGGACCCAGTGGAGCTGCAGGAACACAATTCTTTGCAGTGTTGGGAGCTTTGAGAGCAGCTTAGGATCCAGCCAGCTTTTTGGATCTGCATTAAATTTCTTCTGATAGAGGAGAAAATGTAGAAATCTTGTGGTAAAAAGAATTAATTTAATTTGTTTTGGAAGTCCGGCTAAAGAAGCTGAATGTTATTAATAAAACAGTCTTTAGGGTTATAATTGAATTTAGGGGCTAAAACAAAAAGAAATTCCAGATATAGATTCTTGACTAGGTTTTCCTTAGCTACTCACAGAAAAATAAAAGGAAAATAATTTTTTTAGAGGAATGCACTGTTTCCACAGAGCTAGAACTGGGTCAGTCTCCTGACAGTATTGATCAAATGGCAGATGACTGAATTTGGTTATTCAAATGGATGCAATGTAGTCTCTATTTTGGTAATATTGAACAAAGTCTGAAACACTGATGGGCATCTTTTCTTTATTAAAATTATGGAATTGTTGTCAAATAGAAATAGATCACCTGCTGAGTTTCACTATTTTTCTGCCCACTTTTTTGCTAGATATGGGACTGCTAGAACAGTTTTTGGCTTTCAGCTTTTACACTTACAAATGGATTCTCACACTTTATGATGTAATTCCATTTATAGGCATATAAACCTTGACTATCTCTTTAAGATTGGGAGAAACACATTTTTTGTCTTTTTTATAGCATTTTCTGGCATAACAGTATTTTTTCACTATTTATTTATAGAATCATAATCATCAAATGGGAAATCTGAAGTGGAAAACCTTGGAGTAAATCTTTATTACTAATTTTTTGTAGGCCAAAGAACAAACACATCAGCTGACAATTAATAGACTGAAACTACAATTCTCAAACAATCCACATGCACAGTTTAAAAACATTGCTTTGAGCGGGCTTGTGGGTGTTTGGTACCTTTTAGGCTTGTAATGAAAGAGAAGAGGGCTGGAGTTTGTTCACCACAATGGGACGTGGTGACATCACTTTTCTCAGTGCCAGAGGTGATGTTCTGTGCTTGAGGACCAGCACCTTGCACTGCACAAACAAGTGAGGAGAGCTTTCCTTGTTCAGAAAATCCTGTCAGTGCTTGTGAGATCAGTGTTACCTCCTTGGTATTTCATAGACATTGGAAATATAAAATATGCAAACTCATTTTTCCTCCATCTCAGTTTGAATGCTTGGTGGGTTCATGCTTCACTAATCTGCTCCATCTCAGACTCCAAATATCATTACCTGCAAACTGCATGTCCTCCCATTCCTTGGATGTTTTATTTTGAAGATTTAAATAGAGAGTTAGCTGGTGCTGTGGGATGGAGAAAAATGTTTTTTTGATATTCAGACATCTTTTCCCAGTGCAGCTGATGAAAGCTTTTTCAGAATCAGTTCTTTCTGCAAACTGCCTTCCTGCGAGCCTCACCTAATTCAGAGTGAGAAAGGACTAGAAATCTCTGACCCAGGAGTTTGTCAACTATGCTTTCATCTGGTTTTCTTTTGCACAAAAATAGCCCAGAAAAAAAGTGATCAGATCTTTAAATCTAAACACTGAATATTGAGAGTTGCCCGTGCTGTAGGTGTTGTTTCTTTTTGGCATCATCGGAAACCACTGGAAAGAAAATATTTGTCCATCTTTTGGGTTTTTTGACCCAGTAAAAATCTGTTTTTTTAAGGTCAATAATTTTGTGAAGAGCTAGAATGAGCTGGGCAGTGCAGAGAGCAGAGTAGTGTTTCACAGAGATTTTATTTGTGTTGGTAAATGGTGACAAGGCAAATGCAGACAACAAAGAAGGAGTCAAAGGCAGACACCTTTACCTTGGCTTGTGCCCTGAAATGCAAGGTGTTGGATGGAAAGAGGTGTTGCTTCAGAAGTGAGACTTTGAGGAAGATCTGAAGATGATTCTGTGTTCTCAGATGTTAATCTTTCGGCTGGAGCTTTGCTTTAAGACCTAGTGTGTAATTTCACATCTGGTTTATGTCACTTTGCTGGGGTTTTAGTGAATAATGCTGCAATCTTAGAAATGCATTCACTGTATTTTTCTATTCTCTTGTTCTCATAAATCCTTCACTCAGTCAATACAGTGAGCTGGGAATACAGAACCTTGGAATTGGGTTGGAAAAGACCTTAAAGCTCATCCAGCTCCAACCCCTGCCATGCATAGGGACACCTCCCACTATCCCAGGTTCCTTCCCTGTGCATCAATGGGCTTCACTCCAGTAAAATACCAGCTCAGTTCTGTAAGTGTGCTTTGTGAACTCAGGTCTTCCTTCCAATATTCTAATCCAGTTTGGAATCTCTATACAGGACAGGAGTGGGGAATGGTGGCCACCGGCTCCTGAATTCCTCTCCTGTAAAATTATATTGTTCATAATGGAAAAACAGGGTTATATTTATTCAATATGCTTTTCTCTCCTGAAAAAATCTGCCTCAATGAGTAAACAGGACTCTTGAGGGCAAAGCATCATATCTACAACTATTTATTCAACCTTAAAATTCTTTTTTTCTTCCTAAAGCCTTTTCCAAAATACATTATCATCTTCAGCAGAGTGTTCTGATGAGCTGTCAGTTAAAAGCTGGTTTATGATGCTTACCTTTCCACCCACTTATTCTAAATAAATTATGCTACTTTTAGTGATAGTATGAATTTATTCAGAACTGATTACTGAAGAGTAAGGCCTAGTAAATATTTCTTGTCCTCTGAAAATGTATGTCTGACCCTCGTCATTTATTCAACTATTGATTCTGTCTTTTGTTATCTGTATGTATTATTCACACAGCTCCTAAATCTCTGCCTGAACATTAAAATTATTCATAATTAAACTCTAGAGAGTTGATGAAACCAAGGATGCCTAAATAGACGTGTTTTTCCCCAGTTAATATTTCCATCCTGATTGACAGTGATAAGATTTCTGCCAGGATGCTGATTACAGGCAGAAACAAGCTCAGAGAAAAAGACCCTTTGGAAGGTGCCACAGTGTCAGCTGGGAAGTCAATTTAAGTTACACTTTTTTAAGATTTGAAACTACTGAAGTCAGCATTCTCCTGGGCTTGTTCAGAAATCTTCTGGAGTGCTAAGCTGTGCTGAGAACACAGAAAACATAAACTGACCTTAAAAATGGCTGGAATATAAACCGGACCCTTTTGTTGTCAATGGGACAACGGGAAGAGGACAGTTGTTGACAAGTGATATTTGTGACTGAGAAACATATCTGGGAAAGACTGGGGATGTTTTCCTGTGCCTGAGGTCTCTCCCACCTGCTGGCTTTGCCTATAGGCAGGCAATGCTTTATCTTGCATCCCCATAGCTTTAATATTTCCTCCAAATCTTGGACCCCCTGCTAGATGGACCTGTTTAAAGCAGAGCCTTTAGCAGGCAGTGCCCTCTGTGTGCACCTATGCCCTTACCACAGTGTGAGATCTCTTTGTCTGGGGTTGAAAACTCTAAAGAATTTTTTATTGAATGTCCCACTCACATTGTTTACTACAAATTGTTCACACCACAGTCCTCAGAGCACAGTTCTGCATGGCACAGGCAGCAGAACACAGATCTTACCATTGCAGTGCTGCTGTGTGTTTGCACTAAGTGCAGCTTTCACCTCTGCTACTGTCAAAGGGACCTGGGGACACAGTGTGAAAATGGAGATGGGATTAATTAAGCTGTGAGAGGTCAGGGAATTCTTTGTGATCATATGTGTCCTTTCCTGCAGTCCAGTCATGTGCTGTGCAGAACCAGAATGAGATGTGCACTATAAATATTGGCCATGGAGGCCAGGTGGGACTGGAAATGTGCAGTTTGCCCTCACCCAGGACTTACTTCAGAATGGCTCTAACATGTCAGAGAGACCAAGCTGATGGCACATCACTGCCTGAATCCTCCTCTAGCAGATTCTTGTAATTTTATTAAGCATTTTCCCCCAGCTGTAAATACCATCATTGTCAGAGCAGCTGGAAGCGTGAAGAGCAGCAGAGAAAACATCCTAAACATCCTATCTTCTGGAGTCTGAACAGAAAAGCTGTTACCTTGAAACTCTGGAGAATACAGGCTTGTATTGTATAACAGGATTACTCTGCATTAACTGAAGTGGAGACACCACTCGGCAGCAGCACTCTGCAGAACAAATAAAACATCGTAAAAATAAACTGCTTAGAGTTCTTGCAAGAGAGAAGCTTTAAGATAAAAAAGAGTAGTAATATAGAGGAATAATTTACTGGTCAACTGCATCCTTTTCCTTATTGAGACTTGTCTCTCAGTGTGCTTTGACAGCAGGTTTAAACAGAGAAGCTCCATTGCTGGATAAAATATGATCTTGGCTCAAGGGAGTAAGCGCAATATACTTATAGCAGGATACAGTCTTGTCTCACAAAACTTAGTGTCAAAAAAAAATTAGCAATCAGTGTTGATTGCAGCAATGCTGCACATGTCCCTTCCAGCTCCATACTTCTCTGTTGTCATCTTGCACATATAATTTGTTCCTAGACAAGCCATTCCTTCCTCACAAGCAGCTTTCAGTTTCCTGAAAGTTTACAACAAAAATGTTTTCTTGCATGAATGAGTAAGGATTTCTCATGTGGGATTCCAGCTGCTTTGAAAATAGATTTCCTTGTGCTGGTAGGTCTTGTACCACTGACAGTTGTGCTGCCATGGGGGCTTATTCTGCTCTTTACCTTTTCTTTTTTTTTTTAATGCAGTACAAACCTAGAGCACACAGAGAATCTCTTCCTGGTGCTGAACTTCCACAGGAATGGCTGTGGTGGTGGTGACTCAGTCATTCTTCTGGCACAGTTGATAAGGAACCCCAGTGATGTTGAGGTGTTCCTTTGATAGTGACTGTCAGGAGGAGAGAAAGAAGAGACTAAACCCAGTCCTTAGGGTTTTGTTGACTGATTTGGCCAAAACACCACAGGACACCACTATAAGGAGCACTGGAAACATAAGTGAAAATAATTCACTTTTGAAAAAATAATTTGAGTACATGCAGAGTAATGGGGTTTTAAAGATAGATATTAATTCCAGTGTAAGGGAGGGCAGTAAATCAGGGCTTTTAAAACAGGAGTTCCATGCTCAGGACTGGGATGTGAGGAGTGACCAGGAGTGGCTCAGTGGCTGTGCTGAGATCATGCACAGTGCAGACAGTGGTGCTGCACAGGTGGAAGCCAGCAGGGCTCAGGTAGCAGAGTTTTTATTGCTAGCAAGATGAAAAAGAGGCAGGAAAACAGCTCAGCTTAATGTTCAATTTAATTTTTGAGTTTTTCTATTTATGATCATAAGTCATATCTCTTTTCCATTCCAAACAACAATTGTCATCAGCGTGGGGTTGACAGATTTATGTTTGGTTTGCAAGGTTGACAGATTGATTTGCTGCATCTTGTAGCATCCTTTTCTAGATTACAATAGCATTTTTTATATAAAAATAATGAGTTTATAATTATATAACATAAACAGAATAAGGATGAAGGGTCCATTGGGTTTCATTACTTCAAAGTGCTGCAATGCTTGCACATTATAGACAAAATTTTACCACTAAAAACAATTCACATGAGACATTAGCAGGCAGGAATACAAAGTAGCTAAATGCTCTTAGATGAAGGTATCTGTTTGTTTTGGAGGCTTAAACTTCCTTGACACTGAAGAGAATTTGGCATCCCTTCTGAAGAGGTGCTTTTAGTACATGACACTTTAATAGAATACCTCAGTGAGTTATTAAATTAACAAAGACAACACTAAATTATTGATGTTCTTTCCCTCCTCCCTTCCTCTGCTGTCCTTCTGCCTGAACTTACCCTGTATATTCAATTTTAGGAAATAAACATCCAATCTGTCTTGCAGAGCGGTTCGACGCCCATCGCTGAAATGGATTTTGGATAGAAAAAGTGCAGATGTTGAGGTTGCCAAGTTGTCCCTCTCAGGCTGGAGCTGTGTAAAAAGAACCTGTGATAAATCCCTGCCCTGGTGTGGGCAGGTGATGGAGCCAGATTTGTCTGTGCTGTTGGCTCAAATGATCCCAAGGGGCAAAAAGTGGGGATAACATCAACTCCTTCTGTAGGTGCTGTGCAGCGATTGATAACAATCCAGTGTATTGCAAGTTTTTCATTCAGGCCAACCTCTAGAAGCTGTTGTTGTTATTTATATTCTAGAATTATATTATACAGTACTAGAAAATTTGAAAACACCTCAGTAGATCTCTCAGATTTATAATCTATGGTCACTTCTTAGTAGTGTTCCTCCACTATTATAAAATAATTCTGTGCAAGAGCTAAGCCATGTGGCGGAATCCAGTAAGTCTTTGATGTCTGTGAACTCAGCAAGAGCTTTTAGTATATGCCAGAAGGTGAACAGTCTTAACACTTGTGGGAGGTGATGTGTAAAAATAAATAAAAGCACATTTTTTTCCATATGAAGCTGCCTTACTGTAGTAGCTTTCAAAGTGAGCTGCTTTTCACTGCTGCTCATGCTATTTTCCTAAATATGTTCTCAAATTGGGTGACTTTTTATCTCACATCAAAATACCACATTCCAGTGGCATAACTCATCAGTGAGAGCTGTTTTTGCAGGTTAGGTACAAAAGGGGCTTTTTAAGTAGACAGAGCTGGTGTCAAAAGTCATCTCACATTGGTCTGATATGTAGAGAAAAAATTGTTTTGCCTTAAACATCTGGAAGTTTTCCCCTCTTTTATGTTTTTTTGGGTTTTGGGGGTGGTTTTTTTTTTTTAACCTAATTATTTTTGGATTTGTTCTACTAGTTGGAATTGGAAATTGTGCAGTGACCATTAGAATTTCTGATAGTCTTTCTCAAGGCATCTCAGCCTTCCACTCATACTGGATTGCTTATTTAAATATCTCTTTTTTTATTTTAAAGAACTCAGATCTTCAGAAGCTGGTCTAGTTTCTGAAATGGAATCTTGATTAAATGGCCATATAACTTATTGACAATTATGATATGGAACTGTCAGAGGTGATTTTAACAGAAAGCAGAGGTTCCTCACCTGAGGTTCCCCAGGATCTGGGTGTGAGTGCTAGGAGACTTCAGCCACTGCAGCCTTGTGTCTGAGTACTCTGGGTCTGTAGAGTGTGGGGATGTGTTTAAGAAGAAAAATCAATGGTTTTTTGAGTGAAAATTAAAAATGAGAAGGGTGTCATCTCTGAATCTAAGATGTGCTTGAAATATCTGAATTTTATGCAGCTGATTTGTTCATTCATAGTGCACAAAACTGTACCTTTGATAAGCAGACCCTTTGAAACCAAAAGGTCTAAAACCTTTGAAAATTCCTTTCTAGGCTGGACAAAGTTTTTGATTTTAATAGAGCTGCAGTAAGGATGCAGAACATAACCCCTTACTTCTCATGTGTGATACAATCCTCTCTGATCGTGTTTGTTTAATATTCTGATCGTGCAAAGTGTTAAATGGTCTGGACTTCCTTTAAAGTCAGGAATTGTAGCATCTGTCTTTAATTACCTGACAGCATTTTCAGAGTTCTTGTCAAATTCTGCCTTAAAGGAATGACAGTTTCCAAGCAGGTTTGGCTCTCTCTCCTTCACCGTTCATTGTGTCCTCTTCTTGCACCTCAACTTGGGAGATGTGATTTGCACCCCTAAGAGCAGCTGCCAGGGCTGTGTGTCCTGCACATCTCCAGGCTGGGAATGGCTGTGCTGAGCAGGGTGGTGCCTGTGGAGAAATTCTCATTCTGAAGCCAAAGGATGATCGAGGAACCCTGGCAGCAATTTAGGGAATTCGTGTGCTGTGCCTCGGGCAAACACTGATTAATGGAATGGCCCCGGCCCTGAATCTGCTGAGGGAGGCTGTTTGTGGCAGATACATTGTGTATTTGGGCATTAATTGTCTGCAGTAACCAGAAAGTTCCTGATTCTTCTATAATTATATATATGTATGGTATTATAAATGCCAGGAAAGCCAGAACATGTTCAATTCTTTCCATCTGGAACAGGGTGGGACATGGAGGAAATGATGCCTCTATCCCTAATTTCCCAGCCCTGCCCTCTACAGTAAATACCATATAAATCCTATATATAAATATATATATAAATATATAAAATATCACATACTATATGCACTATAATACACTATTACAGTATATTTATCTGTATTCCCAGGGTGAGGTGAGTCTGACCAGTTAACTCCAGAGTCAAGCAGCAATTTCTGCTTTTCAGAATCCAGATGGGCTTTTGGGGCTTCCTGGCAAGATTGCTGTGCCACAGTTGCTTTCCAAACAGCTGTAATAGAAAGAAAATAAATGTTAGAAGAGCGCAGGATGCTTGACTTACTGCAGTTCATTGCTTGTGTCCCTTTAAAAGCAAAAGCTGAAAGACCCAGCAACTGAGGGAGCTGTGATACAGGATTTATTCTGACTAACTCTGCATCTCTAAGAAGCAGTTCCTAAATTTGTAGCAGTCTGAGCAGTTCCAGAGGCAGAGCGAGCTGATTCAGCAACCAGCTTAATCCTGCATTTAAACTGAAGAGGGAATTTACTCACAGTTATTGGTGAAATTAGGAGGAGCTGTACACTGCACACTTTCTGAAGTGCCTAATTAAAAAGGGGGAAATGGACATGTCTTGATTTTGTGACAGCAGTAATATTTTGGCTTGTCTGTAAGCCCAGCTCTGAGTTTGCCTTTCATCTGCATGCTCTGATCAATATCTGTAAGCCAGAGCAGTTACTCGAGTCTCTGCAGAAATCCCCTCTCATGCCTGATATTTCTGCTCCCAGCCTGGAAATTGAATTGCTCTCAGCACCTTTAATAACTGTATCTCAGTGCCTGCATGTGGCTCTGGGTGGGCTTTGCCTCTGTCCTTACAGATTTGGGGCTTTGCCTTTGTGGGCTGCCTTCCACAGGATTTCTGATTTGTAGTTCCTTGATTTGAAAGTTCTGTTTAAATCCTCATTTGTAAATTCTCCATTCCATTTTTTTTTTTTTGTCAAGGGATTAGATTAATTAATACAGTCATATATAGACTGCATACTATTGATGTCAGCTTGCATGCATAAAATGTGGTAAAAAAATGAATCAGTGTGATTTTGAGAGTAATCATGACTTTGTCAGATGCTAAATTCAGATTCATAATTCAGGAAGCAAACACTTTTCCTTAAGAGAAGGGAAAAAAAAAAAAGAGAGAGAGACTTTTCCCCCTCTATTATTGTTCCAAAATAAGTTTTCTATAATTTTTTATATCACACTTAGGTAAGTTTTCCCTGTAATATTTTATAGATTAATTCCTTTCCTATGTAAAATTCCCAGTGATGGCCCCTTTCTGCATTGGTGAAGGAATTGTTTCAGGAGACATGCAAAAGTGCTTTGACTTTAACTGAAATCAGTATTTTTAATTAATAGGAGTTGTAGGGGGCTTTCTGGAGAAAAAGTTTGTGAAAGGGTAATTTTGTCCAGAGGGGGCCTCACTTCCATGAAGTAGAATAACTTGGGCAGTGTTGCACATTATCAGCTGTGGATGGAGCTGCTAATTTACCTGGAGATTTCGAATAACTTCATCTTACTGTTGTATTTATTCAGGCTAGGATGTACTGCAAAACACTACTGAGAACTGCAGTACCAGATCTAAATTTAAACTTATCCAATGCAACCTGTTTCCCTCTGCCTAATTTATGTGTGTGACTTAAAAATATCTCCCCATTTGCCCCTGCTAACTCTGCATTTTTAAATTCCAAGTCAAACTAGCCCATGGGAGTTTATAGTTGTAATGCTTTGTTTGGTTGTTGGTGCTAAAAATAAATTTAAAAGGAGAACAATAAAACAGTGGCACTGACTGTAATAAACTGAGTAATTTTAAAGAATGAATGCATAAGAAAGCTACTTATTCAAGGCCTTCCAGAAAATGAACTATTCAAATTTATTTCCCACGGTAAGGATCTTTGAGCAGTATCTTCTCAGCAGCTCAATTGCAAACACCAGAAAGGGAATTGGAATCCTTCCACTTATGAAAACTAAGGTCTAATCACACAAGATGCTTTCTGTGGAATGCAATGTTTACCATCCATAATTTGAATTTTTCTAATCTATGAACTATTTCATTGAAATTAAAAAAAACCCAATACTCAAGCAAATCCTTCATTTGGGAAAGCTCCAGAAGGACAAAGCGAGCAGCCCCTGCTATGGCCATGCCCCAGTGCTGTTCAATAAAACCAAACTGCCATGAGAGAGGAAACCCAGAGCTGTCACAGAGCAGCTCCAATATCAGCAGTATCTAAAGCCCTGGAAGTTTTACACATTTCAAACTGAGTTATCTCGAGGGTTCATTCTCATTCGCTGGAGTCAGAATTCCTTAATTGATTCATCGTCTCCATAAAGAGAGCAGCTAATGAAGATATTCTTATCTCATGGAGTCAGTTCTTTAGAAAAACAAGGATCCCAATCTGGTCTGTCCTGATGCTTTGAGGTTCTGAGTGGTGCTGGTGCTGCAGAGTGACAAACAGGATATTGGAGGTGGCTGCAGGGATATTGGAGGTGACTACGGATCTTTTCCATTAGACTTGGAGGCATGAAAGAGGCTGGGAGGAAGCAACAAGTTGGAGCTGTTAGTTTAAAAATTGAGAGGGAAGGAGACAAATCAAATTTATGGCTTGGTTGGAAAAAAATAGTTTTTCTGTTTTTTTAAACGAATGGATTTCATATCGGTGCACTGCATAATCTAAGAATTAGTTCTCCCTTTTTACATCTACTTCCTGGAAACCCCTGATAACAGAGATATTTTTAGAGCTCTACCTTCTTGAATTAGCAGATTTTTTAGGGTTCTGAAATTACATTTTGCAATTTGCTCAGGTATGAGAAAGATTTTACAGAAACAAACAGTGAAGATAAATGATTGAAAGTGAAATATTCTACAGTTTCCTAATGTAGGAAAGATAATGATGCCATTATTTTGTCAAAGGTGCGATTGGAAAATTCCCTTTTCCATTCTATTTCCTTTTGCATTTGCAAATGTACTTACAAGGGTAGGGTGTATGTGCTCATAAATGCACAAATATCCAGTACAATTTTTGTTCTTCTTAAGGTAATTCTTAAATCCATTAAACTTTTATGACTGGTACACACACTGTGCCAGGTAATACATATTTATGAACAGTACATACAGCACCAAGTAATATGCAAAATATTCCACAATTATCTACAAGCCTTTAAATATCAAGTGATAGAAGGCCATGGAACAGGCCAACCTTGGATACTACAAATACTACTGATAGAAAATGTTAAAACATTCATTGCTTTGTAAAAACAAAACAAAAATGCCACTTCTGTGACCCCAGACACCAGAACTGGCTGGGAAATGGAGAGACTTTACAAATAAGATGGTGTTCAACATCCTTTTTTTAACATAAAAGAATTCCTATTCCTGGCCCCAGAGCACGTGGAACTTGCTTTGAGAAATACTACTAACAACTAGGCTTGTGTAAATGGTCTCTTAATGTGCATTTAGTTAGTACCTGAGTGTGGAATTTGCATCAATATTCAGTGTGTGACATACCCAGCTGTTCTGGGGGGCTGTGTTGCTTCTCTGCTGCTGTTCTTTTCTGCCCAGAACTCCATTTGTCAATGTTTGAATGGTTTGCATGACTCTAAAGGAGGACATCAGCTGGCTTTTTGTAGTTAGAGAACAAGAAATTGATGGTCAAGCCAACCCAGGCAATGCTAAGGAGCACATTCCTACATGGATCCTGTTGTGTTGTACCATGACCAATGAAAACAAGCAGAAGTTCTCTTCATATCTCTCTGCCTTCACTTCTGCCTCTCCATCCCTCATTTTGTAGAGCAGGGAAAGATAAGGTCTGGCTTCCAGACATGGCGTGTTCTGGTCTGCTGGGTTTCCTCTTCTTTCTCCTCTTCTCTTCTTTCTCCTCCCCTCCTCTTCTCCATTCCCTCTGTCCTGATCACGAGTCTTACAAAGCACGGGATGAGGAAATCTCCTATTTTTATCAGCTGCTCTAGCAAGCATCTAAATTACTTCCTCCCAGAGCTTGAGATTTACCTTGGGACTTGTGTTGGATGGCTGGAGTCCTCCAGATGGAGAACTGGGAGCAGCTGCAGCACAGAGCAAGCAGCAAATGCTCAGGGCTGGATTGCCATGGAGGCTTGGGAAGCGTTATCAAACATCATCGCCCTTGAGGTCCCCTTCCAACCTGGGAGCCTGTGGTTCTGTGATTTAGCTTCAGTTTTAAAAAGTGAGGCATGCATTGAGGGGCTTAATTTAGTTCACATTAATTTTCTTTTTAACTCAATATCCTTTCAAGGCCACAAACCATATCCTGGGGATCAGAAGTGCTCCCTGGCTAGCTGGAATGATAGAGCATGCGGCGTTGCTGAGGTAATAAATTGGAAATAAGTAATAATAAAAAACATGAGAACATCACAGTGCTTTTGAAAACAAGCAATATTTCATCTTTATTACATATATAACCATCCCTCGTACTTGATGTCACAGCTTAAATATTTCTTAATCAATTGGACAGGTGATCTTTATCTAGGTTACCTGGAGAAGCCACGGAATGATTTTGGAATGGTTGGCAGTTATCCTGGGGAATGAATGCAGGATGTGAGCCTGGGATGCAAAACACCAAGAAATGTCATGGCTGTTTTTAGGAAGGGGAAAAAAGAAATATGGAAATTAAATGTCAGTCAGCTCACCTCTCATTCCTGGAAAAAAAATGCTGTAATAAGCAACCAAAAGAACTAATTGTAATCTCCTAAACAAAACAAAACAAAAAAAGAAAGGTCATTTAACAGCAAATATATGTTTATATGTGTCAGAAATGAGTTGTGCTGGACCCCCTTGTGGTTGGTAGGTACAAGTAGAGCAGCAGATGTCACACATCTTAATTTCAGCAGGACTTTCAATCCTGCTTTGTGAGTTGTGAGGAGGTCTGGTCTGCCAGAAGTTACCAGCAAAGGGGTGGAAAATGGGGAAATTGTACTTTGAGAAGAGTTAGCAGCAGTTCTGTGCTGGGTGATTTGCAAGTTTCCCATCCTGGTAGGATGAGCCAACCAGCACTTCTGGAATCTGTTTCTTCTGCTTTCATTTGCAGTGATTAAAAGGTGGCTGTTTGGAAATAGTCACATTTTAAGCAAAGCTATTGGCAATCTTACAACAGCCCAGAATGCTGACCCCCCAAAAAATCAATAAGCTGTTTAAAAAGTCAGTCTTTTTCAATATAAAAACCCAGACACATCAAGTTGTGTTCTTCATTCAGGTAAGGGTGGAACATGCAAAATATCATAAAGCCATTGCCAGTATTTACTGTACTAAAGCCTCAATGCATGCCAAAAAAAATCTGGTAATTTTTCACTTATATCCTTATAAAATATGGGAAATTGTATGTCTGGCCCTGTTATACTGTATTACATACTAAAACCTGAATTCTTTTCATGGTTCCTGGGTGCATGGTTTACAGAGAGGCAGTTCAGTAGAAACTCCTGAGCTTTCTGCTCTGTTGGCAGTGGTGAATCTTCCTTCCTGCTGCTCCTGAGTGCAGAAATACATCTTTGGCTTGTTTCTATGAAGAATGTTTGCATGTATCCAAAGTTTTTCAGACTCCTTAGAGACCTGCTGCTACTTTTGATGGGAAGTTCTTACAGCTGACAAGACAGAGCAGCTGCAGCTGACCACTCACAGGTTACATTTTGTTTTCTTGAGGTCAAGACGGTGGAGTATTGTTCCAAAAACTACTGAAAATTGGCATGCAGTGACTGTAAACACACAGGTTCCAAAGCTTTGAGATTTAAATTTGCAGAAGACTCACAGAATATTGTCCATCTCTTTCAACAGCAGACCCTTAGGAAAAAAATTATGTGCAATTTTTTCTTAATACATGAAAAATACCTGTATTTTAAGGACATGAAAGGGCTCTGAGTAAGCATATAATCATTAAATATTCACAGTGTACAAGGTTTAATGTGCACAACATTGAATACACCAAAGAATAATGCCATAATTATAGCCCCTGTAATAATTATGTTTTATTGTGGCTTCCTTACTTTTTATCCCACAGTTGGCTTAAGCTTTTAAGCAGATGCCTTGGGTTTGCCCTTTGCAGCTTATAGGCAGATCACTGCTGTGTTGATTCTGCAGTCAGTCAGCTATTCAGCAATCTCATTTTTCTTTTACTGTTTTGGCAGAGATGAAAAGCAAAGTTTTTAACCTTCCCCTTTCCTGCTATTTCTTTGACTGTTGGAAGCCAACTTTAAAGCTTAAAGAGGAGCACAGGCATATCCTCACAGCAACACATTATTTTTCTCCCTGGAGTTCTTGAAGCAACTGACTGAAGAATGAAATGCAGGCAGTGTG
The DNA here is from genome assembly GCF_037042795.1 of Molothrus aeneus. NCBI lineage: Eukaryota > Metazoa > Chordata > Aves > Passeriformes > Icteridae > Molothrus > Molothrus aeneus. Next base: position 12,635,890 of record NC_089661.1, read on the forward strand.
AAGACACAAATGAAGGACTAGAGTAAAATGTAATTTGAGTGGTGTCTTTTTTAATTAACGATGGCTTAGACTCTGCAACACAGGCCTTCCAACAGAAAGTTGTCTGTAGATAGAGAATATGTAACAGACTTCCTATTATAGATAGAATATCTATAGATATGTCCTGTAGAATATAGAGGATCTGTAGATATATTCCAAAAATATAATCTGTAGCATATTACAGACTTTTTCTGTACTCTGTATGTCACTTATATAGACATGGCATTTATAGAGGTGTAGTCAATATATGTATACAGAATTTATACCCTGGAATCAGAAGTTTGAACCTGCACCCAGGCACAAAAAAAGTCATGTCAACATGGATTTTGGTAATGGATCATCAATTCTGACCCCAACAAAGGTAGAAAAAGCAAGCAGAGAACCCAGAGCAATACAGCTTGGAAATGCAGAGTTTTGGGGGTCCTCATCCATCTTCACAGGTTCATTTAACATCACCCTTTACATTCTGGTGTGGCTCCCAGGAATGGGAGCTCTGGCAGTTTGTCCCAGGGCTGGGATGTGCATGCACAGAGTCACTGCTGTGTCCCTGGCTGGAAGGGTGTGCATCAGGAAAGGGTGATGGGTGGAAGAAGAGCATTTCAGGGGGCTCAGTAACTCTCATAAACCTCCAGCTGCTTTCTGTGGAAAAGGAGAATTGTGTTCTCTAGGCAAATGCTTTCTATTAATGTTGTTCTTGCTGTAGAGATTACCAACAAAGAGTATTTGCATAAATCCTTGAGGCATCAGAGATGCAGCTCCTGAGTGACAATAGAAATGTAGGAAGAAAATTTCCTTACAAAAGTGCTGGATTTTGGTGAAGAATTTTTTTTCCTTTCTGTCTCCATTGCTGTTGGAGTGAGGAGATGCTTTAAAGTGAGACAGTCCCTCTGCTGCCCTAGGAGGGAAAACAGTGCAGTGGTGTTGGTGCTGCCTCTGCTCTTGAGAAGGTGACTTGTGTTCTCTTCTCAAATACTCCTCTTCAGCTGCCACTCTGCATTGAAGAGTAAAGAAAGAGGGAGGAAAAGGAACACGTTCCATTTGTGACCTTTTGGGTGAAGTCATCTAAACTGAGCAGGCTGGAATTATCTGTAGAACAGTATTGTGAGGTCTTAAAGCTCATGTTATCATGCCAGAATAAAAACTAAAACAGAATATAAACTCTAGCCTTGTGCAGACACTCCTGGCTCACTTGTGGCACCGGGGAACAGAATTTAAAGTCTTGACATCAAAAACCTTGGCTATTGAATGAGCTGGAGGAGGAACTTCAGTGCTTGAGTTGACAGAGGGATCAGTCAAGAGGCAGCCCTGACACCTCTCCTGAGATGTGTCTGTGTGTTTTTGTGGGATGTGTGCCCTCTCTCCTGCTCATTCTCATACACAAGCACTCAATTAGACACGAGCCGTGCCATGGCTCCCTTTTTCCCTTTTTCCCTGCAGTCTCTCTGACTTTGCAGAGCTGAAGTGTAGGCTTGCATGGATTGAGGAACTGTGAGCCTGCATGTCTGTGGAATGTAATCCTGAATTTTAGCTCTAAGTTACAATCCCTGGGTACCTGTTTGACTTCATTTCTGGGTTGAATATTAACCACTTGAACAATGTGCTTTTACTACCTTGAGGAAACTCTGTGAACTTGTTTGGGCCCTTTGCATGAAGATCCTTATCAAGAAATGAGACTTAAGTACCTCAAACCTGCAAGTGGCTTTCTGTTTCATTATTATTAATTTAGCAGGACTTGTTGCATATGGTTATTTTTCTGATTGTTTTGCATGATTGAGTAAGGGCTGCAGTATAACCAAATATGTATTTAATCTCTTAATTACTTGGTGAAGAATGTATGGGAGAAAACAAGACATTTATCTCCCCATCCTGTATGACTTGTTCCTTATCCTCTCTTTGTTACCTCTGCTTTCAGGACTTCATTCTGAGGCTTGTGTATTGTTATTATTGGCCTCATGGACCTGGCTCTTATAAAACACTTATTTTTCATCTTAGGAGATAAGAGGTTAATTTTCCCATTTCCTTTAGCAAGGTAGCCTGCAGGGTTTATTTGAGCATTGTTTCTATTTTCCATCTTTCAAGTTCAGTAACAACAGGATTAAAAATTTGGAAGTTAAAAACATAGACGTCTGTCTAATTAAAGGAATTGGCTGTTGAGGCTGTATTTTTCTTTCTCATTAGCATTCTGTTCATTCTGTTTTCTTTCCCTATCTCCCTGTTCCCTACACACTCAGCTTGTAATAAAAGTTGGTTCTTGAATGTAAAGAGCATGTTAATGCACCTGGGAAAAACATGTACAGGAAGGAATTGGATTTGTTTCTATCTAACCTGGGTAAGATAGAATGGAATGTTCCAGTGTTTATCTATCCAGTAATAATCAAAGGCTCCTTGCAATGCTCATAAGGATTATTTAAGAAGAAAATTAAGTAAATGTATTTATTTATTTGTTTCCAACAGAAAAAACAATCTCCTATTTTAAGTTTATACCCCTGCAGCCAAGTGATAAGGGCATTTTAATGTTTTCCTGCATCTATCTTTCCATTTTTATGTGTGGCAGGATTAGGGGAGAGCTGATGCTGCCGCTGCGTAAATGTGAGCAAGCAGAGATCCTCGTTACAGGGCAAAGTGGATAAAAAGAGTCAGTAACTGAAGGTGATGGAACTGTTGTGTCTACTGGCCATTAACTGGGTAATAGAAGCTCTCCTCCAGATGAGGGGAATTGCAGGGAGCAGCATTTTGCTGCGTTGCAGGAGCAAATCCCTAAAACCTCTGCAGCAGGAATGTCTGCAAGTACAGAGATAAATACAGGGAGACAGATTGCAGCAGAGACTTTGGGGGCATCAGAGGTTTTCTGTTCTGGTCCAGCTCTTAAGTGGAATTACTTGCACCAGCAGGGTGTGGAGCACTGTGTTCCCAGCCCTGGAATACAAGCTGGGCTGGCATCACAGATGCTCTTCCCCAGGATTTGTGAGTTGTTCTGCCACGGAACTCAGCCGAGTGTTTCTTCAGTGCTGAGAATAAAAATGCTCTGCAAAGCCTCTCGTAGCCATAAAATCCAGGAAACCATGCTGTGTCTGCTGACACCTCAGGGCTTCCCTGACCTGCTCGATGGGCACAATGTTTATGGATCATGCAGCAGATGCAAACAAGGCAGGGTTGTCCTTCATTAGAGGGAAAGTGTGATGCTTAAAGCTTCAGTATTGGGAGGGAGTTGAAGTTCTTCACTTTTTATTTTACCTCTGGGACTATTTCTAAAGTAGAAGTCGCTGTCATTCCACTAGAGCACTGGCCAGATTTACTGCAGGAGCTTTGGCCTTCTGACTTCCTTAAGCTTTACAGCCAGAAGTCCTGGATGTATTTCATTGCTCTAGGGCAAGGAAATTTGTGTCATTAGACTCAGAAGTCAAACATGCAGTAAGTCATACAAAAACACCTGTGTCTTGATTTCAAGTAACTTAAAAATCAGTGGAGTTGAAAGAGTGCCTGTGTGCCCAGATTTGGCAACACCACCTATGCTGAAGGCATAAACATCTGTATGGTCATTTAATTGTGTGTCATTTACACTTGAGTTGGCCTCTGAAGTGTTCGCGATGAGTTGGAGACAAGGGCTACAACAGGGTTTCAAACAGGACATACAAAAGGATCCCAAAAAAAGAGCTTTACTTTGGAATGTCTAATGCCTCTATTCTAGGATGTTTCTGCAGGCCCCCAGCCAGGTAATAATTAGCATTTTCTCCATGCTTCTCAGAAGGCTGATCAATCACTTCATTGTACTATACTTATTAAGAAACCCATCACCCTTACACGCAGTCACGTACAGGTGCACTCAATTGGTCTTTGAATCCAAACACCATCACCATTGGCCAATCAAAAACCACCCTTTGGTAAACACATATCCAGAACACATGCCAAGTGTTCACAACAACAGGTGCAGCAAGTTAGGATATGAATTGTATCTCATTATTTTCTCTGCTCTCACAGCCTTCCCTAGCACAGTGCCCGGGGAAGTTGTGCCTTGCTCTCTGTGGCCAGAAAGCTGCTGCCACATTGGGACACTTTATTTTAAAATATTCTGGTGTTTACACTGAGGTCTTACTGCAGATAGTGCTGCTTTGCCTGGAACTGGGATCATCACATGCTTAGGAGCAGGTATAGTTTTCAGTTTCTTACATAAATCTTCTTATAACTTTGCTTTCCACCTTTTAGAATTCTATAGCTTTGCTACACAACAGCTTTGTGTATGTTTGGCTCATTAATTGGAAAGGAGTATTCCTCCTTTTATTTCTGAAAAATTATCCATTTGTATTTTTAGACTATTATGTACCTTAAAAGATGAAGTGCTATTGGTAGAACAATAGTTTCTAGTAGCTTACTGTGCTGTTTGACACACTATTGACAGGAAATCGTGTTTGGGCAGAAACCACAACAGAAAATGCTGCTCTGACATTACAGTTTTCTTTTCATTCCATAGTTTCCAGTGGTTGTCCTGATCTGTTTGTTCAACATTTGGTTGAATGAATCCAACCTGGCTTTGACTTTAGGTCACTGCATGGCCTATTTGTGATAGAAATAAAGAGTTGCTGCTTCCTTTTCAATTTCTGCTTATTTCTTCTCTTTAAACCAGTGGTTTTTATGTTTTATTGTTGCTAACTTGAAGTGCTTGGAAATGTTTACAGTATGGATATTAAAAAAAGTAGGCCTGTGATTGACTGGCTTGAAGTTTCTGCTTCTGAACCACTGTCAGTAATAACCAGGATTTGGTGGAGTCTGTGTGTTTGTTACTGAGTGCATCTGTACCAAGTACAATGGGGTTCTTCCAAAGGAAATTGTGCAATTCCATGGAATTCTGGTGTTTGGAAAGCAGTGCTCACCTGCCTGGTGTGTTGAGCTGAGGAGATGTTGAAGGAGTTGAACATCATTGCTTTGCCTGAAATTGTAATCAAATGCCTGACAGTCAAACTGAAATGCAAGGGGAGGTAAAAAATATTAAGATTTAGCACTTGCATAATCTTCTACATCTTTTGAGTGCCACAGGTGTTAACTATTTAAGCCTCCAGATATATTTTTTCTACCTAAAAAGAAACATATACATGTGCTGTCCTTTTCCTCTCTTGGCAAAACCTAGAGACTGAAAGGCTGAATAACTCACCCAAGGCTTCATAACCCAACCTAGATTTACCTGGCTCCAGGGCCTGTGCTCAATTTCTGCTGCACAGCAGTAGTGTGTGTCCTAATGGTGTGTGAGTAGAAATGACCCCACAAAATCCCTGTTTTGATGTAGATGGCAAACCTGAGGCACTGTAATAGCCCTGTATGATGGATCTGCAGCAGTAACACAAATGCTGGTCTTGGCAAACTGCAGTGCTGTACATAGATAGTGTTTGCTGTTCTATCGATCTGTGCCTCTAAATCTTTAATTATCTTTCATAGTAAAACTTGTCTAAATAAATTGCTGTAGTGCTGCTGCTCTCTGGCAGCAGCAGAGGTTGATGCTTGGGTCAGTGGCCACTTTTTACCATATCCTTTCTCTTTGTTTAAAGATTTGGTGCCATTAAAAGGAAGGGTAATAGATCTAAGAACTAAGGGGCTACCAGGCTGTTAGTCCTGAAGTACAAGATTGCCTCCTACAAGTTATGTCTTGTACAGCTTTTCCTATCCCTTGGAGTGTTTATTATCACCTGAAGGCACTGAGTGGCCAGGTTGGTGCTGTTCCTCTTTCTTGTAGAGCAAGTGTGGGACACCTGGATATTTATTTTGCTGGGTTTAAGCTGGAGTTATATTTTTCTGGCATTAAAAGGAAACCAAAGCCTTTGGTTCATACAATAAGAAGTGGCCACTGCAGTACTGGCCTCTTGAGGTCTTCCACCTGTGGGTTTCATCTTCAGTGATGAAAATCAGCTGCCATGAGGTCTGCTGGTTCCAGAGAGAGGATTGCTGTCCCCGCTCTGTGTACTCTGGAAATCAGTTTTAAATATACTCATGTGCATGTATTTTGCTGCTGAAGGAGTTTTTCATCTGAGAAAACAGAGCAAATACATTGACCAGCCCAAGATTTGATATTTTATTTCCAAATGGTGTGGCTATTTCAGTTGCTGTGATACAGATTTCTGAGTCCATAAGACTACATGTTCTCAAACCCAGCTGTGCCAAATCTTATTCTCAGCTACACCTGTGTGAAAATAGAGACGGTTCTGAATGAGATATGTGTGAAATCAGGAATTAAAAAGGCAGGAATGATGCTGGGGCAGAGTCAGGAACATTAATAAAGGAAAGTTGGGAGCATTTAAGTAGACACAGTTGTGGCACATCTAAATATATGTGTTAAATATGCTGTTAAGAGGTTGAAGTTTCCTTTGTCATTGTTGCATGATCAATTATCCCTTCAGGGCATTGCCCTGTGACTGGGCCACGCTGCTGCTAATTTGTTTTATCGTTAGTGCAGTTCACAGCCATGGCTTGTGTACTCTGACTAGAAACAAATGTGTCTCAGTGAAGTAATGGTATGAATATACAATATTCAACAGGAAACCCTTCCACTCTACACCACAAAGCACTAGAGCACATACCATTATGCTGACATGTTTTATCAGAAATGAAGATATAATTTAATAACACAAGTTTTCCTTCCCCAGTGAAGGAAAGGGGAACAAATCAGTGTTTAAAAAAACCCACAGCACCTTAAATAATCAATTCAGGAGAACTATCATAAAGTGAAGCAATATTCATGTCTGTCTCTGAAAATTGAACTATAAAATCCCAAATTATTACAAATAGTCTTTGTGCTTGCTGTCAGTGAAGTCAGCCAGCTGTGTAAATCAACAACCTATGGTACTTTTTAACTGCAATGTTTTGTTTAAATAACCCATTTGTATTAAGAAAAAACCTTTCCACTATTCTTTCTGCCTGTGGTTGCCAGCAATGTCCATGGCAACAGCTGGTGATGGCACAAGTGGAGTTCAAAGTGTTGATTATACCGTAAAATGGAGAGGGAAGAAAAATAGACACCCTGCTTACAAATATCTTGAATGCTGTAAGAGTTTTATAAGAAGAGGAGGCTGGAGAAAATGGTCTTATTTTATTCTGGGTCTTTGCTTTCTGTTATTGACCAAGATGTCTTCTATTTTGTCTTGAAAGTCTGTTTTTTTTTATTATCCTGAGGAGTGCTGCTGGCATAGCACATCCAGCCACACCTCGGTGTGGTTCAGCAAGATAACACCCAGGAGCTGGGATTTAGGCACATTCAAGTCCTTATATCAGCTGCACTAACTCTTGCTGCTTAAAATGTAATAATAATTAAAAGAAAGAAGCAAGCAAAACAAAAAAAACCCAAGGAGCAAAGTTGTGTGATAATAATTAAGCTGCATTAAGTAAGAATTGAAGCTGCTGAAAACCTGGGGAGAAAAAAAAAACTGTTTAAACATAAATAGTGCACTTAGGAATTATTCCTGAGTTTGTTGCTGTAATTCTTTGCCTCTGCATTGGCAGCATTGTCTTTCCCTGTAAGCATCTCTCTCGTGATCAATTATATAGTGATTATCTTGGGTTTGGTTTTGTGGGGTTTTTAATCTCTAGGCAAGTAATTGCTTCATATGGGCATGATTTAAAAATATACATTTGGGATAATTCATCTGAGCATCTTTTCTGGGAGCTTCCATCTCCAAAGACCAAAAACAAGCTTTCTGAGGGTGAGCTGCTAAGATTTGTATAACAAGGCTCAATATTTGGTGATTCTGCTTAAATCTGAGACACTTTCTTATACCAGTCTTGTACATATATGAAGATGATTATGATGAATTAAGGTTTGGGGTTTTTTTTTGTTTTGGTTTGGGTTTTTTTGTCTTGTGGATTTTTTTTTTTTTGTCTTGTGGTTTTTTGGGGGTTTTTTTTGTTTTTGTTTTTTGGGGTTTTTTTTGTTCTCCTGCATGTCACATTCTCTGGATGATTCTTTGGGTCAGATGGATGGGAGATGAGGGGAGTGGATTGTTGTGATAGTGTTTTGGTGCTGTTTGAATTCTTCCTGAATTACCCACATTTAAATCTAACAGCCAGGGCTGAGTGGAGGCCGTGCTGGGTGAGAAACAGGGTTATTTCTTAGATTTCCCAGTGATAATGCTGTTTGCACACCCCCTCGTGAGGTTTGCCTGTTGCTCAGTCACTTATTCTTTCTCGAGTACAAGGTTCTGAGCTTGTTCACTGAACTGCAAACCTCTCAGTCAGTGGAGAGGCTTGAGCAGATCTCCCGCATTTGTAATTCTGATTCTGTCTTTCAGAGTCTTTGGGACTTTATCAGCAGATTTAGTAAGTGAAATCTATATTCAGTCAACAAACACCAATGAAAATATTAAGCCAGGCCAAAGACAGACCCTGTGGGTTTGTACCTGCTCTCACTTTCCAGTCAGGTCATGGATCACTGATGATTTGTCAAGTGCAGTTTTCCATCAACTTCCTTTCCAGCCTTCCAGCTGCTTTACACAGACCAGATTTAGTGTGAGGTGTTCATGAAGCACAGGGAGTGTTGTCTGCAGCCTTGTTAAACCAAGACCCTGCAAGCCCCAAAAACAGAGAACAGGGAAATCAATTCTAAAATGTGGAAACTCTGCTGTTTATCTCCATTCCTCATGGGAATACATTGCTAAACCCATCAATAGCTGGTTGTCCTTCATTTCGGGGTAGTGTTTGGCCTCTGCCTGGTCATTAGGACTGGCTTGGTTATTCTTGTGCAACCTCTGGATGTTTCCATGAGTAGAAATCCCAGTCACTTCCTAGAAACACGTGTTGTGCCCTGACATAGCTAGAAAAGCAAGAGATGAACTGCCCTGATTCTGAATTCAGTGCAGTTTTACTTAATATCCAGTGTCTGTGGAAGTATAAAATTTTTATTAATAGATGGCTGATTTGCAGTAACAATGTACATGGAACCTGAATAATATCCCAGGAAGCTGCCATGCAGTCACAGCTCTTGGTGCTCCATCCCTGTGGAGATGCTGCTCTGTAGCACAAACACAAATATTTTTCTCTGTGATTGAGTCCTGAGAAACACAGGCTGTTTGGGAGAGATGTATATTTAAATAATTTTGATTAATAATTCCCTCTCAGCACCAGGAGCCGTGAGGGTGGCGAAGTGCTGGATGGGTTAAGCTGTGCATGCACTGAGATCCCCTGGAACAGCTGTGAGTGCAACTACAGCAGATCCCTGTTCTTCCAAGAGGGAAAACTCATGGGGGAAATCTTGCAGTAATTATTTTGTTGTTAGTCCATAATCTCTCCCTTTCCTGGCTGCATCACTGGTATTCCTTGGAGTCTGGGGCATGGGGAGCCTGGGCCTTGCTGTGCAGTGTGGACAGAAGTTTTTGAAAGGAGAACAGAGACTCTCTGGTAAAAAATATCTGGTATAGAGGGATTAATAATCGTGTTAGCTGGAGGTAATATTGGAAAAGAGGCTTTATGAAGGTCTTTGTACTAAAATATTGCACGCTGGCTCAGAAGCAGATGGGGCCTTCTGAGAGAGAACCTAATCAGGTTACTCTGATTTTCATTTTATGTTTTTATAACCCAGCATTATCTACTTTTTGTGTAATCTGCTAGACTAATAACATAACAAATATCTAACTTTGGGGAATTATCCACTTGTAGGGTAGATTTTGGTATTTTCCCATAAAAAACATAATTAACCTAAATCCACCTATTTGAGATACTGAAGGGCTCATTTGCAGCATTAACTCCAAAACCTTTCTCTTAAAGGCCATAAGAATGGCATCCCCTTTGAAAAATTATCTTTACTTGTAAAAGTCTCATTCATGTCCCATTGATCTTAACAAAAGAATTCCCATAAGCTTTAGATCAAGCTTAGAGATTATTTGCAGCAGAGTTTATAGTATTTGGACAACTTGAAAAGGTGCAATTAAAAATTCCCGAGTGCCCAGAGTCATAGAATGGTTTGGTTTGGAAGGGTCCATAAAGATGATCAATTCCCTGTGCCATGGGCAGGATGCTTTACCTTAGACCAGGTATCCACATGCTCAGCTCTGACTGCAGAGAGTGGGAGTGAGGAAACCTCAGAAGGTGCTGCTCTGTGTCCTGGTGTTTAGAATAATGGACTGTACAATGATTTGTGTCCATCACTCTTCCCATCCCCTCAGTCCATAACTTTTGATTAAACAGCATTCCCTACACACAGTTTGTCATCTCAAAGGCCCCCCTTGCCTTTGCTTTGAGATCAGCCTGGTTCAGCCTCCAGCTCCTGTGGTGAAGGTGCCACTGAGATGTTTTTGGACATGACAACCATGGATCCACCATCCCAACCACCTCCCACTGCCAGCCCTGCCTGCTGTGTTCCCTGCAGGCTCCTGCTGGACTCCAGAGAAATCCTAAAAACTCTTCTGTTAAAAAGTGTGCTTTAAAATGCTCCTTTCCTAGCTTAAGAAATCCCAGAGGATCAGTCTGCTTAGTTTGCTTGCTGCTTGCTCCTGTCTCAAAAATGGTAGATAGAGTTAAGTTTGATACTGCTTTAAAAAAGCAATATTTATATTTTTCATGAGTTCTGCGCTGGGTATGAATTACTGACAGGTCCACTCCATCTGCTGCAGTCATCTTCATCAAATGTGCTGCTAAACTGAGCACCCAGGAATCAGATTTTCCTTGGAACATCACAGTGGTGCTGTCAGAATTTAAAAGTTATATCAGACAATGAAAACAAACAATAAACCCAAGAAAAACATGCTAAGCCAATTTTTGGATGCTCTGTGCAGCTGTTGTGCAGAAAGTGGCTGCAGCCCTGGTAAGGGCTGGGGCCTGGAGCTTTGGGTGGTTTAGAAACATTGGAATTAATGAGTCCTTAAAATGTGACTAATTGATTTTCCTGATGCACAGGGCTCATGTGTGATGTAAATAAAACTCCCAAGCTGCAGCCCGGGAGGCTCCTGGCTCTGTACCTGCCTTCACTTAATGAACTCAGGACATGCCATTTTTCACAGAACTATTAAGATATCAATAACTCATTTGTGGACTTTTAATTTGACTTTGACCATGTAATTGATGACCCCTAAGAGCTGCCTTCAGCAGTTGCATTATCTTCTCTTTTTTCCTATACAAATTAATATCAAACTTTTATGCTTATGTAGATTACTTACGTTTCACTCACAAATGTTACATTTTGCTGACACTCCAGTTAAAATTTTTGTATGAAAATGAAAAAGGCCCACTTAATTTTAAACGATTTCCTTCATAAATACATCTTCATTTCCTTTTCTCTTGATTAGTATGTAATGAGCTTAATGGGTTAAGTGTCAAAATTCTCAGCCAATTTAATGCAGATAGTAATGGTGTCCATCTCAACAGTATTACAGGATCACCTCTAAAACTTTGGGTGCAGTTTTACCTGGAATCAAAGCAGCCTGAAATGTATTTCAGTATTTTCAAAGAATCTTTTAATGCTGCTTTCTTTAGAATTAAAGTAGAAATGAGTGTGAGTGTAATTGTCTTGTATTATTCAATTATTAGCACTGCACTGGAATTTTATCTTTATTTGCTCTATCAAATGTCCTATTAATTGTATTTTATATCCTCACTCTGTAAATCTATCACAGTTTCTTTGATTAATTTTCTAAATCAATTAAACTAGTACCGTGTCATTGAATTTAAAAAAAAGTACTGTGATTCTTTTTTTTAGTAGTTTTTACAATAAAAGTTGCCAAGGAAGATGTTACAAACAGGATCTTTAGGTGATGTGTGATGACTGATTTCAGAGCTGAACTTTTAGCTTCATTTTTCAGCAGTGTTTTGTAATTATTGTCTGGAGCAGAAATCTAAGCAGCAGCTGAGGGAGCTGGGGGGACTCAGCCTGGAGCAAAGGAGGCTCAGGGGACCCTTCTTGCTCAGCATCTCCCTGATAGGACAAGAAGAAACAGCCTAAATTTGCACCAGGAAAGATTTAGGTTGGAAATAAAGGAAAATTTCTTCACCAAAAGTATTCTCAAGCCCTGGCACAGCTGTCCAGGGCAGTGGTGGGGTCCCCACCCCTGGTGGGATTTAAAAACTGTGTGGATGTGGCACTTGGGACGTGGTTCAGTGGTGGCCTTGGCAGGGCTGGACTCCATGATCTTAAAGATCTTTTCCAACCTAGATAGTTCTCTGATTCCATGATACGTTTAAAAAAGTTCAGGTTTCTTTGGATCCACATCAGGAAATTGAAGTGTTATGAATTAAGTGCCTGGCTTTGAACACAGCCATGTTCTCTCTGTAATTTCTAATGCTCTCCCTATGCATAAAAAACAGGTTGCTGCACTAGCAATATGTGATTTCCACTGTTACTTGGGGTTTTTTCAGAGTAAAATAGCTGTTTATTACTAAGGGTAACCACCCCATGGCAAAACAGGAGGATGGAATGCAGGGGTGTTTATTATTGACTGATTGGTGCACAAATGCTTTGACTCGGTGCTCATTCTTTTTGAGCCTATTGATGTGTGAATTTGTTTCTTCCAGTATAATAATTTTCTAAGTTGTTTCACCTCATGCTCAGTGCTGTATCTAATAGCACAGCTGAACTCAGCATGGCTTCTCATCAAGTATTAGAAGTGAAGGGAGTTTCTTCCTCCCTGCCTTACATTCTGATTTCCAAGCCTGTGCCTGTCCCAGGCTGCAGTAGATGAGCTCCTGGCTCCACAGGCTTTCCCTGCAACTTTACATTTTCTTTTATCTGCCTGGTTTTTGAGCTTCCTGTGTCCTGTTCCTCAAACCCTTGAATATTTACATGTTTCCTTTAGGTTAATCCTTTATAGTCAAGAAAAGGCCATCTAATCCATGTGAAAAGTGAAGTAGCCAAGTGTGTAAAGCTGCCTGTGAAGGAGTCCACAGAAACCTTTGTTATGCAGCAGCTCTAAGAACAGACTTGTTTTAGACAATGACATTTATTGACTCCTTCAGGAGGAGTGCTGTCCTACCTGCTGTGGATGAAAGGAAAGCCCTCCCTCTCCACACAGATCATCTCTGTGACAGCCCATAGTCCGGTCTGTGATGAGGGGATAACCAGTGATGCCATAAGTGCAGAAAGTTTACCTTTGGAGGTTCTGCTGTCTTTGATTTTTACTTTCTTATTTCAGTGAACTGTGTGTTATTGCTTGAGTGTCACTCTTTAATAGGCTGCCTTTCACTTGTTGAGAAGGTTTTCAATAAATCTGGCTTTGCAGCATCCTGATGATTGCCAGGATTGTTGTGACCCCACAAAGATGCAGCCTGGCAGTCACCAGTGTCATTTGTTGATTCTTGCATAACTTCTTACTGCTATTTAAACTGCCCCTGTTTCACACATTGAAGCTGTTTATGTGTGTCACCATAAGCATCTTACATGATCTAAATAGAGAAAAGGCCTAGAGGCATCTGAGCTCTTTATTTCCTGTGTGTTTGAAGTGGGGCTGGTTTTCATTCTGCAACATCTTGATTGATATGACCAGTGAATTTCATATTAGGCTGTCAGGTCTGAGGTGTTATGTGGATAAGATTTCTCTGGTTTCAGTGTGATCTTTCTCTTCCCTAAACAGAGCCATCACTCTGGAGAACCAGCTGGTGATCCTGGGGGTGTCACTGATGGATGCAGGAGGTTACTATGTCCAGGCAGTCAACGAGAAGAACGGGGAGAACAAGACCAGTCCCTTCATTCATCTCAGTGTGAATCGTGAGTACCCAAACTGTGGGGCATGTGTGGCACACTGGGGCTGAGGCAGGACTCTCAAAGGCTAATGAATACAAAGAGCCTTGCTGATAAAGGATTGGGCCTTTAAAGGAGGTCAGTGTTTCCTGCTTGGTTTGGAGCACGCTGAACTCCTTGTGCAAGAGAGGGACCTAAGAGAGGAGATGCCCTCCACAAATCACCCTCAGAGCCCTTTGTCTGGTGGCTTGCTTTGTGTAAGGCAGGTACATGATGATATCCCTCACTGTTTATTGTGAAGTTGTGGTTATAATTTCTTTTTAATGCAGGTGTTTATAATGTGTTGTTTTCCATTGTGCCTAAGTAAACAAGTCATCCTTCTGAGTGCAAATTTATTTATGAATCTATTCCCAGTTTATGGCATTATTTTTACCTGGAGTTATCACAGAGTCCCAGGGAACATGCATTTCATTGTTATTACTTATTATTTTACATTACATGGGTTGTATTAACACCACCGCTCCAGAGATATTCCATGATTGGGTTTTGCAGCAGAGCAGAGGGAAAAGCAGCAGAGTGCTGGGGTCAGGGAGATGGCTGCACACTGAATGTGCCAAGGTGCACATTCAGCAGAAATGTGCATGTGCAAGCTCTTGTAAAACATCCAGTTAACCTGTTTGCATGAAAAATTAATATTCTAAACATGTGAAATGGATTGAATCCTTGTATGAGGCACTTGATAAGGGCATTATTTATGTAGCAGTGAGAAGAGGGAGAGTTAGTGCTGTGGGAATGGGGAGGTTACTCATTTTGCTTGTAGAGACAGGGAAGAGGTGATGGAGTAAATCACTGATGACAGTGACAGCCCTTGTAATTTGGGCTTCTAGAAGATGCAGGACTCAGCTCTGGATCAATGACATGATGAGATGGCTCACATCTCCTCATCTTGGGTGCCCTGAGGTTTTGGACAATCCTTGTTGGCTCATTTCCTTACAACAGCAAATCTTGGGAGTCTGGGTTTCTGGGCAGGATATCTGGGAAACTGCTTTTGGAACAGTGCTTGTGTCTGTCAGAAGTTCACTGAAACATGGTCTTGTGACACATTCAATTTCTAAGATAATGACATTTTTCTGCTAAAATTCCTGATTGGATTTCAAGGAAAGCTGTTCTTGGACAATCATGGGGAGCCCTGGTCATGGGCTGGGGTCACTGTGGGCAGCAGCTGCATGGCTTGACAGGCAGCAGGAGACACAAACCTCTGTCTTCTTCCAGACAAGTATCTAAACTAAATGAACTGCTCAGGGGTTTCATGTGTATCTTTGTGAAGTGGAAATAATATTCCAAATCCACTTGTGAATTCTGGCTGTTCTGTGGCACGTAGATTGTAAACATTATTATTTCTGACAGTATGAAGAGGTTTGCTAACACTTTAGTAATTTCATTTTTAAAGCAAATTTGTGTTGTTTGTATTATGTGACCAATAGCATACTTCCCACTTTAATTTCATGTCTTAATTAATGCTAGAAATAGTCTGTGATCATGCATGCATAACAAGTGCTATGCAAAGCAGAAGGTAATATGGGCATATGGAAAAGAAAACACTCCAAAATGCTCACAGGCTTGATACCATGAATGCAAAGTCTGCCTGGAATGTGGCAAATAGGAAAGATAAAATGGATAAAGGAAAATGAAGGATGAGACAAGATGGAAAGGCAGAAATGAATTTGCTTTTAGAATTAATGTCAGCCAATGAGGTTTTCAAATTGACACCTTGATATCCTGGGTTATTAAGGCTGTGTGTGTGTTGCTGAAGGAAGGCACTGGCTGTAAGGCATTGGAGTCTGTAAAGAAAATTGGATTAATGTGGTTGTTCTGAACTTTGATCTGGGGAGGAAACTTATGTGATAAATTACATAGAAATGAATAAGCATTTTTGGTCTGGTAACAGAAAATAATCAGGCAAAAATACAGTCCTGAAGCAATATGCAGAAAATGGTTGCAGAAAAATGACATATTTTGGAAGAGTAATAAAGAATTCAAGCAAGAGGTTGGAAACAGACTGTTAAAGGTAACACAGATGAGGAAGATACTGCACTGACTTGTCACTATTTGAATCTTATGGGATGTTAGGAGTGATGACACTTGTAACTTTTCATTAGGACATGTATAACATTTAAAAACAGTTTAATCAAAATCCAATAAACCCCAAGTAAAGCGGAATAGCCAATTTCTGTGCAAGTAGATTATATATTAATTATTGAGTACAACCTTGCTGCATGACTCAGCATACACACTGCCACCATTATTGAGGGCAGGAGGAAAAAACCCCACAGATAATTCCCAGGGCAGCCGTTCTCTGAGAACAGTGTTGGATATGCACAGCTCATTATTCCTTGAAGGAGACCAGTGTCAGATTTGCTTCAGCCTGTAAGAAAAGCATATTTGCAGAATCATTCTAACAGCTGAGAAAGCTGTAAGCTGTCCTGTTCTGCTCCAAAGTACAAGAATGACAGCAGGAGAAAGGTCTGGCTCTGAGCTGAGCAGAGGATGAGTTACAGGGCCTCGTATTGCAGATTAAAGTTGCTGTTGAATTGTGGCTGAAGGTAAATGGAGCTTGAGCATCACCTGGAAAATACACTGAACTGCCCTTCAATTAATAACTGTATTTGATACACGTGGTATAAAAAGATTAGAGGATGTTGAGCATGTTTCAAAAACAGTCTAAAAGCCCCAGTCACATGGAATTCTCCAGTGGGGCTCTGAGTATTAATAGTACAGACATGTTGTTTCTCGTCAGTCTAAACTGCAGCTCGCTGAGTCCAACACTGTGAAGTCTCACACCCACCCATCGCCCCTGACTGCAAACATGCAGGGAAGCTGGGAAACAGCTCCCAGAGAAAGCCTGCAGGCTTCTCAGGGTTGCTGTGGCTGTGCTTGGATTTGCTTTTCTCCACGTTCTGAGGTTGGCCACACATGGGAAATGAAGGCAGCAGAGAGTGCCAGGGCTTAGGGGGAACGCTCAGTTTTTTGGGACATTTGGGTGTTTCAGGTACACGCCCTGTCCCCGTCGCTCAGTCCTTACACACCCTTGGTGCAAAGGCACTAAAGATTTATTTCCCAGTAGATCTGGTCACTCAGTGGTGAGAGGATCCAAAAACTGAGCAGTGTTTTTTCCTTCACAACTGAGTCCCCAGCTTGGCTGGACACCCATGTTTCACATGCCTGCCCTAAACCCACGTGTCTGAATGTGACACAGGGTGAGGTCCACCCAGCTCTGCTTGAAAACCATGGATGTTTCTTTCAAGTGGACTCATTTGCACTGATTTCAGGAGAATTAGATCATCTCTGAGGTGACAGGCTCTGGGGAAATAAAAATTATGTCCAACAGGCAGCATATTGGGAATAACGTCACATCTGAAATTAGTGTGAGGTGTCATAAATTAGACCTAAATTTAAAATGTCTAAAAATGAGTTGAACTGTCTACTACACTAATGAAATTCTTGCCACTTTTTTTTTCTCTCTCTTTTTAAACCATATGTCAGAGCTTTCATGTAAATAACACAAAATTTTGGCTTGGAAAATCGGAAAGTCTGAAAGTCAAGAGTTTGGCAGTGGAAATAGTAACAACACTGGCTTTGGGTTTTAACTCACATTACTCACTCCTTGTTGAGAATTCACTATTGCTGCTTGGGAGGGTTTCAGTATTAACTCCATTGCTGGAACTTCCTAACTTGATTGGAGTGGTGAGAGAATTAATCTGTCTCTGGGCTGGTACAAGCTTTTGGGATGTAAATGCTGCTCTTCAATAACAACACCTGGAAAATCCTAAATGTTTTATTCCTATTTCTATCTATTAAGCAATAGGGTTTGATGATGGCATTGTAAATGGATCCTTAATTCTTTAGGCTTTTTCTTTCATATGCCTGTTCTCCCACAGCCAGACATACTCTGCAGCACAGATGGTCAGGTCTGTTCCCAAGGATTGTGACTTGTCAGGGCATAAAGTGACATTCTTTGATCTTACAAGTGTTGGCAGGGCACCTAAAGATTGAAGTGTTTATTCAAGCAAGGCCATCATAAAACCCTCACTTCCTTGAGGGCCATTCTCAGTGTAACAGCTAAATATCTCTGCATCTGCATCACAATTCTTCTGGTTGTAGTATGCAACTTAAAAAACAAATAAACAAAATCCAACCAAACAAAAAAACCTCAAAAGCAATGATAAAAAAAAAAACCTCACAAACCAAAAACCCCCGGAAATACCCAAACAAACAAGAGAAATTAGTACATGGTACTTTGCTGTTGGCTGTGCCACTTTTGCATGAAGTTTTTTCGAGGGTAAAGGGGAGCAGGGCCATTTAGAGCTTCTTAATGAAACCATGAGGGATTTTAGTATGTAAGTCAAGAGTTTAAGTGGGTTTATTAGAAGGGGGGGGGGGGGGGGAAGAAAGATTAATGGGGAGCTTTTTATTGCTGTGAGGAGCTGGCTGAGCTATTCCCTGCAGGGCACTCAGTCCATGTCCTTCCACTTTATGATGTGACACCATGGCCAGGATCTGGAGCCACTTGGGAAGAATTTGGCAAAGCCCTGGTGAGATATTTCCATTATTGACTTCAGCACAACACTTTGTGTCAGCACCACTGGCCTAATCCTGGAAACTTTTAATGGAGTGCTTGGCTTTTTCTGAGTCCAGCTGAAGCATTTTATGCAAAATGTGGGCCTCAGTAAATGATTTAAATGCTGGCTTGCAGGAGGTGGGTGTGTGTAAGCTGTTGTGACAGTTTAGATGGTCCTGCTTCAATTGGTTTTGCGGTGCTAATCGTCCGGAACTGCAATTCTGGGCCCTGCTCCTGCACCTCCTTGTTAAGCTGTGAAATATTGAGATGCATGTCTCTCCAATAGATTTATTAGTAAATTAGATAGTCCCCAGACCTGTTGGTAACACCAAGAGATACAGAGTGTTCTGCAGCCTGATGTCATTTTCTGATGCAGGCTTCGTGAAAACAGAAAACAAGATTGATGAAAAATTTTAAAACCTTGCCAGCCAGCATTTCTGAAGAGTCAAAGATAATAAAGCCAATTATCATTTAACGAAGATAAATTTTTCCCTTGGGCACTGGCAATGCTTAAAAAAAAAGTAGTAGGGACAGCAAAAAGCTGGGGACTGAAAATTGAACTCCTGGCTTGGTTGCATTGCAATTAATTTCAAGTATGAGGGTGTGATGTTGTCCTGCCCAACTCCTGCTTGCAACCAGAAGAATTTTATTCTGTTATGGCAGATGTTGACATGAGGCTAAAGAGACCCTGTTTTTCTATGCTTGGTGCCTGTTTTGTTCTTCAACTTAATGTATCAAGACATAAACTTTACAGAAGGCATAAGTCCCATTTCAGGCTCACAGGGACTGAATTTACCTCAAAGCTCTTGTTTGTTTGGTTTTCTCCTATAAAGGAAGGCTCTTCTGATTGCACAGGACATTTAGGTCACTTTTAGTGTCTGTAAGAATGAAATATTCTTTATGTTGTCAGGAAAGAAAGAGGTGGGGGGGGAAGTGCCCCATTACCTGTCGCTGTCTTTGAGAGGATGCTCTTCTTGACATCCTTCTGTCAGGTGTGGTAAGAAGATAAGTTTTCAGAAGGTTCTGAGCAGACATTTTCCTCCCTGGAAGAGAGCATTTCACTAACATGATTTTCCATATTAACCATCAGGGTTCATTCAAGTCAGCAGATGCTGAGGATCCTTCATGGGTACCTTTGAAGCACAAAAGGCATGAATTTTTCATAGCCAGTCCCAGCTTTCAGGTGTAGGCAGGGAAAAGGAAAAAAGGAATGGGCTGGCACACCCAGGGAACAGATATTTCTATTCTGATGTCAAATTCACACAAGCTCTACAGACTTGTCAGACTGGTTTTAGTTCATGCCAAGAGAATTGACTTCTTTTAGCCTCTCTGGGTCAGTGCTGTGGAGGTGAATTTAGTGGTTCTATGATGCTTTTTTTTTTACCTTTTGGTGTTATTTTGGTGGGGGAAAAAGAAGGAATATGAGATGAGATGCAATTGCATTTCTGTGCCATGACTGTACCTGATTTCCCAAATACTGAGGAAGTCCAACAGAGCAGAGCTCAGCCCTCTGAGAACAGGTTTTAAGTGGCTCTTTGAAAGGATCACATTTCTTCCCCATTTCCACAAAGGTTTTGCTCTCTTTGCCCAGCAGGATTTCCAGGAAGGATATCATGGTGGGGTTCCATGAGTAAATGTGAGCCTTTGGCTTTGAGTGACACTGAACATTTGATTGACACTAAACCAGCCTCAGTTATCCAAAATGTTAATTTGAAGGGGTCTGTGGAAGTATTTGGGGTCTAACATTCAACCCTAAGGACACATTCTGTGTAAAAGCCATCTTTAATACCCTGGACAAATACTGTCAAAGTGCTTTTTCTTCTATTGTTGCTCTATATTCAAAGACATACATTTTAAATGGGGATCTTTTCCCTTACTTTGAGAATAGAGTGCAATTTACACACATCTCAAATGCATGGTTATGTATTTAAGTCAAATACATTTTAATAACAATAATAGCTGTAAGAAAAAGGACTAAATTGAGTTAGTGTTAAAGATTTGGGTTTGATATATTGGAACAAATGTTAGTTTAAGCTTTATCCAGAGCTGGCAATTTCAGTGGAGGCAGATACTCTCAGTGCTTTACCCTATTATCTACTGCAAAAACTGACACTGTACTGCAGTGTAGACTGATTTTATATGCATTACAAAGAAGTAACAGATGATGTTCAGGATTTATCAGCCTTCTTGGACTCCAAATTTCATTGTTAGGTTTTTGTAAAGCCTCAGCCAGATCTCTTCCATAATTCTCTACTTTTCTTCTCCTTAAAGGAAAACTTTGCTCACTTTTAACTGCAGAGATAGAGAAGAAAAGCTGTGGTTAAAATGATAGATTGCTAAACTGCAGGAATAATAAAGGTGAGCCAAGAAACCTCTGTGGCAGCTCAAGCTTTTTTTTTCTTAGTTTTTCCAAATTTGCTCTCAGTTCTCTTCCTGATAAATAGCAGAAATATTGGTTGGTCTCCAGTTTCATCTTCCTCTGGACTATTTTTGATAAAACTTAGTGCCACTCATGATGCATTTGCTGCAGCCTCTGCCCCAGGCAAGCAGGGTCTCTTCTGCTGGTAGTTTTTGTCATGGAAAGATGATAAACTGAACTTTCTGTAGGATTATTTCAGTCTTCCTAGTAAAGAGAACTGAAACAGCCTAAATCAGCATAAAATCTATTCAAATATCTGGCACTTAATTTTCATCATATTGCATCAACAAATGTAATGAAGCTTTAAATGCATGGTTTATGGGAAGAATAGTTATTTCCTTTTCTCCCAAGTGCAACAGAACAACCCTGTTGTTATGGGGACTCCTCACTGGCTGGTGAAACCACAGAACTGCACCCGAGCTGAGTGTGTTCCCTCAGCAGATGCACATACATTATGCATGTTTCTCTAAAGAAACAGCAAATGCTGAGGTTTCTATAATCAAACTTATTATTTTAACATGGCTTCTTGTTACACTTGTCTGTTTATGAGGTTAGAGGGGTTACTGTGTCTGAGAGAGATCTGGAATGCACACACAAACACAGGCTCCAAATCCTGGGCTGTCTCCTAAACCCTTTATTTATATCTGACACATGCAATTAATCTCTCCCTATCTCTAATCACTTTTGCTATTACATTCATCGGAGTGATTTGTATCCTATCTCTGTCACTGCTTGGTAATTGATATGTGGAGATAAGGGATTCTTAGAGGACACAAACAAGGAAAAGGGAAAATTGAATTTACCTTGCAATCATTTTATAAAATGTGACACCCATCAATTATACATGCCATCCAGGAAAATGCCATCTTGAACAAACTGCGATGATTTGTTGGAAGATCAGCAGAAGAGAAATGCCAGGAAACTTTTCAAGACAGAAAAGTATTGCTGGTTCAACAGACAGACTTTTCAATCTCATTGGTCCACCTACAGTGGTTTTAAATAATACTGTAGAATTTACAAAGAAAGTATCATTTTTGATCCGTGTTTTTCTTCAATCAATCTTGTACTAATACTTCAGAGTGAAATAACATGAAAGGGAGCTGTTAAAATAAACATTGTTTTGATCAGACATAAAAAGATGATGCTGGTTACTTGAGATTGAATCATCTTTCATAGGCAGAAATGGTAAAATTGATATATATATATAATCCAATTCCAATTTAACCACGTTCTATCATGAACATATTTCTATTTCGTTTCTCTTTTTCATTTCAGTGCAGTGATAAGTGAACTAATTTTCTCACTCTCATGTAAGTACTTTGTGCTCATGATTAGTTCTAATTGTTGGCATGAGAGTAGTAGCTCCTGTCCATGCTTGTAAGTTTAAGCACTACTGTGGGGGTCTTGCAAAAGCTTTTTAATACCTACTGATAATGTCATAAAAATGAGCATCTAGATTAATAATGTAATAACAGTAATAGAAATCATAAAATGGAGCAGATTTAAGTCAAACAACATTCAGTGTTAGCAGCTTCCTGGGCCTGTCAGGCTAGCAAACAATCTTTTCTCTGGAACCTGTTTATCTTTTTATCCTGTACACCCCAGATCCAACTGCACTGCCTAAAAACTCCCAGAGCAGCCAGAAGCTCAGTGATTTGCAGGCATTTGTAGAGGGCTTTGCATTTCAGTTCCTGTAAGGATCATAATGCTGAAGCTTTAGGAGGAGCAGCTACTGGAGACTGGTGTATCAATGTACCCCTTTTGAACATTAACTCCTGGTTTCTTGTGAGTCTCCTTCTGCTCTGCCAAACTCCTGGAGTTTTCCAAGGAGCTGACTTGAACTATTTTGCTTTGATTCCCATCTTTACACAGTGAGGTCTATTTAAAGTATAATTTTCATTTATTTTAAGTTGGCCAACCCTTTTGAAGGTGCTTTTTACTAAGAAACTAAAAACCTGTAACTTACTGAAGCGAGCTTGAGCTGAAATATGCTATTTTACGGAAAAACAAACAACGTCATTTAAAGAAAAACATCCAAAATTTGGGCTTTGATGATCCTTGTGGATCTCTTTCAACTCAGGATAATCAATGATTCTCTGATCTATGGCTGTGAGAGCTTTTTCCTGGTCTCCTGTGAGACAAGTTGTCCTGGCTGATCTGTGAGAGTGCAGAGATACCAAGCTCTTGTTTAGGAAAACAGTGACAAGCATTTTATTTCTTATGAACCAGATAAATTTGCAGCATGTAGGGTCTATTGAGGGGTTTTTTTAAGTCACAGAAGGACTCTTCAATTTGGAAAAGAAATACTTTAGGAACTATTTGATAGCGTTCTTTAAACTGAGATGAGTTAGGCAAACTTGAAATCTCTTTTAAACAATATAGATAAGGAATTGTAAATATGGTTAAAACAGATGTTTAGTGGAGTATGTTCTGCACTGAGTGACTGAAAAGCCTAAATAAATCCTAAAGTTAGATCTCTGCACGTGCCAAAGGTCTGCGTGGCAGAGCTGCCCTCCCAGTGTGTTCACAAAAGCTGATTTTCATCTCCAGCTTTCACAGACATATGGTTGCTTGAGGGGTTATCATTTTTGAAGCTCTTCATATTAAAGATGTTTTTAATTTCTTCTCAATATACATCATAAAACAGGAAAATTGAATAAGAATGGAAAAGCCCTGGATGTCTGTCTCATCCTTCTGCCAGAGAGACGTGATTTGTCCAAGTAATTGTGGGAGTGCAGACAACAGCTTGGCTATGGAAAAAAATGGAAAAATAGTGATTATAACTGCAACCCAAGCACTGGAGAGTCAGGACAGGTAGTATTCAAGGTCACACATACAGCTATAAATATTCTTTTTAGATTTTAGTAAGGACTGGCTATGAATTTTAAAGTAATTTAGAATAATTGGTCCTTCCTACCCCATTTGTAATAGGAAGAGAAACTCAGACCTGGCCATAACCTGGGTTGCTTCACCTGATGTATGTAAAAGCTGCATTGATTTCCTGTCGCCTTGGCTGTACCCTGGGAGCTGTAAATTGCCCAGCCAGGATGTTTGTTATCCTATGGTTTTGTCCTGCTCGGTTTCACACATTGTTGTGTGCAGCTGGGGAGTGGTTTAGACATTGGAGCAATCCAAATTTTGATTTTTTTTTTCCCTACAGACTTTGCTATAAAGTGATGAAAACACTGTTTTCTTTTCATGTGCAGACTTTTGTCTACACTTTTAAACCCTTAAAAAGGCAGGCTTTGGGATTATGGATTATTTTTGAGGGTGGATAAATCATTCTAGCAATGGAATGTGTGAACAAAGTTACAGCTCCTCTAATACTGGAGAACATCATTGTTAAATAGCATGTCTTTAAAGTACTGCAAGCTTTCTGTGATAAAGATGGAGCGCAGCAATCAGGAAAATGCACACAATGCCCTGGTCTCCAAGGCCCTATTTGTGCAAAATTGTTACTAAATTTTGTCCAGCCGTGTTTGCTGTTAAATATCTCTACAAACTGAGGATGAAGTAGCTTCTGCTGTTTGTGTGTAGGGAAAACACTGCAGTGGAAGATGTGTTGGATAAAGAAGGAAAAGCAGAGTAGTTGTGTCTGGTGGTTCTTTTTTATTGCCTGCTCGTTTCTTCCTCACTAAGGAGGGATAAAAGAAAATTTTGCTTTTTCACTCCGTGTGGCTGCATTTTGATCTGCTCATAAACCTGACTTAGTAAAGACTTGGTGGAGGCTTAAAAAGCCAGCAGTGTTGTACCTTCTGCAAATGCTGGGAAAGTTACTGCAAAGCCTGTGCTGCCTTTAGCCATCCTTGTGGATTTATAAGGTATCTGTGAGTGATACTGTCAGAGCTATTAAAGAAAGTAATTGGTAGTGAGTGATTAAATTGCAGATGGCCTTTTCAAGGTGATTATGAATATTAAATCAAGTCAGTAAAAGCTAGCTAAAAAGGCCCATGAAAGCAAGAAGTGAATATGCTGAGGATAATGGCATGAAAAGAGGCTCTTGCAGGCATGCCATGCTCACCCAAGCCCCCAGTCCATCCAACCAACCAAAAAAACCCCAGCAAGCAAGATAATGCAGGTGGGTGCATTGTGTCAAAGGAGGTGGAATAAATATCTCCCTTTTTAGGCTGTGAATTCCCCTGTGCAGAGAACTCAGTGCATCTCACTCCTGTTTTATCCAGAGCTTTACCCCAGGTCTGTGGCTGCTGCCACAGAGCAGAAATGGCTCTGCAGAGTCCCCTGTGCCAGGTAGTGCTGTGTCATTAACAGGATCTTTTCCTGTTCTTTCCCAATTGGAAGTGATTATGAAAAATGTTTCTTTGCCACGTTGTCCTGGAGCAAGGCCAAGAAATACTGTAAAATGACTTAATTTCATTTGGTGATTTCATCTCACAAAGCAAAGGTTATATGGGAGTTGGTTTTTAGCTGGAAAAAATAAGGTTCATTTTGTTCCATGATTTAAACTGGAAACTTCAGATGCAAACAGAGCTAGAGAAAACTGAAAAATAAATATCTTCATTTTGAGCCCTGCTGACTTAATTTTAATATAAGTGCAGAGTGATTTCACATAGATCTAAATAGCTTGTGAATTGGGGCCTGAGGGCTGTTTTTCTTGTGAATATTGTGATTATGGACTCATCACTTTTGGACCAATTTCACACTTTCAAATAGAATTTGGTATGGTTGCTTATACTTCAACATATTATTATTGTATTGATCTCCAAAATCATGCTGACCTATCTAATCTGCTCTTAAACTGTAAAACACCATGGGATTGATTCTGAAGATTTATATAAATGTGCTTTGCAGTTATTATTTATTATCTTTGGTGCAACAGGGATCATTTGTTTAATCATTTGAGGAACACTTTCCCCTTCAGACAATATTCCTGCTTACCTTAATTTTGTGGTCATTGTAATGTCAGTGGTTTTGTTGCATATTGATTCTTCATATAAAATGAATATTCTTTCACTTGTGGGTATTCCCTTGGTAAATTTGATAGAGAATTCTGCTCATTCCACTACACTAACACAGTTGTTAGCTTAGGAACTGCTCTGTGACCTCTGTGGCAAATATCTGTACCTTGCCAGTATTTAAAAAAGAAATAATTATACCATGCAAGTATTTTTAAAGCTTTTCTAAAAATTGTTCAGCTTGATTGCTTGGTGGATAGCTTGTCAGTGCAACAGGTGTGTTTTTTAAGGGAGAGGAGGTTTAACCAGATGCTCAGCACTTCCCTTTAACTGTGGAAAGACAAGTAATGCAAATAGCCAATGCCCAAGATGTTCTGGGGAAGAGAAAAGAAGAAGGATTTTTTTCCTACTGAAAGCAGCAATGAATTAGAGTAAGGCAGTATTATGTTTTTTCACCCTCAAGATGACATTTAAATTTAGCTTTTCTTTAAATTTTAACTCAAGAAGTGTCGTGTACAAAATGTAAGCACAGCAAATGGGTCCAGGCTGCTTAATATTGAAAGCATCCTAACAGAGTTTGGATTAACAGTTGCCACTTGCTTTTGGGGGCAAGTGAATGCTATTGATCATTTCTTTCATGTGATTGATGTGGTGTGCTCCAGCTTGGAGGGCCTGAGGTGCTTTTGAAAGTAGTACTGTGGGCCATGGCATCATCAGCAAACACAGCCCTGATCTAGGGGAGGTGAGGAGAGGAAGACTCTGGTTAAATTGTGCCTGACAGCTCTGGGTGTCCACTGCAGAACAGGGGGATTTGCACCTCAGAGGCTAATGGGGTAAAATATGGGATCTGGCAGATCTTTTAGGACGTGGCAGTGGCTGCTGAGTGTCCCAGCATAACGCAGAATTCATTTTGAGCAAACAAGTCCAGGGTGGTTGTGCATTTTTGTTACAGCTTGTAACGGTGTCACTGCAGTCAGCTGGGCTACTTGAGGAAGGCTTTGTTTTTATGATTTAAAGGTGGAGAGAACAGTGGAATTCTTAAAATTCACAGATAAATCTTTTTTTACAAGGTTGTTACAAATGCTTTCAGAGGGTGTTTGTAATGGAAGAAGTGACAGACCTCTAATTAGTGTGGCAGCATGAGGCTGTAGCAGCTGTGAGAGGATGAAGTAACACTGTTTATCTCGAGTTTATGGCTAGCAGATGCAGGTAGATGGTGTTTTTCTTGGTTCATTCTTTCACTGCACATACAAGAGGAGGTGTTTTTAATTTTGTCAAAATATTTCCGAGTTGTGAGACTTAAAGCCTACAAGTTATGAGTTTACTGTGAATAATGACCAAGCTGTTTTCCTGCAGCCTTTGCACACACTGGTTCTTTAAGGCAGTTTCTTTTCAGAACTATATTTTTTCTACTTTTAAAGCAATAAAGCTATTTTCTGTGTGTTTCAAGTGGAGGTTTATGAAGTCAGCTGACAAGACTTTATTGCAATTTTTAAAAGACTGGGTTTTAACGAGTCCATCCTTGGTTTGTGTGACTCAGGTACTTGATTTCACTTCCACTTCGCAGTGTCACAAACAACTTTGATGACTTTTTAGTACCTTAATGCCACATTTACAGATGCTTCATGGCACAGCAGCAGAATGGGGAGCACAAGCCTCATTTGTGTGTTAATGCTGGAGGTGGTGTGTTTGTCATAAATCCTTATCCTTAACTGAGTTGTGTTCTTTAAATATTTATCAGAAGTGAATATGAATTAGCTGAGTAATATTTGTGGCATGGAAGTTTGTCAGTTGCATCTTTGAATATGAGTTTTCCAAAGTAAATTTAACCTTTATGGTGGAGCATCAAGGTGTGTGATCTGTAGGAAGTTCTGTCCATGAGTGCAAACAGCAAACACCAACCTTGTCTGTGCTGCCCACCCTTCTGCTCCAGAGGAAATGATCCCTGGAAAAATGCTGGAATGCCTCTGTAATCCACCTCATTTCAGCTATTACAGAAATGGGGGGAACACAGTTTTATAGACAGGTTGTGTTGTAAAAACAGGATGTTTTGTGAATTCTGTCAGCTCTTGAAATATAGGACAGAAGCTCCTCTTTTTCTGTTTTTTAAAGGCACTGTGGTGTGTTTTAAGTGGTCTCCATGTGCTCAAGTGCAGTGAGCCTGTGCTTAGACTGAGACAAAGGTGAGCTGAACTGAATGATCAATTCTGGGGAAGAGAGACATCAAAGTTGTCTAATGCTCACTCTGACCTCTGCAAATTCAGCCCTGGGAAGGGAGGGGCTTCTCCTTACTGCCGGAATTGTTCCTTTTGGTGGGCCCTTAAGAACAATGTCAGATATCTCTGCTTTTCATCCTTGATCACCAAGACAACTTTAAAATCTCTGTTTCCAAAGGAAATCCTGGGTTGCAGTCTCTGGAAACGTGCGAAACTCACCAGAACTGCATGATAGGGAATCTGAAATCTCAATGAAAAGTGTGGGTCCTGGTTGAGGGAAGGAGTGCACTGAATCAGAAAAACACATCTGGCCTGGAATGCTCTGTGTTGCAGATCACAGTTTTATGAGTCTGCAGAAGATGGGACAGTTCTAGTCTTTACTCTTTTTTTTTTTTCCCCCCTCAAGATGGTATCATTGCAATCCATTCAAAAATTGCTAAGTAAGCTTAGGAAGAAATAAGAATCCTCTGTAAGTCACAGCAGGTTGTATTTTAAGCAATTCTCATTTTGCCGTTTTCCCCTGAATTTGTCAAACAGTGAATTTTGAAGCAACATAACCAAGTTGTTTATGCAGTTAAGGATTTATGGGAATGTGATTCTCATTCACAAGTGGAGTGTGTGTGCGTTTGAATTCTTTTTTACAATATGCCACCAGGATCCCGAAGTAATTCAGAGATTGATTTGTAAAACATTCTGAATCAATTAAGGCTTTAATCAGCAAGTGGCAAACTTCAGATGGCTCGTGGACTAATTTTACCATCTCCCATCAACATGAACCTAAGCTGGAAAAAGAAAACAATTAAGAGGATGTAATTATCTGTCCTGATTACTGAATTAGAAGAGTTTGTGTTTATTCCATCGCTATGCAAAGGGAAAAATCTGCTTTGAAAAACAATTTGAGGCAGCTTACAAAATTGCCAAGGGGTTGCAGGGTGCAGTGTAGATATTTGCTAGGCCAGTTTTGGAAGAGGTTTGTAATCCACAGCTGTCAGACAAGTTCTGGCTGTGGAGCTTTGGAGGCTGTTGCCCACCAGCTGCGTGGTGCACCCTGCAAGTCCTTGTGCTGAGAGGATTTTTGCTCCCTGTGCTTAAAATTAGTTTGGATTTTCAAAACGGTCTCATCTACAATCACTTGTCTAAGCACATCTCAGGGGGTCCTTATATCTGGTGATCAAAAAAAAGAAATCTTCCTAGAAGGCAGGAATTGATGTTAAAGTTCCCATATGAGAACAAACTTTGAGAAAAGCAGGGATGTGGAAGAGCATCCCTGAGTGATCAAAGGGTCTCGTTACCCTGTGGTTGTACCCAGCAGAGTTACTTTATGTTATTGGTGTTTTGCTTGACATCAAATGAAACAAACTTGTGGAAATACAGCAAATTATTACATAATTCTTTCCCAAACCAGACTTTGAGATTTGGTCAGATTTTTATTTTTGGCTTAGCAGAGAGATAAACACAGATTTGTGATAGACCTTTACTTGCCCTTTAATATTGTCCCAGATGTGATCAGAATCCACAAATTGCATAAAACCTCTCATAAACCCCCAGCTTACAACACTAGTGTAATTTCTCTTGGAATATTTAGCAGAATGTTAATCCTGACTTATTTAGCTGCCATGCTGAAGGATTGTTGCTGCATTCTGTGCAAAGTTTAGAATAAGTGCCCAGAACTCCAGTGAGTTATAGGTCAATTACAGTAATTGGAAAGAAAAGTAAACAAGAAACCTTAGTAGTATCCAGCAGGAGCAATGCCTTTATTTTTTATTAATGAGCAGTAAGCAAGCCTGTCACCAATCACTGACTTTGAAAAATGTGCCATATAACTTACTCCTATAAATGGCATCATTTCTATGTAGTATATGTGTCTCTGGGTAGTACTGGGTTTATCAAATACTGTTGAGCAGAATTTTCAGTTGAATGAGATTAAAACTGTCATGTTAAGAAAAATGAACTTTATTTAAGCAGCAAGAGATAAAGCTGCCTCATCAAAGAATCACAGAATGGTTTGGGTTACAAAGGGCCTTAAAGATTATCTTCCTTATGCCACCTTCCATTATCCCAGGTTGCTCCACGCCCCAGCCAATCTGGTCTTGGACACTTCCAGGGATCCAGGGGCAGCCACAGCTTCTCTGGGCACCCTGTGCCAGGGCCTGCCCATCCTCCTACAGAAGAATTTCTTGGTGTGTTTGAAGGGCTGAAACCAGACTGTCACCTGGTTTGGATGCACAATGCAGATGTGCTTTGTTCTCAGACCCCTCAGCAGCCTGGGTGTTGCCATGGGTTTTGCCAAAAGTATCTGGGACAATTATGAGAAGAGAGTTGGCTGTGCTGTGGCTGCAGTAACATTCTTCTTCAGTGTTATCCAAAGTCCCTGTTAGGTGTTGCACCTTTGGGATAAATATTTGAGAAGAATTCTTCTGTGAAGAAGGGAGTTCATGTTATTCTAGCATTTTTCCATGCAGGTTCTTAATATGGGAAATACAGGAGCTGAGGAATCTTATTCCTAAAAAATGAGTTCCTAGGGATGTATGCATTGGGGGTTCCTTTGGGTCATTAACCTGGAGCTCTTACTGATCACAACTCTCTTGAAAACATTCCGAAAGATCCTCTTCATTACTATCATTTCTCAAAGGATTCAGAAATTACTGAAGGAAGGGATCTGTCTGAGGGTGGCTGTAGTGGTGTTTCACATAGGCTGAGGTGTGGAGGGAGATGAAGAAATGTCCAGAGCACACAGTTGAAGGAAGGGAGTAAATTGCAGCAGACAATGAACTGGTGGGAAGGAGGGATCTTCTGCCAGGGCCAGCTTCCAGTCCTGTGTTAATGGACAGGCAGCATTTCAGAGAAATGCCATTCAAAGAGATGAAAGTTTCTTAGAGAAGCCAGCTTTGAAAGGCCACTTTAGTGATGGCTTGGGGAAAAGGACAGTCTGCAGTCAGTCTGCTCCTCTGGTAACCAAAGGGCAAATAAATGTTAAATCTGATTTCCCCCAGAGACAATGAGCAGATTATTGAGAATGGGGACTTTATTCAGAGCTGCTACCTCTCCTGGAGAAATCCTATCAGCAGGACACGTTTTTGCTTACCACCACTTGCCAAGGTTTCTTTATTTACCAGCTGGGTCATGATGTATGTGAACAGACATCTTGTCTACAGGAAATCCAGATGGGCTCCCTTCTCTCTACTTTCTTCTCCTACTGGATGCAAAAGGTCAGAAGTAAAGCAGCAACAGGAATTCTTGCTGCCAGCACAAGATGCTCTTGACTATGCCTGCATCAGTACCAGAGACTTTAATTTCCTTTACACTGAACTGAGGTTAGACTTGCTGAAAGGTCATTCTCTGTGCAATAGGGTTTGTTCTGCCATTTGTTTTATTTATTGAAAACAGCCTCTTGCCCAGGAACAAGGTTGTTTTCCCTGCTATTGCCTCCCCTCTTCTTAAGTTGCTTTTGAAAGGTGTTTCATTACTTGCTAAGCTCCAAAGTGATTTTCCTGGTAGTGATAATATCAACTTGCAGAACCTTTGAGCTGGGTGTTTTTATCTTAGAACTCCAGTGGTGCTTATTGAATAAAGAGATGGTGACATTTGGAAGTGACCCTGTCTTTATTAACTCAGGCTTTGAGAGAACCCTGGAATTATCCTGATACCTTTCTGTCAGCTCCCCCAGATTCTGGGGATCACCTGGAGACCAATGCTCTCATCATACAACTTTCCTTGGAAAGTCAAATCTTTTCTTTAATCAACAAATGTTAAAAAACTACATTTTAAATCCTTCATTTCCAGTTGGTTCAGATTTTTGGCTTCAAAAATGCACAGGTGACAAACTCTATTCTAAAATGGATCAAACTTCCTTCCTTATAACTGTGAGAACTCCTTCTGTAGAAATCTGTTGCTAAAATGCTGTCTTCTCTTCTTGGCATTCATTTTCATACTTGGTCAGACAGCGAGCAGATATTATCTGTTTTATACCACCTGGGTACTCCATAGTAGTTAAAAAACCCTCATTCTCCACCTGTGCATGTTGGGAAGATGTTGAGGCCAGAGGTGTTTCTGAGAAGGCTTAAGGTGAGGCATAAGAAAGTGTCTCTGGCAGGTTTGCTTCCTCCTTCTTGTTTCCTCACCTCCAAAACATGATTTTTATTCATTTTGTTCTTAATTGGACTATAGCAGATGCAAGGTAAAATATATAGGTTGGTTACAAATTAAAAGCAGAAATAAAAGCAATTCAATCCGGGTTTTTGCAAAAATTGGGACCAACAGAATATGACAGCTTTAGGATTAAGAATGAGTTGGGTTTTTGGATGATGGAGTTCTCTGGACAGGCATGGGAGGATTTTGTTAGATATTGGTCTTATTATATAATTCACTAAATGTGTTTATAGCTCCAGATGGCTGGATTTAAAAATAAAATTAATAAATTATCTTCCAAGATTTTAGAGTCCTTTGTGTATAGCCAGGTATATCCAAAGCATTATATAGAGAAGTATTTATGGGCTGCTATGAAAGGAAATAGATTTATCTTAAAGATTCTCTTTGCTCAATAAAACACTGCAGAGG
Organism: Molothrus aeneus; assembly: GCF_037042795.1. Classification (NCBI taxonomy): domain Eukaryota; kingdom Metazoa; phylum Chordata; class Aves; order Passeriformes; family Icteridae; genus Molothrus; species Molothrus aeneus. Next base: position 12,668,291 of record NC_089661.1, read on the forward strand.
AGCCCACAAGAATTGTCAAATATTTTGGATGTTTTTGTAAAAAGGAGCTTATTTGGGACTGAATGATATTCTTGAGTTTCTGCTTCCCAATATAAAAGTGAAGTAACCTGGAAATTGTATCTGGCAGGGAAAGTGTGGCCTTGCATTAAAGTCATGTCTGGCGATGTGAGGGAGCCTTGTAATGAGGATCAGTTTGGCTCCGGGATTGCTTTGTTCAAAGTTAGAACCCATCCATGTTTGACATTTTTTATGTTGCAATAAATATTGGCTGCTGGGGAGAAGCCTGAACAGTCTCCTCATGCCACCCAGTTTGAAAATATTTTAAATAGAATATAACAATGTCTCTGTATGCTCCAAAGGGAACAAAGACAGATTTCTCTCTCCCACTCCATTCCACGGAGTGGAACTTCCTCCCTTCCTCCTGAGGGCCAATATTCCTTAATTAAATGTAAAAAAAAAAAAAGGCCTATTCTGCTCTTTCTTTTCAAATCAAATGCCCATAAATGAGAGATTTGTCTGTATAAGATGCAAGCGCAAAACCCTGAGCAGAGCTGATAATAACCCCAGCCGAAGTTCTGAAAGGAGCCATCCTTTGTTCCCAGTTGAGCACGGAGCTCTGACTCCTGTGATCCCCAGCCAGTCAGTTCCATCTCCCTTCATGTGGCTTTTCCTGTTGCTGTGCAATTATTCCCTTGTTTTTCTTGGCCTTTGCTGGGGTATCAGGCTCTGGAAGCAGAGACAAAGGTGGGGAGGAGCGTGCAGGGTGTGTGTTGGGGCCATGCTTTGTTCCAGAGTCTGGGGCAGCTCTCTGGGTGTCTCTAGAGCAGGAAGGGACCTCGTGTCCCCAGTGTGACCTCTCAGTGCCACTCTGGCCCTGCTCACACCAATGGCCAGGCTCAGTCTGTGTGTCTGGCTTGTCCCAGCTTTGTTTGTGCTTAATGCAGCATGTCCCCTCCTCTTCCTCCTTTCCCCTGGCCTAAAACAAACACTGCCGGGCCCAAAGGGCTCCTCTTGCTTTTAGGAAGTTACAGCCTGAGATGGAGCAGAGCAGTGATCTGATTAAAGTGATTAAAGCCATATAGAGAATGCATAATTAACCTCTGCCCTCCTGGCTGTCACGGGGAGCTGATGCTGTCTCTCTCCATGGCAGCAGGCGTATGTTCCATGGCTATTTTATTTTAGGGTTTTTTTCCTGGAGAACTTTAATCGCTTGAGATAAAGAGCCAGGAGAGGGAAATCAGGGCTGTATTAATCCTCTCAATGGCCTTATAATTTCCCCACTATTCTGCTTCTGGTAATCAAGAAAAATAATGCTGCCTTAATCCTGGATGCCAAGGTCGGTCATCCCTGAGCTTTTTGATAGGAAGGATGTCATTATGGAAAGATTTTTTTAATGAACGTAATTTTCCTTGCCTACTTTGGGACTGGCAATATGGAGGTGATTTCTTATTCCTGGTGGAAGAATATTTCTTGGCTGGAGCAATAATCAGCTGATTTTTATCATTGCCTGCCAGCTGGCTGGGGCAGCAGGACTGACAAAGGCTGTTTGGGGAGGTGCTGGGGGATAGGGGTGTCCCCAGCCAGCCAGGGCTTGGCCACAGCACCAGAGGCAGCTCCTGGGATCAGCAGGTGAGAGGGAGGGCAGGAGGATTGGAACAATTCATGGAGAGAACATATGCCTGTCCTCATTAGGTCTGGCCTTGCCAGACAGAGGCACAAACTGCAGCCTGGATCATGTTTTCTGCCGTGACTTCAACCTGCCACAGTTTTAGTTCTAGAGAAGCCCCCTCAAACTTCGAAAATTTTCTGTTTCTGACCAGAGGTGAAGAAGTTTTTTAGCTGTTTCCTGAAGGCTGATATTTAGAACACCTCACAACATTGCTGCTGTAAATAATGCTGCTCCTCATCACATTTAACTTAATTCTGCAAAGCTTCCCAGATTAGAGATGGTGAAGGATATGCCTGTCACTGAGACCAAAAGCTAAAAGTGCTAAAAAAGCAGAGCTGGCACACATACAAAAGCTGATGTTAATGGTGGGCTCATCCTGTGAGGAAATGGATCAGCCACGTTCGTGGTGGGAGAAAAATGTGTGAGGGAAATTTCAGGTTTGTCCCCTTAGCCAAGGTTTGGGTTAATCCTGGGAGATTATTCTGTGTTCTTGCTTCTCACATTCATGGCTGATAAAAATCTGAGGGAGATGGAATGTGCAGGGGATATTAACACTTCTGCTTTGCATAGAATAAACCCGTTCTTCTGGAAGCCTCTCAGAAGAATCGCTCATTTTTGACTCTGTTTTTTGCTGTGTTGCAATGCATAGTATCCAAACCACAAAGTCTCCTATTTATGTAAAGTCACGGGGAGTTCAAAAATAACAAAAAAAAAAAAAGAAATCACCATTGGATACTCCATTTCATACAGATTCAGAATGCCAGTCTCCCTCGTTGCTGATTTCGTACAGAAAAATATTAAATGCAACTTAAATGCAAATGCACACTAAAGAAGAACAAAATAAAATCCATCTTCACATTTTCAATTAGAAATTCAAAGAATTCAATGGAAAAGGCTTTATTGCACAGTTCTGTGAAGTTTAGTGCTGTTGTACAGGAGTTGTATCTTTCATTGCTATTGCCATGATATTGCAAATGTTATGCAATATTTTTGCCATTGGTATTAAAAATACTGCATAATTACCCCTGTCTTAGGGAGATGAACAAAAAACATTATCCAGGAGACTCTCTGAGATTTAACCATTGAACTACAATGAGATGCTGTCAGGCAACTTGGGTTTTTTGGCAAAAATATACATTGTTTTATCTCCCTGCTGAAAGTTTTTGGATTGTTTCACAGCAGTCATTTTATCCAGAGGCAAGATGAATTATATGTTCTACAACATCATTTTTTTTGGTCTCGGGGAGATGTTGTTTTACAGCATCACTGCCAGAAAAAAAAAAAAGAATCCCTAATGGTTTTTTGAGTGATATTTTGATGTGACCAAAACAAATGATAGTTATTCTGCACAATGCATTTTGAATGCAATGTTTTTGGGAGTAGATAGTATTTTAAATGAACCCAATTATAAAAGTAGCTGAAATATTTATAGTGCCTGACTATGGCTGGAACACAGCCCTCTTGTATTTTTAAATAATGCACTTCTCATTGTCCCTGTCCTTCCATATGGAGACTCAGTACTGGCAATCATTATTCTTTTCTCCACAAATGCATGTTCCTTTAAATTTGTGTTGGAAAATGAAATGGATATTAGCAGTACTTAAGATCTTGTACAGGGCATGGAGTTCAAGCCCCAGAGAGTCTGTTGGCTTTGATTTGCAGATTTTGTTGTAGAAGCACTTTAAACTATAAAAAAGGTAAAAAATACACAAGTCCTGAACTCCCAGGTTATTTCCATTGAAAGGTGGAAGTTGCACTGAACAGAAATGACGGCTGCTTAGCCTGGTGTCACAATTCTGAGAACGACAAAAAGGAGCATAATTAGTGTTTCATGGGGGGAAAAGGGAGCTTTTTACCTAAATTCCTCTGCTTAGTGATTTTCACTTTCTTCCCCATTGAGAAGCAGATATGAGTGAAAATTCAGCTCCTGCTTTGGAGCCCTCCCTGCTGGAGGAGTGTTGCTGTAGGCCATAAATACAGGTCCTTGTTGATTCCTCAGATGCGCGGGGGGCCGAGGCCATCACTGCTCATCAAATTGATTTGGTTTGTTATTAAACAAAACCAAGCATGTTCCTGTTTTCCATGGAGTTCTCCTTGCTTCTCAGAGATGTGAAGAAGCTGCCTGGGCTTTCTTCAGTCATTAATAGAGACTCAAGGCAACCAGGGAGGCTTCCTCCTCCCATTCCTAGGCTGGAATTTGGTTTATAATGAAGAAATAACATTCCTGCAAGGGAACACTGTGGTAAAGTAATGGGCTCTGGCTGGATAATTCTGAGGAAAAGAGATATTTCTGAAATACCAAAAATACTGGGTATTAAACTGTGTGACTAATGCAGCACTCTGCTTTTGGCCTGCTAATTTCTGATGCAAACTGATTAGTAATTAAGTCAGTCATTAGTGTCTTGCCAGAATTAGGCTGGTTAAAAAGAGCCATGTTTATGCTTTACTTGCATCAGGTGGAAGATGAGTAAACAGGAAAAACAAAGTTTTCTCTGCGGTGCTTATTAGGGAATGTATTCTTCTATCCAGTCCAGGTTTTAAGTGTTTGCAGCTGCTTTCTTTAATTTCCAGTAGTGAATAATACAGGTCACACATGAACAGCCTGGTGATCTGAGAGGAATTATTAGTCCTAGAATCACAGGGTGGATGAGGCTGGACCCCATGAGACTGGAGTCCACTCCGTGCTAAAGCAGGTCACTTCCAGCAGGCTCTGAGGGCTCTGTTCAGGTGGGGTTTGAGCATCTCTGAGGGTGGAGAGCCCACAGCCTTCTCCAGTGTGTGTCTACCCCAGCAGTCAAGGAATAAATTCAAACTCCTTGTGCCTAAACAGAATTCTTTACATTTCATCTCATGCCTGTTGCCTGTCTGTCTGTCATGGGCGCTGCTGAGATGATAATATCAGTTTACAGTTGTTTTCCCTGCAGTTGGTTATGGAGACAGTGGGTGAGGCTCCTGTTGGTGCTGGAGTTGTTTTCCCACTGTCACCACCTGCTGAAGCCTCCCCTGTACCCGGATGCTGCTGGCAGCATTCAGCACTGAAAGATTAAAAAAAAAGACCCATAATGAGCCGTGCCCTGCAGAGCAGTTATGTGGGATAATTGCACTAATAGACACTGGGCTTTACAAAGGCTTTTGCAGATGAAAATATAGGGCACATTAGTGAATAAATCAATGGCAATACTTTAATAGACTGTGGCTCTGATCTTCCCTCAGTGAAACTATGTGATAATGACATTTTGTTCCCTATATCATTTCAAAACAACAGCGGTTTCATCACAATTGTAATGACTTTGATAAACCGTCTCATAAATGGGAGAAGTTTGAAGTTGGAAGATTGAAAGAATTTGGGGATTTCAGCATTTCCATTAATACCCAATATCCCAGCAGCAGCAGGAGATTTGGATGTTTGCCATGTGGGATCCTGAGCAGCACAAAGCAGGTGTTGGAAAGCCTTGGAAGCTGCAACAGCAATAATGCAAGGGGCCCATACATTTATATCTTTGTGATATAATTTGAGTTCAATTTACCTGTCAGTGTGTGAGTAAGTAAAACTGGGGTAGATCTGAAAGATGAAGCAATTAAAGTCCCAATATTTTCTTTGAATTTAAATAGCACTTATCATCCAAGGATCCCAAAGCAATTTCCTATTATTAATAATAAGGCCTGATTCATATCTAATGCTTTTCATCAGTATTCCTCAAAAGTCTTTACCAAGATGCAGGTTATTAATTCCAATATCAAAATGAGAAAACTGATGCACAGAAAGATAAAAGTGATTAGCCTAAAATCACTTAGTTAGAATCAGGGGCAGAAACAAGGTTAGAAATCACATTTTGTAATTCTTGGTCCCATGATCTTCTCACTTAACAAAATTGACTCCTACATGCAACACAAGGATAATTATTTTATGGAATTTATAACAGCTATGTCAAATAATTTCTATTAAAATACCTTAGTATCTGTCTTTTTTAGGAGACAGTGGTGCAATAAAGTAAGGCAGAAGCACTTAACAGATCAAAATTGATCTTCATTGCTCTGTTGAAGGATGATTATCAGCAGTGATTAATTTGGGTGGTAGACTTCAAGCCCAGGTGTGCTGATCCTGGAATATCAGAGCAATTTGCACATATCGTGTATTATCTTGAGTTTTTTGTGTTCTCTTAATGAACAACATTCAGAATTTTACGAAGAACAGTCCCTTTCACTCCGATCCAGTAACCCCTGGTATGTGACACGATGTACTAGGCTTTCTTATAGAAACAGAGGGTCAGATTCTTTAAAAATAAATACATAAATCAAGAGAAAAATGAATGGTGTTCAGATTTCATTGCAAGCAAAATATTTTATTATGGGCATTCAATTGAAATGTGAACACCATATCTGGTGCTGTCCATGAGGTCTTTGAACAACTTTCCCTGACGTCACAGAGAGAATAGAAGAGACAGGTCTTGCTTTATTTCCCCTCCCAGAATGCAGTAAAGTCCATACAGGCCTTTGTTCCTTAGTTTTTGATGACACAGATTCATACTTTTCCTTAGTATTTTGCTGGTAATGAGAAGTCATAATGGAATATCTGTATTTTCAGGGAGTATTTGAATCAGCTAATGTTTTGCAGTGTATTTTCCTTGTTTTTTCCGTTGCTGGACTGCACTGACTGGTACCAACCAATTATGGGAGAAATAGATATTCCTAAGTTCATCACAGTGCTATTTACTTGCAAGGGGCAGCCAGCACACAATGAAGCTTTTTGGAAGGATCTAAACACTGCATTGGAAATTATAGGGCAGAGAGCAGAAACTAGAAGAATACAATGCTGGAAATTACCTAATGAGTAAAGAAAAGCATCAGTGACCTGAGTCTTTATGGGTGCAATTCCCATCAATGCTAATGGGAGTTGTTGATATAAAACCCATCTCTGCTTTCCACCCTCCCCTTTCTCCCTACACACATCACCCAAAGCTGAAATTGCAAAATAGGAAGAAATTATTGGGGAAGAACATTTTGTGTATGGTGTTGAAGTGTGCACATATTGATTTACAAGCCATTTTAATTGTTTTTTGTGAAATGTTGAGAAGGTAATGATTACTGTCCAGGCCTCAGATTTTGCAGCTAAATGGCCTATTTTAATATGCCAGGATAATGAAGTTACAATATATTATATGGCAGTGGTGTTAATACTAATCTTTTTGGGGAAGAGGAGGCTGTATTTTCTATGTTGACCCAGCTGATGTGGCCTGACTGCAAGCAGAGATTCACTTGTGGAGCTTTCAGCTTAAATCTCAGTCAAATCTCGTATTCCAGCCTAATTCCTTTTCTCTTCTGCTTTTTCCCTGGACCCCCACAAAGTGATGATTCTCTGCTGTAGCTCTTTGCTAGGGAAATGGGGAAGTTGTGCTGCTGGCTCCTCTTCCTTGGTGCTGGTACCAGCTGGGCCTGGCACAGCGTGTCCCAGGAGGGTTGTGGTGCCATGGTCATCTTGGCTCCCCACTGAGAATCCCTCCCAATTAGGATGATGATAATCTCAGGGTGCTAATTATCATCAGTTCGGGCTTTGAAGTCTCTCACAAGCAGGACAGTGAGGAGGAGCTGCCTTGGGTAGGGAGGTGCTGCTCTGGATGAAAATGTGTGATCACCCCCTGTGGTGAGTGTGCTTTGGGAGATGGTGCTTCTGAACATCTTCATACACAGCCTGTACGCCAGGAAAACTCGAGAATGGAAAGAATAAAAGGTGAGAAAACATCACTGAAAACTAGGCTGGAAACTGCCTGCAGCGTTTGGCTGATGCAAGGAGGACACCAAGGAACTGGTTCTCCTCCTCTTTGTACCAGTTTAACTTTATTGTCCTTGTTTGACTTACTTTGTCATTTAGCAGAGAATGGTTTTTAGCTGAGTGTTGTTTGGGGTCTGGCAGGTGCAAGGAGCGGTGAAGCTGTGTGCATCTCTTCTCCAGTGCTGTGGACCAGAATCAGCACCAGGATGTGATTCTCTCGGGGGACCCTGGATAACTGTAGCTCCCCATTTCTATTTTGTCATTAGTCAGCACCAGGCAGATCTGCTGAAGCATCCTGGCCTGACTGAAAGTTCTGTGAGAATTTCACCCCATTCCTTGTAAAGCTAATTGCCTTGGAGTAATTGGATATAAATTAATTTAAAGGCTTGAGAAACAGGGTAGCTGGAGGATAGCTTTTGTTTTCCTGCTTCTGTGAGATATTTTTATTCCACAAATGTGCTTAAGAAACAAGACCCAGTGTGTCAGTGTTATTTGTTTGCTTGCAGTGAAGTCATCCCTGTTAGAAGCTCTGACAGCCCCTGCTCCTTCCCAGGTGTTCCCCTGCTCCCTCACCTACCCATCACTGTGTGAGGAGTTTGCTCCTAATTGACACACTAACTTGTAATCTGGACAGTTTTCATTTGGTGGGGCTTTGGTTAGCATTTTGAAGCTCCAGCAGCTTGTTTGAGCAGCTCTTGCACTTCTCCCTGCAGAGCATAACAAATGTATGGCTATTAGGCTGGGGTGGTTCTGAGCAGGAAGATCTGCTCTGTGTGTTTGGGCACTGGGGAGAAGCCAGGATGCTCGGGGATTCTCAAATCACAGCAACAGCAAATGCTCACAGGCTGCTGTGACAGGCTCTGCAGATGACAAGAGCACCAGTTCCAATGAAACCTTGCCACCATCATTTGTGGAAATCCTGATTACAAATTTCTTACACGAAGCCCTTGCTGTGAACATTCATAGATTAAACCAGACAGCTCCTTTTCGAGTTTTACTTCATCTTTGCTGTGTTTGCTCCTGGGGCCATCTACAGCACATTTTCTGAGATTTAGAGAAAGAGTGAAAAATTACAGTGCATGTAATGCCATAGGAACATTCTTCAAGATACTGATTTTTATGAAAAAGGGGAGAGGATGGATTGAATGCCAGTCTAGTTATAATTGCAACCACAATATTTTTCAAACTAGGGGTATTGATTGTGTCCTTGAACCAGCAGTGATTGTTTTTATGAAGCTTTATGTTAACCATTAAAACTATTTTAATATTTCTTGGTCTAATTAGATTTTTCTATAGATGGCAATTAAGCAAGAGGGTTGCAGTCAGTTATATTGATGTTAGATCAAAGTCTTGCAGCAGTGCTGAAGTTAAATGCTGTCAGCAGTGCTAATCTCAAAATTGTGTGCATTATTTATTGTGAGGTTTGTGTATCACTTGCAATCCAGAATTGCCCTAATCATGCTATGTATGATTATAAATAGAAATTTTTTCACTTTCTCTTCAGCACAGGTACTGTGGTAATGACATTTTTACAAAAGAATTGAACAGTAGTTTAAGGGCTGAAATGAGGAAGGATTGTGCATCTTACTGAATTTTTGTGTGGATTTTTAACTGGCTTTTAACTGATAGAGCAAGAAATGTTGTGGGAAATGCAATTAAAATTATATCATGCTGTGCCATTTTCTATTCAATCTTGGATTATTCTTCCTGAGTCCCCAATATCATCCAGAGTGTGGATTCAGTCCTCATTCTCAAAGAAATCTGAATCTCTCAGTGCACCCATGCTGTAGTTCTGTTGGATTTTCTAGGGGTCACTTGGATGGACACTGGTAAAACTTACTTATCATTTGCCATTAGTATGAAAAGGTTTTATTTAAATCAAGAGTTTCTGAAAAATGTTCTATGCTATCATCCAGATCTTGTGAAATAACTTCACAACATTTTAAGGAGCTGAACTAGGCTTCTGTTTTATATTTTTGACTGATACAAAAAAAAGTATATACTGAGGTGTTCTGTAAACAAGCTAATTTTTTTTTTCCTTTAAATGAAAATAAAGTAAAATCATGTTTAGAATATTTGTAGAAGTGTTAATTTGGGAAGCAATGTGGAGTGTTTATGACTGCCAGGCAACCCCCAGCATCAGCAGGCTGGAATGGTGATGTGAGATGGGCAGGAGAGTGAGAGGCAGATTCTCTTTCCTCCCAGGGCACATCAGTTCCAAGTTGTGGGTTCTGCTTGGTGCTGAGGACAGAAATGTGTGAGACTCTTCTGAGCCCCTCAGGGAGAAAACCTCATTCAGTCAGGATTTTGGCAATTGTGAGAGGATCAGGTGACAGGCATTGGGCCCTGCAACAGCAGGGGGAGACTTTTGTTTGATTTCCATGAAATAAAAAAGTGAGATTTCATGGCAAAACCAGGCTGTACAATTTGTGTCTTAAATAATGGTAGTTAAGCATTAAAGAGCCATTGTTTGAGCAAGGCCTGGCTTTTTCTGGCATTGACACCAACCTTTTAAAATTAACTTTTACCTAAGGAGTGTAGAGGCTTAAAAAAGCATTGCAGGTGATATTTCTTACATCTCTAAGCAGCACGATGAGGGCTGGGCTGCCTCACTGGGTGTTTGTCCATTGTATTGCTGAGCACCTTTTCATGCTTGATAACCAAAATGCTGCTTCTTCTTATGTTCTGAGATGTAATTTTATTTTTTCTTATTCCTTCTTATTTACTTGTTTAGAACATAGAAGCTGAGCCTGTTTTCTTAGTTATAAATGCCTCTCAGAGGCACATCCCAAGCTGTGTTGTAGGGACACGAGCCAGGAGGTAAAATTTCTTTGAAAGCAAAGGAAGAGAGGAGACTTTAAAAATGAATATTTTGGACAGCTGAAGAGCTGCCCAGGAATGTTGTTAATTTTCCCTGAAGGTAGCAGGGGAAGGAGTGTTTGTTTCTGTGCTGGAAGAGCTCTGCCATGCCTGGCTCTGAGCTGTGCTGCATCAGCAGCTTTCTGGGGAGAGTGCAGCACTTTGTGTACAGCAAGCAATGTGCAGAATTGCAGGATTCGTTTTTCCTCCCATTTTAAGAGACAACACAAGAATAGACCATCCCACTGTATTGGTGCTTCACCCCCCAACAAAAGCATTTCAAAGCCACCTCTCACAAACACTTGTTTCTGAGGCAGACTTGCAGACACCCGGATTGTTCTCTGCCCACAGAGGTGTCTGTCTGCTGGTGAACTTGCATCTTTTAAAGCCAGTCAGCATTGTTAAAATACCAGGCTCTAGGAAGGGAAACTCTTGATATCCTAATTTTTGATGGCATTAATTTCTCTGTTGTAAAATGATGGTGTTCCAGTAAGAATTCCTGTCACCCTAGCCATGTTTCACCTCCAGTGCTCTGTTTGCTCCTTGTTTTTGTGTCCATTTCACACTTGAGGTTCTGTTTCAGCCCTTTCCAAGGTCTTGCTTTCTGTGCCTTTTTGGAAGTGTCCAAGGCCAGGCTGGACAGGGCTTGGTGGGAGGTGTCCTGCCCATGACATGATGAGCTTTAATGTCCCTTCCAACCCAAACCATCCTGGGCTTCTCTATGATTCTTCTCCAAACATTTTATGCTGCATTTGGTTTTCTTAATATTCAACTGCAGGAAAAAATACAGAGGAATTGTGAGAGCTTCTTGCTATTTTAAGTACACTACTTATCAAAGGTTAATTTTATATAAAAGCTGATAACACAGAGGCTTTTTTTTATCTCATCTTTTGCTTTTTGCTATTGGTCCTTCATACCAGTTCAAGTTACAAAAGATGTGGTAATCTCCTTGGATTCTTTAGCACATATCCTCCTTTAAATCTTGACCCCTTCTGCTTCCTTGCCACCATCCTTGCTTGATTTCCTATCAGTGTAATCACCCTTTCAAAGAACACCCACCTTATCCCTGTTTCTTGGGGTATCTTTTTTGCCTTTCCTCTAAATCTCTAAATCTCTGTGATGTATATCTACTGCTTGTCATCCACTTTTGAAAAATCAGATTTATCTTCCCATAGCAGTCCCTGCAGATCCCACCACACCTCTTCCTCTCATTCTTTGCTGGCTCCCCGGAGAATGTAAACATGCTGCTTATCCCACAGGATGGCATTGGCCAGAAGTTGCTTTCTGTCATCTTCTGAGATCCCTCATATTCCTGTTGTGCCTATTATTTACAAATTCATCTTACCTTTAATAGACTTGTGATGATATAGCCTTCCCAATAAATCCAAAACTCTTGTCAAAGCTTCTAACAACTCATATCTCCATTACTAAAATGCCTTCTCAGGTATTGCTTTGACCTTTACCCTCCCATTTTGTGTTTCTCTTCCTCACTTTTGAGGAGATTTATGACCTTTCCCATCATGGAGAGATCAGCTCCTGGCTCTCCTCAGCCATTTCCCAGCCCCTTACCTGCTTGTTCTGTTTTTAGAGTCTCACCTGTGCTAATTCCTATGCTGCTCCTGATTTATATTCCAGGAAAAAAAAAATGAATCCTATGAATTTGCCTCATTAGTGCTACAAAACGCCTTCTGGAAGTGTCTCTGTGCTGGGATGCCTACAAGAAAGTTTGAGTGTGATCCAGCAAGTTAATATGCTGTCAAATAGAGCTGAATAATTTCCTTCTGCTTTCTGGTTTGGCTGCATCATCCTTGGGAGGGGGAACTTCTGGTTTATAAGTTGCCACTGCGAGATCTGCGAGGCAGTGACTGTTGGATTTGTGTGATGAGCTGTTCCTCTCTGAAGCCCTGGTCTGTCCTTGACAAGGCTCCATCCCAGGCTGAGTCTGTCCTGTGCTTTCAGCTGGAATTGCCCTGATTTGGGGAGCACAGCTGAGATATTCTCACCTTGGTGCAGCTTTCTCTCAAATCCACAAACCGTTTAATTGCTCATTCTCTGCAAATCCCACCAATTCAAATTCCTTGTTATTTTGGGCTTCTGATTTACATGAAGCCTCAATTTTCTTTGCATGCCCAAATTCCTAAATCTTTTCTTTCCCTTTTTAATCTTGTGTCCAGGCAAGGCTGGGTGTGCTAAGTAGTGCTTCGAGTTCTGTTCTTCTATATATGCATCTGTTCCTTATTATTGTGTAGCTTATGCAGACACAATTTTTTTAGAAGATTTATTTCATTTACTTTCTAAAATATTTTCTGATGTTTTCTCTGATGGAAAATTGTGTAAAAAATACGACTTGAATAGATTGTATACAGAAGTAAAGAGAAAATATGAGGCTGTGACAGACTGCAAACAGAACTTTGCCAATTTAACTGAAATTTTACAGTTCTGTAACTCAAGAAATGCTTTGGATCTCAAAACTGAAAGGTTTTGAATAGCTCCATAACAGCATCTAATTGCTCCAGCTATTTATAAAAAAGAGAAATTGTAAAACATCGGAGTTCAAAAGTGAGCTATTGCACATGCCCAACAATCTTTTTCAACAATAATTTCATAATGATTTTTAGCTTGAGGACTTTGTGCTGTGCATTTGTAGCAGCCAAATTGACACAATGGAGTGTAATAGCTCCAGAGCAACCATTACAGTCTGTTGGGTAATTAAAAGCTAAATGGAACGTTGAGAAATGATCCGTACAATGGGATTGGCTAATTTCTTCACTTTTGTAAATTTAAGTCACTCAAGATGATGTTATCCTTTTTTTGAAATGGGTTTATATTCTTTAAATCACCACAAAACCCAGTTCAACCTCAGTATGGTATTAAGGAAGACATCAAACTTTCATGGTGTAGTGAATTTCATGTACATTGTCTTCCTCCCATGAAACACTTTCACACTTCTGTTGTCCACTGGCACGGAGAAGATATTTTATCTGGAAATTCCTAAGAAATAGAACTTATTTATCAGGGGCACAGCAGCAATAAGAAGCTTCCCTTTAGTGTGATGTCCCTGCAGACAGAGCACAGGCAGCCAGGAGCATTCCTCAGTTTTTCCAGAGTGTGGCTTGGGCAGGGCTGGGGATGGGAGAGGTGGATGTGACCCCCTCATTGCACTGTGTTTGTGGTGCTCCACCCAGCTGCAAACAGCTGGAGCATTGAATGGGAGGAGAAGGAGATGCTCCAAGGGCTGGAGCCCCTCTGCTCTGGAGGCAGCATGAGAGAGCTGGGGGTGCTCAGCCTGGGGAGGAGAAGGCTCCAGAGAGGTCTCAGAGCCCCTCCCAGTGCCTAAAGGGGCTCCAGGAGAGCTGGAGAGGGGCTTGGGACAAGGGTCTGGAGTGCCAGGACACAGGGAATGGCTTCAAACTGGCAGAGCAGGGCTAGATTAGACATTAGAGTTGCTTATTTTTAATTGGTTTTGAAATACCATTAAGTTTATGCTTAACTTAAAACTCCTTCCAACTCCTACACTTTTTTTTTCTCCACAACTTTACTTCTCCTAACTAAGCAGTTCTTGCTGGCTGTTGTCAGTTCATTTTGTGGACCTGTCTGTCTCAACTCTACCTGCTGAAGGGCCACGTCATGTCTCTTTTATTGATTCTGGGGTCCCCTGAGACATGCTCACCCTGGTAATTCAGCAGCAAACATCCTGCACTTCCATCAGAGTTTGCCCAGAACAAGCTGTTTCTGTTTTATTAAGCTTTATTAAGCTGCGTGGTTTTGCTGATCCACAGCCTGGACACTTCAAGCAGGCATCATGGTGATGCTGCCTGAACTGGACTTGACAGGTATTTTTCAACCTGTCTGGTGTTAGCTTGATTTTTAGGATCATTCCAGACAGCTGTTGTAGCAAAAATTATGCTGCAACACAGGCCACTGGTTAGAGAATCCATATTTCAGGATGTAACAATGTCAGGTGTGCATTGAAAGTTGTTAAAACTCTTCTTGACTACATTAAAAAATGGTTTCAGCCCCAGTTACAAGCCCCAGAGGGAGCAGGGCTTTGCTGTCTCACTCCTTCAGGGCAGCACACACTACCTGCTCCCTGAGTTCTTGCTAGCCTCCAGAGTAAATGGTGAATTAATCTTGTGTGACTGAGAGAAACTTATGGTACATGAAATTTAGAATGCTGTCCAGACCCTTTCAGAGAGGCTTCCATCTCTTTCAGACCTCGGGCTTTAGAAAATTGAACCAAAGGAATATATGTTGTACCTCTGACAGAACTCCTGTTGTTAACTATTTCTCATCCTTTAATTTCTGTGAGTCAATAGCCTGGTGTGGATGCAGGCCAGGCTTTTGTGGGGAAAGCTGCTCTGAGACACCTGTGCCACTGAGACAGTCACCTTCATCAGCCTGGCCCTGACCTTGCTCACACTCTTGTCTGAAACTTGTGCTCCAGCAAAGGCTGAATCCCTCCATCTGCATTATCCTGCCTTCCCTAACAGCAGCCCTTGAGGATCTTTCTCCTCGGGCAGGGAAGGGCATTCTCACCAATACATGACCTGCTTGTCTGCTTCTTCACTCACAGTAATTGCTAAAGGTGTAATTTTAAATCTGACTGCTGATATCAGAAGGGCAACTACATGGTGTTATGTGGGTCAGGACCTGCAAATCCCAGCATCTTAATTTGACCTTTGGCAATTGACTCTGTGCTGTTTTATTCCCCATCTTTTCTCCTTAATTGCAACTGCAGCTGTGTCTGGCTGCTATTACAAGAACTGAATTAGAAAAATGGAAGAAGTTATTCCATGGTGCTTTGGCTTTCGAAGTAGCTGTTTAACCCTGTGATTTTGTTAGAGCCATGCATGAAATCTATGCCTCTGTCTCTTCTGTCATATGTACTTATAATGCTGAGAAAGAACACTCTCAAAATGATGATAAAGGGAAAGCTTCAGAACTGTGATAATTCTGACACATCATTACTATGATTGACACGATAAATAAGTCAGGTCATAAGGAATAATGCAGTTCTAAATCCCCAACCACATAAGCTTGCTGAGAGGGAAAAAAGGGTCTATTAAATTTTCTGTATAGAGATTGCAGTCAGTGGTGCATAAACAATACATTCTATAGCAACCTGTTCATTGCTCAAGTTGTTATTGGCAGGCACTGTGGCATTTCTGCAGTCATTAAAAGAAGCTATCACTATTAATCTCCAGTCTCAAGGCAGACAGGTTTAACCTGAAGCTGATCATCAAATAATGGTAACAGATATTTGTGCTTTGGTGAACGTTCCCTTTCATCTTTGGATGCCTTTTCTGCAATGTAATGGGAAGGGTTGAGGATTGTAACCTTCATTATAGAAGTTAGTAAGTTAATAATGTGTCTTTTAAACAGATTTTTCCCCCCAAGCCAAGGGTATTTGTGAAGGGAAGGAGATTTTACAAAACTTAGCAGCTCATTCTATGCATCCTGAGCATTCGGGGTATCTCTTACTCTAATTTTCAATTTAGAGTCCTTGGTTTCATAAAAAATCTCATCCTTGAGCTGTCCAATGTTCCTCCATTAGAAGGAAAAGCTTTTTTTGGTTGGTGAATTGAGTCCTTAACGTGATGCCAAAGAGTGATGTACAAACTAGTAATGTATTTATGTTCCTCTTTTCCTCCCGGTGGCCTGAGGAGCTCATCCCACCCTGCAGGTACAAGAGCACTTGGGAAGGGCAGCTGTAAGGATGAACCCATCAAGTTCCTTCCTTAGAAAGTGGCCCTTGAAAGAACTGAAACAATCAAAACATTTTGATTTGCATTCTCTTTTGCTTCTCCTTACTCAAGGAAAATTGGGGTTTCCTCTGGGAAAAATACAGGAATCTGTCACAACAGACAAATGGGAAATTGGGACTCATAAAGGTTAAGGGAAAAAAATTGAATTTATTTTCCTTTCTTCCTAAAGAGAAAGTCATATCCCTTCTCAAATATCCCTTAACATCCTCACAGATTCAGCTCAGAGGGTTGAGAGGAGCACCCCCCTGCCCAGGCTCCTTCCCTGGCTGGTTCCCAGGGAAAGGGAAGAGTCCTCACTTCACACCCACTGAACCCATCCCTCATTCAGAGGGGTTTTCATCTTGGCTTTTTAAACCTATAATTTTGTTGGATATGTGCATTTGATTTCTGAAAAAGGACAGAAGAAAGATCTGGCAGAACATGGCAGAGGAGATGGAGGGGCAGGAGAGCAGGATTCTAACACAGGGATGGAACCTGCTGGCTGAATGGCCTTAGCACGTGTTTTGATCTGGGGTTTAGGCACCATTTCTAATGCTTTGTAACAGCTCAAGCTCAGTCCAATTGCTGTGGTGACATGTGCCAGGGTCTGAGGGCAGCCTGAGACAATAACTGAGAAATGCAAAGTGCCTGGTTCTTGCCTGTGGTACAACCTGGGAGAATCCTCTGCCTTCCCCCTCTCTGCTCTGCTGTTGACAAAGATACTGTAAATAACTGTCCAGCAGCAGAATTAAATTTAGATTGCCACATCTCATTAAGGAATTCTCTAACTGAGAACTGGCCTGAAAAGGGACTGTGAGAAGGGGGACACCCTCAGAGCCTGCAAGATCCCCAAGGATTTGTATCTTCCAGCTGAAAACTGGAAAGAAAAAACAAAATCTTCCCATCTTGCATTTGAGTGTAACCTAATATGTTAAAAGGTTGTAATAAACAGGTCAGATGCACCTGGTGCAGCCTCATTTCAGTAATGTTTGTCCTCACCTCATTTTCACCACACATAAAATGGAGATAATGGTTCCTCCATCTTCTCTAGAGGTCTCTGGTGTGCTGGGAGAAGCAGTTATTATTTTTCAAGAGCACTTTCTACTCCTTCTGCTTTCCAGTGGTAATAATTTGTACTTTTTAATGGTAGGAGTAAAGGATTTGTACAGAAATAAATCAGCTTTTTAAAATTTTCCACTTTCCCTCTTTGCTGGGTTTTACATTCCATGCATTTGTATGCATAGAGAGGAACCAGAAACAACAGAAAAATTGTTAGCAGTTAAAAACATTTGTTTAAAAGCATTTTTTGTGACTCTGGTTCTCCTATATGAAAAAAGAAACAGGTTCATTTGCAACGTTCTGTTTTTTCTTGTCCTTTACATTGGCTATTGCTATTAATTATTATGAGTGGTACTTGCGATTCACTATAAAATACACAATTTTATGTCCACACTGCCTGTGCTGAGGGAAGACTCAACTATTTATTACTTTCAAAGTGAGGAGATGACAATGATTTGCAGAAGCTTCTTAATGTCTCTCAGAAATTTGGTCCTTTCTGTCCTGCCTATGGTTGCACACCTAAAATTTGTGACCAAACAGAAACTGGGAAATGCAGGGAAACCTTTAAAAGGCCACATTTGCTGGGCTTTGGGTGCACATTGGAGTTGAAGCTTGTAATGTTTTCCATGTGTGTTCTTTTAAATAAAGATTAAAAAGCCAATGAAGCTGCCCCCCAAATCAGCAACAAACCCCCCCTGAGATTTGTGCATCACAGCTTCTGGATTGGGATTGAGTGGGAAGCATGGAAAGCACAAACCCAGTGCAGTTTCCATGTTTTGGGAAATAAATTGCTTTATTCCATGTATGAAATGTTCAGGAGAGATGTCTGAAGCCTCTGCCTTGTGGATGGAACATGGGGCAGCTGTTGCCAGAGCAGCCCAGGTTCTGAGCCCTGGGGCAGGACTGCTCTGCCCTGCTCTGCAGCCTTGTCCCAGCTCCCTTCCCAGCCCCTAATTCTGGGGGGCAGTAAATGCTTCAGTGAGGAGAGCTTTACTTGCACCTTATAGTGGGCTCTGTTACACAGTGGCATTAAAGCATTTTGCTGAAATACCAACTGATCCTTTTCTTTTTCAGAACTGCTAAGTGAAAACACATTGATTTTTATTTTCTTTCAGCAACTTCAATAGCTCAAGATTATTACTATTTTTAAGAGTGATAGAGAAATGTCAAAAATGCTTCATCTGTACTTTTATTTTTATATATCACCAGGCTTTATGTTTTTCAGGGGTTTTTTGTTTGAAGTTGCAGACTTTGGGAACAGGGCAGAGAGATTACAGTTTATTTCAAAAAGCTGCTTCTATTTCTGAGTCCTCTTAGAGATTTTGTGGTTCAGTAGGTAACACATTTTATTGTCTTAAATTCAGTCTATGCTGCAAAATTATTTTGCTCCTGAATAGCCAAATGGTCTGGCACACATTAATCTCTTATCTATAATAATGTTTTTTGAAAGGGAGGAGAGGAGGGAGATAGAGCAGCTCGTGACACTCTGTAGGGTGCTGGCAGTAGCCTGCAGAGAGGCCAGCACCAGCTTTTGACACTGCACATGCTTTATTCATTCAGCATTTCCTCCCACTGAAGGTGAGTGTGGATGCACTGAGGTTTCAGCACTAATCCCACAGCCAAAACCCTGGAGAGAAGCCACCGAGCAGGAGGTGGCAAGGCCAGGTCGGTGCTGTGGGTGTTTGGGCATCCCCATCACATCCAGGAGCCAGGTGCTGGCTGCAGCCAGCTCCTCCAGCCTGCCCTCCTGGCAGCTTTGTTGTACCTGCTTGGAGTCATTTTAATCTCCTCTAGGTGCATTTGATGTGTGTGGTTCAGTGATTCATCCTCCTCGTTCTGTGTAAGCACTTTCAGGAGATGTGTGTAGGAGAAGTGAGCTACAGCTTTTGGGTTTCAGGTGGACCCTGCAATGGTTGGTTTCTGATTTAGCTGACAGCTGATAGTTCTGCTCTGACACAGCCCATCACCATCTGGAGAGCAGAATCATATTGTTAGGGTTATTCTGGGGGCAAATCTGAGTAAAATGGGTTAATTAAGTCGAAACAATGCAGTTGTGTTCTGCCTAATGACACGTTGCCAATTTATTTCAAACTGACAACCCAAGGACATTTTGGGAAGTGACAGAGTGTTTCTAAACCTAGGGGTGAATTGATTTCTTTTTAAAACAAAATGAAATAGATGTTACTTGTTCCTCAACAATATAAAAATTCACGTCTCAGACGATGGTGCATTTTCTAATGTGCCACTTTATCTTCCACTTATTCCCCCTAATTTTCCTTATTAACTGTAATTCTGTTGTGACATCCGAGTGTCATATTATAATGATGAAAATTTCAAATAAGAAGCAGCATGAAACACGAAGTTTTGGATGAGCTGGGAGTCAAGAGCACCCTGTGGAAATAAGCTGATGGTTTTTATCACAGCGGTGAGTCCCTGTCATATTCAGGAGAGGCTGTTTACCAACCACACAGCCAAAAACTGGGACCAACCCTCGTCTGAGAGGGCAGGAAGTCAATGCAAGATTGAGAAGACATCCCACTCCTCAACTCTTCTCTTGGCAGGGCAGAGGAGATCCTGAGTACATTAATGCAAAGAGCATTTGTACAGGCCAGGCAAGGTACAGCCAACAGTTTGTTTTTAACAATGCTGGCACTACCCAGACTGCAGCAGCACCAACAAAGAGCCTGGAGTAATAACTTCCCTTTAGATTTCTTTTTAGAGGGCTTGCAGCATTCTCTGAGCAGCATTTATGTACTGGGTATAAATAGGCAGGTCCAAAACCCCATTCCACATCCCAGAAAAGAGAGAGGCTGGTTTATTCTCACTTGAGAAAATTAAATGCTTATCCATCTGTGGAATTATTTTTGAATGGATACATTTGTAGACTTTCTTTAGCTGGGTTATTGTTTGCTCTTTTGGAACATTCTTTGCTTTCAGAGTTGTTTTATTCTGGTGACAGAGGAAATGCAGCAATGTGTATTTTTCTCCCTGCTGAAGTCTGAGGCAACGTTATATTATAAAATAACCAGAGATTGATAATCACAAAGACTGCAAAGGGGAAGCTGCACTTTACTTAGAAAAAAACATCTGTGCTAGTAAGGGGAAGCAAAACTTTCTTTTGTTAAAAAAATATTTCTATGGATTCTGAGCTCTGCTGTGTGCATGGCTCTGTCCCTTTTTTTATTATTATTTTACAATATTGTAAATATTATAAATGAAATTTTATTTGATTCAGAATGTCCGTGACCTGAACAACTCTCCTTTTATTAAGGATTGTCTCCCTTTATAGAAGAGAGTGGAGAAGTAGCATGATATGGTCAGGGGGATGGAGAACTTTAGACCATATGGAGTGGACCTGAGGCCCCTGATAACCTATTTCTCAAAATATTATTTTGACAAGTCATTCCATATGTTTGGTTGAGTTAGCTGCTGGAAGAAGGCTGTGGGGTATCCTCTTGTTTTTCTGATCTGTTCTCTTTATGTAAAGACTTGGAAATAGCAGACCTTTGGGAGCAAGGTAGCAATCTGGATCCCAATACATGTTCCTCAGATGTGTGTGTGTATAAAGATATAAAAATAGAATGCAGCAAGAGTTGACCTTGAGCTTAAAATGCTGCTCAGTGAGTGCATTTTGAAGAGTTAAATTCAACAAGGGAAACCAAGAATGCCTGTTTATTTCAGTGTTATCCTCCCTGCAGAATTGCTCTCCTTTAAGCCTTCATGAACTGTGCCCAGCCTCTGGTATCTGGGATCTGAGGCTGTTAAATTTGGTAGGGTTTTTTTTATTTCTTTAAAGTTCAAATTATGTCTATATGTGGCAAGTTTTAATCTCGGTTCTTGGAAGGGATTTTCTGGAGAAAGCTTTGACCCACACTTTGCTTATCCATCACCTGCAAAAATGGACTTGCGTGGCTTTGGTTGAGTGTTTTTTAAGAATACAGGAATGGGGCCCAGGTGGTGGCCTGGACACTTGCCCCAAATATCTGTGACACAAAAGCTCCTCCTTTTGTTGTGAAGGGCATGTAAACTGTGGAACTCTTTTAAACTAAAAGAGAAGAGATTTAGATTATGTAGGAAGTTAGGAAGAAATTCTTCCCTGTGAGGGTGGGCAGGCCCTGGCACAGGGTGCCCGGAGAAGCTGTGGCTGCCCCATCCCTGGAAGTGCCCAAGGCCAGGCTGGATGGAGTTTGGAGCAACCTGGGGTAGGGGAAGGTGTCCCTGAGCTTTAAGGATGAGCTTTAAGGTCCCTTCAACCCAAACCATTCTGGGGTTCTGTGATCAGTCTGTGTGCACAAGTTTCTGCTTCCCATGTAATGCCCCACAAGATCAGGTTCATTTAAAAAACTGCTACAGAGAAATAGATCTTGGGAACTCACATGTGATCAATTGTACATATCTGCTTTGTGCTCTACAGAGCATATTTAATCTTAAATCTTCCCTCTGAAAATAGTGCTTCCATTATTGTTGTCATAAAATAAATTGTTGAAGGTATTTCATAAAGAATTTCCCCCAAAGTCACTGCAAATCCTTTTCTTCCTTTAAGTCCAGTGAAAGATAGATGGGATTCTCTTCTTTAGTTGTTACCACCCTTTCATTTCTAAGTAAGAAGAAGAGTTTAAACTTCTTACAAGTAAGAAAAAGCAAAAGTAGATTGTCAATTGTGTGATTTTATTTGTGCCAAAGTAAGGAGTTAAGAAATGCATTTATAAAAAAACCCCAACGTGAAGCCATATGCAAAGACATATTTGCAAATAGAAAGCAGCATTTTATTATCTCCTATTTCTCTCTCTTTGCTGCTGCTTGACATTAAACCAAGATCTGCTGGTGAGAATTGCAGCCCCTGAAATGGCAGCAGCTCTGTGATCCCTGTGACACAGCCATGTCCCCAGCCCAGCTTTCCTCCTTCCTTTCTCCTCTCAGCTCATCTCAACACTGAATTTGCATTTGTGCACATGATTATTAAGTGACAGGCTTGGTTTCTTTAACATCCAGCCACTGATGTGTGGTTTGTTAACTTAAATTTCCCATTATTAAGAAAGCAAATGGTAAATATCCAGGTGTGTCAAGCACTGAGGATGCAAGGCCTTCAGATTTTGTCCTTAGGAGAAAGTGAGTCGTGCCTTGTGCTGCAGAAACCCCTGCAACCACTGCCAGGCCCCTCAAACCTGTTTTCTCCTGCCAAATGAGGGTCTGTTTATGGTTAAAAGGATGCTTCTCATGCAATGCACTAAAGTACATCGTAAAAATATACAGCCTCTTAAAAGTAATTCCCACTAATGAGTTATTTTGAAGTCTTTTTAAACATAGCCGTGTTTGGGGAGAGATTTGAGGTTGTTCAGCCTGGAGAAGACTCTGGGGAGACATTGGAGCATCTTCCAGTGTCTGAAAGGGTTCCAGGAGAGCTGAGAAGGGGCTGGAGTGCCAGGACAAGGGGGGATGGCTCTAAACAGCCAGAGGGCAGGGATAGATGGAATATTGGGGAGAAATTCTTCCCTGTGAGGGTGGGAAGGATCTGGCACAGGGTGCCCAGAGAAGCTGTGGCTGCCTCATCTCTGGAAGTGTTCAAGGCCAGGCTGGATAAAGCTTGGAGCAACCTGGGCTGGTGGAAGGGGTCCCTGCCATGGCAGGGGTGGCACTGGATGGGCTTTGAGGTCTCTCCCCACCCAAACCATTCTGGAATTCTGTGATTCCATGGGAAGCCAAAGGCTGTGGGCCCTGGCTGCTGCTCTGCCTTTTTGCCTCCTGCATCCCTTTGAAGATGACTCTGAGGCTAATAGATTCCACTGCCAGACCATGGATATTTTTCCCCCTTTTAACTGCTGTTGAATAGGATTACACACTCTATCCACTTATTTAGCTGATATTAAAGCTATCTGGTGAATTGAAAAGCCACCTGAGTGTTCTTTAGCTGGAATAGCTTGAGGCTAGATATTTTTTCATGTTAAAAGCTCTAATGATGTGCTGGATGATAAGTTTCCAGGCAGAAAGAAGCCCCTCACTGTGCATGGGGGAAGGTCAGGTCAGTGACAGAGACTCAACTTCCAAATTGCTCTTTCTGCATGAGGAGTTGTGAGAAGGGAATTGCAGAGTGTTTGAGCAGGAATTTGGTCTGCTTTTGAATTTAGCTGCTGATTCACAGGGAGCTGTGTAACTAAGCAGTGGTTTAATTTCCTTAAAACTACACTGGACAATGCTAGAAATCTATTTCTGTGGTAGACCTGTAATACAAAGTGGGTCTGCAGACCTCAGGAAGTAGAAAAAAGAGGATTTTGCCCCCCAGATAGCAGCTGCTGGGTCACCTGCACTTAATGATCTGTAGAAAGAGAGGAAAATCAAAAAAAAGCCACCTCTCCCATCCCTGTCTTCAGAGCAGAACTGGTGAAAGACAGGCTGGAGGGACTGTGTCACCATGGACCATCCTGGCCTTGCTGCCTCTCCTGGGGCACTTTGTTGGTTACAGAAATACATTTTCCATCTTTAAATCAACTGTATTTAGGCCCAGCCTCTCATTGTGCCCAGAAGTAGACCCTAAGAACTCTCTATAAGGTTTTAGACCTTTTCAACCTGTGTTTTAGACTCAGTTTTATCCAATAAAATACATAAATCTCCTCTTTACTGGACTATCTACACACAAAGGGGTATAAATTGTCTTCTGGCTAGAGCTGAGTTTTCCATTAATCTTTCCCTAGGGCTAAATTAACAGCACTTGCACTTGTGTGAAAGCCCTTACAAAGGGGGAGAAAAAAGCTGTTTAAAATGTGGCTGTAAGTTGTTTAAACATTTGGAGGCATTTTTCGTGTGATGCTGGCTTGGATTTTTACCAAAAAAAAAAAAAATCTCCTCATCTTTTGTGTGTTTTTCAGTGAATCCTTCCAGGCAGGACAGATTTTGCTTGTTTCATTAGCAAAATGAAGGCTGTGAAAGAATAAGATTGTTTTCTGTAAATGCTTTAGGATGTAAACATCTCAGAGGGAGAGAGCAGCTCTTCAAACTATAAAGGACAGCTCTGGCAGAAGAACTAACAGAGTGCATTGGCCATTGAAGCTGGGAATTAGGAGTGTTTGGAGCAGGCTGAGCAGAAAAGCTTTAGGAAGCTTTCCAACCAAAAAAGGATCTGGACTGGTGAAATCACCACTCGTAGGGGTTAATTTCTGTGGGTAACTTTGTTTTTTGAAGTTCAGTGTTTCAGAAGTGTCATTATGACAAATTCAGACAATCCCACAGGCCCAGGAGGGGTGGATGGAAAAGGAGGGAGGGGAGGTTCTCAGCCTTTATGACATGGGCAATTCAGGCAAAATGAATTTATTGTAAGGCTTCCTCCACAGGTGCTGATGAAATCTTTTCTAATTGTTCCTTTACCATATCCCTCCTCAAACTCTGGTGTTTAACTTGGGATCTACTTGCTCTATATTGTTCTGTGTCTTATTATTTTAGTCACCTTTTTTTTTTAATATTTTTTTTTTAGCTTTCCTTGCAGTGGAAATGCATCCTGTGTTTGTTGTGATGTGGACAAAGCTTAGTCACAGTGACAAGAGTGTAAAGAGTCAATAAATACAACTGACCTAGATCATTCACTTGTTTTGCTTGGGTTTTGTAAATCTGTTTCATGTCTGGTGTTTTATTCATATGTTGTGGTGTTTGATGTCTGGTTCAAGATGAGGGCTGGATATAGAAGAATTCACTTGCTGTGATTAATTCAAACAACTAGGCTGTTTCTTCCCTATAAATTTGATCCATGAAATTAAGGTGTTTTTTATGTTGTTCCTTATTTACTTTTTTAGGTCTACAGTCTGGGTTGTCAAAAGTTAAATAAATTATGTTAATACTTAAATTTTTGGGGAGTCTGAAGACATTCTTTGGGTACTGAAAAGTCATAATTCTTGATATAACAACTCTCCACCATTAGTTTGCTAACTATTTTGTAACTATGTAATGTTGGCTCAAAAAAAACCCATCTGGAGTTTTTATGTTCTTCATCAAACTAAACAAATGTGACCAAGAAGCCTCATGGGAAAGTCTCTGTTATTTTTCTTTATGTCTAGAAATCAGAGCAGAGACCTGTGCAGTGACAGCAGCATCAGATTTCCCTTTTCTTGAAAATAAATAGTCCTTGCTAGAGTCAGAGTGGGAAACTGAAACAGCAACTTTGATTATCTTAATGCTCTTTTATTGTAGCAGCTCTTAAGAATCATTCTAATAAGCAGGGAACCAATAGACATGGTTTGGACCTGGGTTTATGATTGAGAACACACTTTCTTTTCGTGAATTGCATGAAGTTTCTCTCTGGTGCCTGCAGGTGATTGTCAGCATTTGCTTTTCTGTTGATCAGGCTCCAATTCCTGTTGTGCATCTTTTGCTCCGAAGGGGAAGGGAAATTAATCTATTATTGATCAGGATCCAATTCCTGTTGTGTGCCTTGTACTGGAGAGGGAGAGGGGCATTAATCCACTCTGGGTTCATAATTCAAACCATCTGCAGGCTGTACCTGGCAGCAGGGAGTGTGTTCCATCAGGTAGTTGGTGTTTGTAGGGTTGCTTTTTCTTCTCTCCCCCTCGAGCAATCTTGAGATACCCTGTGATTGTCATTTCTCTTCTTTTCTCGTATTCTGTGGCCCAGGCAGAGAGATTGCACATTCCTGATGCCATAATGTTGTACCAGATGTAATATTTTTGCTATTTGTGCTGGACTCTTATCTCCTACCCTGCTTTTTTCTAATAGGGGTGTCCATAATTTGATAGAATGAAGCTTTGCATGTATCCTGCATGGTAATCACCAAGGCATTCCTGCATCCTGTGCAAGCCTGGAAGTCTGTGGAAATTTTAGGGTGAAAGTTTTCTAATATTTTTCTCTCAGGACAACTTATAAATGGTTTCAATATTCTTTTTAAGTACTCAATTTCTTGAATATCTTGAGGGTAAGGTACTGATGATCTCTTCTGTGGAGAGTTTTTCTCACATAGACAAATTTCATAACATGAATAAGTAAATTTATTTTTGGGTACTGATTCCTGTGAGATCCCTTCTTCAGTGCAAGCTGGACATGGAGCAGTATTTGCAGTAATTTGCAGTGAGGGTAGAGATAAGGTGCAGCCAGCCTCACATTCCAGGCTCTTGATTATTTGGACAATCCTCCTCCTGCTCATGGTCACCTTGTTTGAATTAAGCTTCTTCAGAGGGTTGGGACCTATAAGCAAGCCTCAAAAATAAACCTTATTGTTGTGCTCAAGTCTGAACTCAAACTATTATTTCCTTTTCAGGAGATAAAGAGTTTCCCTCAGTTTCTGTTGAGGCTGGCTTACCTCATATCTCTGTCACATGAATTTGAGCTCCCATTGAAGTAATACACTTAATATTCTGCACTGCAAATACAGACATAGATAAACTTTGCATGTCATAATGTAAAATCTGGGGAAGAACTTAATGTTTATGCATTTCTGAAGGGGAAAGAACCTATCGTGTCTTCAGTCATCTGGCCTGGGTGAGATTTCAGTTCTGTTGGGAAAATTAAGCACCCTGAAGTGGCTTTGATAAGGTCTGGGATCTTTATAAACTGTAAATTACAATATTTAAAATTCCCTGTACCTTACATGTCAATATATGTACAGAGATAAAAATACTGGTTTTGCAGAGATGATAGGGGAGTGTACATAATTATTGTATTTAAATAACAGATGAAAATTCTACAGCTCGTCAGTACTAAAAAAAAGAAATCAGTGTTAGGCCTTGGATGGGTTTCATTCCTGATCAGGCAGCAGGAGGGAGGGAGAAGTTCAGCAGCTCAGTGATGTGCAGCCATTCACAGCCACAGGTGATAAAAACAAACAGACCGTGCAAAAGTTGTTCATTCTTTCTTCTTCTCTCAGTTTATCTCTGCTTTGTGGGGGATTGCCAGATTCCTGAATTCCACAGTCTGGAGAGGACTTTATGTTCAAAGGGACAGAAAAAAACCCCAGATCATCCCTTTCCATTTTCTGTTGTCTCATTTTTTTTCTCTTTTTTTTTTCTGGCCCTTAAAAAAAATATAACCAAAAAAAGGTTTAATATGGAAAACATAATATCAATGCCAATTTACCTTAATATCTTGGGCTGCAAATGGCAGCAACTGAACTGTTTCATGAGCAGCAGGGGATGAGGGGATGAAGGCTGGAGGACAAACTCCCTCCTGTCCCAAGTCTTTGGTGTTCCCACAGTCTTGCTCCAAAACCTGTTTGGGGTCAGTCCTGAAGGCCCTGCAGGTACTGGGTCCTCGTAGATCCTGGTAATGGCTCAGACAGTGATAAATGAGAAGGTTTAGAAGCAAAGGGGAGATTGGAAATGCTGGGAGTACAGTGGCTAAAATGGATAGAAAGGAAAATAAAGCAGTGGGAGCTCTCTTTTGCAGAACAGTCACTGTTGGATTAGGCCTCTTGCCTGTGGCAGTCCTTCTGTCCAGTCATCTATTAAGGGCTAAAATCAGATTAAGAGCACATCCCCTAAGTGTTTTTCAGTGTCACTCAGCCTTGTCTCTGCAGCTCCCCACAGGTTCCCCCAGACTGATTATGTCTGATATGAGGCATCCCCTGGCTGCACTTGTGGGGTCAGTGTTTTTCCCTAATGCTGCTTTGCTTTCATAGCTGAGAGGAGGGTTCAGAAAGCAGATGGAAAGCAAAGGCCTTTTCTTTTCCAAAAAGGTAGAATATAGCTGGCAATGGAGGTCCCCTGTTAGTGGATTCTTCTCACTGTAGCTCTGTTCCCATGTGCATTTGTATTACTTCCCCATTTCAGTGTATATAACATTTTCTTCAGAGAAGCTGAAGTTCAACCATTAAAGGATACATCAGAAATTGAGCAGCTCTTAAATAGTGGGAAACATCTTTAGGGGACCACGGGATGGAAAAAAGGGAGGAAAATGTCCAGAGGTGAATGCAGAGAAGCTGAGGGAGGGGAGGAGGAGAAGGAAGAGGTGATGAAAAGCCAGAAACAGCAAAGTGCCAGAAAGCTCAGGCAACAAAAAGTCTGATGAAGTAAAAAAAGGAACAGTGAAAAGGAGAAAAATTCAATTGTTTTCGACAAAGGATTTTAAAAGAAAATGTCTGTTTACTAACAATGACATTCTGCATTGGATTTTTGTGTAGCATCAGTCAAGTGAAATCACATCTGTGTGCTGCATGTGGAGGCAGGAGAAGGATGGAGTGGCTTTATTGACAGGCAGGATGAGAAACTTGGGGAGTCTGGGTAGCTGTTCATTATCTGAGTGTTTGCAATCCCTCTCTGCCTTCCCCAGCCTGATAGAAAGCTGATCTGCCACATTCCATCATCCAAACTAAATCCCAATGTTGCTTATCTCCATTAGGATCTTGGCTACTCTGATACTCCAACCCGTGGATTTCTTACAAAAGGATGAAGTTCTGAAAGGCCCAGATCCCAGGTTACAGCCCTGTTGAGATTTTTACTCTAAAGTAGAACTAAGATCCTCCTTTGGAGTTTCAATTAGCCATAAAACAAAGCTGCAAAGTGCCCTCTGCAAAGGGAATGTCCCTGTGGAGTTTGATTTGGCAAGACTGGGGACAGAGTGAGTTATGGGGAGGAGTTTCTTAGTGCTGCAAAGGGAAACTTGAGCTGTCTTTGAATATAAAATAGGAATATTCATGCTGCCTCCATACTGTTTAGGTAATTCTTGGAAATTTTGTTATTTTCTGTATATGCCTGTTATGTCCATAGCTGACCTTTGTAGGTGCATTCCTGGGAATCCAAGTTCTGACCCTTTTGATGAGCCCTCTGTCTCACATCAGCATCTGTTCATCACAGCCTTTAGCAGGAGCCTGCTTTTAATAAGTTTGTTTCAGAGATGGTACAAAATAACAATAAACACATGCTTTGTTTAGATTTTTGATACAGTCACTAAGAAATCTCTGCCTTTTCCTGGTTGCAGGATGGGGAATGTGCACTCTTATTTCCTTTCTTATCTGCTGGGTGCACACAGGGCCACTCGTGTGGGTGATGGGGGTGACAACAAAGCCAACTTCTCCTCTTTGTCTGGTTTTAGTGGGGAGCTGATAAGTCAAACAAGTGGTTTTCCTCTCTTCCAGATGGAGATAAGGAATGATTGCTGCCAAATTAATCACTGGTTTGTTGATCTTTTAGCATTCACTGTTGTAAACCTTCATCTTGGGCAGAAGTGGTGGGGAGCAGAGATGCTGAGGTTATTTCTTCTCATCAGTAACAAATTTCTAATCTGATCATCAGCTCTTGTTTTCTGGCTGTTTTGGTTGGTTTTTTAATTACTAACTGGAAAATTTCTGCCATGAATACCTATAAGACCAGCATGGAAATCTTAGAAAATAGATTTTCTACCTGATGGCATCGTATTTCCAGGAATGTTGATGAGGAGGTGTAAAAGCTACTAACAGCTTGTGTTTTGAGCTCCTGTGTGTGTTTCATAGAGATGCTGTGTCAGGTTGACAGAGCATATTTAGGGGAAGAAATAAATATCTGCTTACACTTTAAGTACTATGCTTAAATGTTTGAATTTATTCAGAAGTGTAGGTGGTATTCTTTAAATTTTAAAATGATTCCACGCTTCCATCTCCTGTTCTACACTAACTGCTGTCAATTAGAAAATCCAAATGTAAAGGATTTGTCATTGAGAAGTCTGCTCACCTTGTGAGCTTTCTGAGCCCCATAACCAAAGTCTTTATCCATCCAACAAGTAAAATCTAATGTCAAATGGCTTTTGGCCTGCTGGATATGATTAAGCAAAGAATCTTCTGACTATTTTCTGTTCTTTAGGGAATTTGCTTAAATTTTAGGGTCCATACCTTGCATTTCCCAATTTCCTATGCTGCTGAATGGGTATGGACTAGCCTCCTGTGCAGAAAGCATTTGATGAACTGGCTTGCTTTTCCATCAGTTTAGTTTTATTTTCATTACTTTTCCCTGTAATTTGTTTATTGGTTTCTATATCCTTGAAAATTTTATTACTGTGTTATTCAAGCTAAAAAATAGCTAATTTTTCTTTCCCAAATGAGTTGCTTGAAGCAAAGTACCTATGAATACATGGATATTTTAATTCACTTACTAAATGCATACAGAGAAAATTTACAAGCTGCCTTTTTACCATTTTTTAAGTGTCTGCTGACTGTTGCATAAGCTAAATTATTTACAGTATGAAGCCTCACAAAAGAGTAACAGATTTGGGTTATTTACTTTCCTGATAAGAAAAGAGGATTGAAGTTGCTGTGATATGCTGCTTTGTTAATTTTATATTTGTTCCCCAGTGTGTAAAATCTTTTTAAAGAACTAACATGAGTATTGGCAGACTCTTTTGAAATGGTGTGGAAGGGGTAAGATTAAACAAAACATGAAAAGGTCTTAAAAATATAAGTCAGCAAGTGTTTGATAAAAAAAAAAAGTGCTCAACAGTAGAAAACATTTAGGATGCTTAATTTATTTGCTCTGTCTTTGAGAATATTCCTGGATGGAGGGCAGGGGCCAGTTCTTGGGAGTTGTGGGGTCTCGGGATCTCTGCTGGTCAGAGGGACCCTGAGATAACATTAGAAAGTCTCTTGAAAGTCTCTTTTCCAGCCCGGCAGTCAATGAAGGAGTCAGAGCTCTTCTGTTCTTGGTCTCAAGGTTGTTTATTGTTTCTTATCTATAAAATTCTTTCTCCTGTCCAGCCGAGGTCTGTTCAGCAGGACAGACAGAGGCACTCTGCCTGCCCCCAGGGTGGTGTTATCTTTTTATACTAAAAACTACATGTAAAATATTTACAATTACTTTCCAATACCTATCGCCTATGTTAGACAGTGAGCTTCTACTCTAAGCCAATCTGAAAGTGCCAACATCACCCAGAAGTTGGAGGCTAGGAAGAAGAAGGAAAAAGGACAAGGCACGTCCAAATTCCTCCATCTTAGGACCCCGAGCCCCCATTCTAAAAACCTCAAAAATCTGTTTTTCACTCCATGACAAACTAACTATTATTCTACTGAAACGCTTTTGACTTGTCATTCTTCATACAAGGTTGGTAATTGTTTTTTCCAAGGGCTAAATCAAAGGCACAGGCGTCTTGGGCTCTGTGCCAAGGTCTCTGAGCCCCCGGGCAGGGGCTCGAGCCCTCCAGGGCAGCCAGAGGGATATCCTGGGTTCCCACAGTGGGGTTTTAGTGCTGGCTTGGTTGGAACGCCATCAGGAACGCCCCCCTGGAGATGCCAGCCTGTGGTGAGGCTGAAGGGTGATGCTTGCAGCAGTGGCACCCTCGTGTCCCAGCCCTGGCTGTCACTGGGGCTCACCAGGTGTGTCTGTGCCCCTGCAGGTGCCAGCAGCCCCTCGGACAGCGCGGCTCCGGCCATGGTCATCCGCCCCCACAACACCAGCGTGGTGTCGGGCAGCAGCGAGGCCACCCTGGAGTGCGTGGCCAACGCCAGGTATGGGAACACCTCCACAGCCCCCACAGCGACTCTGTCCTCTCTGGAGAAGCACAGAGGATGTTGTTTTCATTTTTTTATTGTTAATAATTTGGAGATTGAAGCAGGACGCTCGCTATTCAGAGCAACCCTTATGAGTGATCTTGTTTGTCCAATGTTACTGAATTAAACCCATTGATTTTTCTGGCCAAATGAGGGTCAGGCAAGGGTGCTTTCCCACCTGGTCCTCACATGGAAAGGAAAAGTGCTGTTCAAGCATCAGACACTATCTTAAGGAAAAAATTATGGTGAGGGTTAATAATATTTCAGCTGTTGCCTATCAACAGCAGAGGTGATGCTGTTGAACAGTTGGTGCTTCCTAGTAAATAAATTTAGTGAGGATCTCCTATGAAGTAATTTTTTCAGACACTCTCATATTGCAGTGATTATTGCTCAGCTGTTCATAATGCACTGTAATACAGAATTCACAGCATTCCTCCTATGTTTCTATCTAGCTGGCCTTGAATAGCTTTGAATTTCAGTGGAAGTGAATAGTTGAAGTCCTTGGGTGATAAGACCAACTGATTTACTTTCCCCTCTAAGGGCAGAGATTTTCTTGATATGATTAATATTGTTTTGGTAATTGAGTTGTAATGAAAGCACTTCCCATGCAGCTGATTCCCATAGCAGTATTTACTCCTTTTGCTTGGAGAAATCAAATTATTAGCACTTAAGTTCTATTGCTGTATCAATTAGCTGTACTTGCATAATGCCACTTGAGTAGTCTGTAGTCCTTGATGTGTAGAAGTTATACATGTATTTACTTTTTAACAGTGTGTTTTGGGGATAGAGGAAGACTTAAAGAAGTTTTATAATCTGTAATATTATATTCCTCATGTGTATAAACATATATATATATGCACACAGAGATTATTCTGTAGTATATATGTTTTATTTTATTCTTGTGGGTTTTTTTGGCAGACCTCTTGAGAGGCTGAGCGTGACCTGGAAGAGAAATGGAATCAAGATCACCAGTGGCATCAGCAGCTTTGGGAGACGCCTCACTATCACCAACCCGACCTCTGCTGATGTGGGGATGTACTTCTGTGAAGCCAAACTCAGAGAGAGCACAGAGGAGCCAGCAAGAGCTAAAGCTTTCCTTTCTATCTTGGGTAATTCTCGAGGCAATGTGTTTTTTAGTAAAAAAGGCTCTGGGCTGAGGTATAATAGGAAATAAAATTGATATCTTAATATTTCATTGACCTTACATTTGAACCTTTCTTCAGAGAACAGAACAAAGGAGGTGAAGGAGGGTTATCTTCCAAATTAATTCAGCCGTTCTTCCCTGCTAATATAAATTCATCAAATAGATTTTTTTAAACACTGCTGTGATTGTAAATCCCCTGCGAAACTATACATTTAATGGGAATTTTGAGAAATGCAGTAGTAAAATCCTTAATGGGCAGCTTCCCTATCTTGGCTTTTAGGTGCATTAAATCCTGATTATATCCTGCCTTGCTTACATCCAGTTTTCATATGTCAAGTGCCTGTATTTTTGCAAGAAGGCTTTTAGGAGCACTCCTGTGCTCATGTGCTGCAGGTGCCAGTCGGGGGCCAAGGACATTCTGCAGGCACAGAGCATTGCTGAGGCAACAGGACAGGGAAGCAAATGCCATTAAAGCAGCTCTGTTTGCTGGACCTCCAGCTCCCGGGGAAACTTTGGAATTAATTCTTTTAAAGGGGACATTGCTGCCCTTTCCCTGCCTGTTTCCACCACCACCTCCTCTCCGAGTGTTGCTGTAGGGAGGAGGTTGGAATTTGGAAATGGTGGCTCCTGGCATGTCTGATGAAATTCTGCGTGCTAGCACAGTGCACACGGTGTGGAGTGGTTTAGGACTGTTAGACTGAAAGAGGTGGTTTAGGCTAGGGACACTGAGATGTTTTCAGCCAGATGTGGTTGTGTAAAGTCAAGCTTTTATCTGTGGGAGTGTCCTGGGGAGGTTGGAGCCCTGGCAGGGCCAGCAGCCTCAGCGTTGCTCAGGGCTCAGGCACGTGCACTCCTGGAGCTTTGCAGAAGGAATGCAGCCCACGATTCTTTACCTCTTTGAGCCTTCTGAAAATACAATTTTAAAGACTGCTGTATGATTTGTATTCTGCTAAAGCAATTTGTAGTAGCTGCTGTTAAGTGAGAAAGCAGATCTTCCCTCTGCAAAGCTCCATTCCAGATTCATTTAGAGCACTGTGTGTCTGGTATATTTATTACCTACTGGACAAAGTTTGGTTCCAGTCTCTTTCCTTGCCCTCTGTTCCTTGGAGTTATTACCTTCTCTTTAAGGAGCAGAGATGGATTTACTTATTTATAGGTTTTGTTTAAACTCTTCCTTATTCATAAGATTTTATTGTAGCTGGTTTGCCTTTGTTGCTGTGATGTCAGATCCAGCCTAATGCAATACTTAAAGCAGCCTCTTGGTTAATCGAAAAGATTTTTAAATACAGTTACAATAAAACTGAAAAATAATCACTGGGGAATCATATTAAACCAGCAGTGCTTTAGTAGCTTACCTGCTCTCTTATTTTTAAATGTTTTATTTATTTCCTCTCCAGTTTTAGGAGGCTGTCAGGGAATGAAGTTATGAAAAGGTCTGTAGATAAGAACAAGCAGATGAAAGAAAGCAGAAACAAATTGGTTACCAATTACTTTTATTTCCTTCTGATGGAACACGACACTTCAGATGCAGGTGTTTACTCAACGTGTCAGCAAAGCCTGATAGATTTCTTTATTTATGAGTTTCTTGAGCTTGCAGGATGGATCTCTAATTCTAAACAGGGAACCAAATCAAAGGATTAGTAGTTAATGCATAACTTATATTCAGCTTTAGAATTCTTGGATGGATCTGGCTGTCATTTAATTAGTCAAGGGACGGGTTCTAGAGGAAAGTGCAGACAAGATTCAAACCTAAGGCTTTCTGCAGTGTATCTCTCCTAGTCCATGGGGGCAGTACTTAGAGAGAATCAGGAATGCTTGTCCATTTGCATGCATAAAATATTTGTAGTGTGGATGTGTAGATTGGGAGCTGATAATGAGCTGTACTTCTTGGGAGAATAACACAGCGTGGATTTAATGAGGGGTCTCAACTAACAGAAAAAGGAAATTGGCTTAAAAGAAGAGGTTTGTTTGCAGAATGAGAGAAATCAAATGCAGCCCCTCAATAGCATGGCTGTAAGAGCTTCTGTGAAACAAGAGAGAAAAATATTTTGCTATTAACAGGTAGAACAGGGGTAGCAATGAAAAGATGCATCAAAGATGTCACAAACACTGAGTTAATCAAAGCTTTTTTCCAATATATCAGTCCTTGACTTTCCCAGCTAAGAGAAGTCACGCAATTTTTTGAGTGTGGCTCAGATGGCAACCAGAGCTCTATTAGAAGGCAGTGGAACTTAGCACAAAGGCATCTACTCAATAAATTATCATTTGTGTCCTACAGTATTATCTCAGAAGTTTTTCTGGATATTTCTGAGACTATATCTCTGTAAATTAAAATCACAATACCATTGAAAAAGCCTGAATCTCCAATGTATTAGAGTAGTACTGCATAAACAAGAAGAAAATCCTCTAGCTGTGTGCTGCTGCACTTCTTTTCTGAACGTGGCAAAGAGCTCCCTGACATCTTCATATTGTTCCAGAAAAGATAAACTGAGGTGGTTCCAAACCTTGGTTTTATTAGCTGCAGTTGTTATAAATTTTTAAAGGGTATCATGTTCCTCGCTTGGCAGAGTAACAGTTTGGGAAAGATTTGTTGCAGATTAGATAAGAGCACATTTGTTTTATCACTAACAGCTTGAAGATTAAGTAATTTAAAGAGTCTTCCCATGAACAAACCAATTTGAAAGCTGAGATAATCTTAAATTCTTTTGCTCCACTTCTGCAAGTTTTAGTGACAAATGGCAATAGTCATTTCTTAAATGACTGTTCTACGGGAAATTATGAATTTTAGGAGTTTTAAAAAATGAGGAACCAAACTCTTCCACTGTATGAAATCCAAACTGCTCTTTAAATTAAATGTAGTCAGATAGTAAAACCTGAAAAAAATGAGAAAAACAATTTGAAAAAAGGGCCTGGCATGATGAGTGGTTGTGCAGAACCGAGGGTTGAAGCCTTGTTGGTCTGTCCAAAGGAATACAAATGAATAAAAGAGAGTCAGAGGAGAGGGCTTCCCTTCTTTTGGAGAGTTTTTTGTGCCCAGAGATCTACGTTAATGTTATTCTCATCCTGGGAGAATTCAGCTCTGTGGGACCACAGCATTCAGGAACACAGACAAGCTCCAGTGTCGGCCTAAGGGCCCACCTGGCTGGGCTCTGACATGGACTGTGGGGCTGATTCTCCTCCCTGTTCTCCAGGAGTGTCCAGATGCTGAAGGGTCTTCTTTGTGCATTCTGCTGCTCAGGAATTTGCATTGTGTGTACAGAGCTGCCAGAGCAGAAGTTATTTCCCTCTGTAGCTACGAGCACCTCAGTGCCTCGTGCTCAGACCTCTGGAACCAGCAGCTCTCGTGGCTCCAGCTTAGACACTTTGAAACACTGCAGATGCCTTCTTTGAAAGCAGTGGAAATAATTTTTCATGTGTGGTGCTTAAGGGGAAGATCCTGATGACTGTGTTCATCTACTGTGTAAGAAAATAATAAGTTTTCAGGAAAACTATAATATGAAATGTCTTTGGACTCGCCTAATCACAGTCTGGGCTCGAAGGAAAGAAATATTTGCAGCTTTTGATTTGTCAATCCTCAGAGGTTCTGAGATGAACACAGACATTCTGCCTTGGGCCTAAATGCAACAGGACCTACCCCAGAGGGGAGCAGTGGGACTTGTGGGCAGCCCAGCTCTGTCTCTGATATTCCCAACAAGTTCTTCCTCCTTTCAGCCCTGCAGACAGGACATGTGTTCCCCGGGCTGTTATTTCAGAACACACAGACTGCTGCTCACAGTAGGGGTAGCAAGAAACCACATGGATCTTTTCATCTCTCTCTGTTTTAACCTGATATTCATGCAAAGAAACTTCCTGCTCCAAGGAGCCTGCTGTACCTGCATCCACAATGGGGCTTCTCTCCCAGCATGGCCAGTCTGATCTTCTGTCTGGAGTTACAGACTTTTATACCTACAAGGGGCTGTCAAGCTTCCAGTTCCTCTTCCTTTAGAAGATATTCACCAAATAAATTAGTTTATGGTAATGCTGGAGGAAGGCTTCCGTGTTGAAGGTTCAATTTTCCTCTTAAATATGCAGCCCTGAGTTTCTGAGAGATTCAGGAATTTCAGCTTTGGAGGAGCCCCTGGGGCTTTCTCTGTTCTTTCTGACTTTCATGTGTGTATCTAGGATTAGGTCACACATCTCCAGTGCAGCTTGAAGGGTATGTAATGGATGCTGACTGCTATCTTTTGAATGTTAAAATCAGTGACCATGTAAGTCTGCACGGTGGAAGTTCGAACAGGATCAAATTTTGCAGGCTCCCAAGGGCTTTTCTGAGACACATCTTTCCAGTGATGTCTGGAGTGGAAAAAAAACTCCAAAACCCTCAACAACTATTAAAAACACCCATTTATATTCAAATACTCTTTCCCCCCTTGCTTGTACTTGACATTTTAGTGAAGATCAGTCAAAAACCAATACGATATCTGAACAATGCAGTATCTATTTCTTTCAGCCTAATGTGGGCTGTGACCCCTCTCGTTGCCACACACCACAATGCCAGCAGGGTGAACTTGGAGTAATGGGTCCTTTCCTATTCTAACTGTTGTGATTCTATAATTTCCAAAAAATTTAAATGTTTGACCTGATACTGGCAAATTACTGTCATTCCTAAAAATTGCAGTGTGTGGGGACTTGTCTCTGGCACCTTATATTCTTTGGAAGCTGCTATAATTTCACCACACATATTAAATTTCAACACATGATTATTGCCTACAACAATAAATGTTAAATTCATACTGTGTGATTCAAACCAAGCCTTATAAATATGCAGTGGAGTCATATATACAGCCACCCAGAATGCCCCCTCAGAATGCCATCTGACCCCTATAAATAGTGCTGCATTTTTATGGCCTCTTTCTGACAGTCATTCACCAGGTGCTGTACAACCCAAATTCAGATACTCTGAATTTCTCCCTTGCAGTTAATGCTGGGCATTCAGTCCCTTGGGCATAAAACCCGATGCGCAGATGATACATCTGACACCTCTGAAAAGTGAGGAGCTGAGGTTGCAGTTGCTCAGCACCTGTAAATGGAGCTGTTTCCTCCACAGCCCGAGTTCTGTTTCCTCTACAGGACCTTTAGAGCATCCATGCTGCTGGTGAATGGCACATGGGTGTGGAAAAGCTGCACAGCTTCGTGGAAAAGCTGCACAGCTTCATGGAAAACTCAGACTTCTTTACTTGGAGGGTGACAGAGCACTGGAAGAGGCTTCTCAGAGAGGTTGTGGAGTTTCATTCTCTGGAATTGGTAAAAACTCACCTGCAGCCTACCCTGAATGAGCCAGCTTTAGCAGGGGGACTGGTCTGGGTAATTCCCAGGGGTCACTTCCAACCCCAGCCACAATGAGATGAGAAGCTGTGTGAAATCACTCTTATTTGCCTTAAAACCCCTTAGGGTATCCCTACACTGATATTCCTGGAATCCCCTCATTCCTTGCACCACCAAGGCTAATTTTCCAGGTATGTTAGACTTTACCACAGCTCTGCTGGCCATGTGCTATTCTGGATCTTCCAGAAATCCCTTATCAATCAGAAATCCCCTATCAATCAGCCTTGCCATCCCACCCAGGCTTGTGTCAGTCAGTACAGGCCATGAATTGCAGAGTTGCTCATGGAAGGTTTTCTGTATCAGTGCTTCTCTTTCAAGAATGGGATCTGACTTGTCTGTGGGCAGCTGCTGTCCCTGTGTCAGGTGCAGCATTTGGCAGTGCCTCCAGCTGCTGGAGTGCCTGTGAACAGAGTTCAGCAGCCTTTAGTCTGGGGGAAGAAGTGAGTCTGGGCTTCAAGACTAGGAATCAAATCTGTTGGCACCAAAAGTCCTCTGGGATCTGCCTGTGGCCTTTAGATTGCATCTTTCTGCTGCTCCTGCTCTTTTTCTGTCTTGTCTGCTTCTGTTTCTCACTGCTTCTTTCAGAAACACTGATGTGAGTCTTCTTTTTATACCATCACATCCCGTTTGCTAAGTGACAGTTGTCACTGACTTCAGGCTCTTTGTCATGTAATTCATTGCTTGATACCTGCTCCCCTAAGTATCTCTTAATGTCACAAAGGGTGTCAAACAGCCTGTGTGGGATTTAAAGGAAGGAGCACGGGTTGCAGGTTGGGAATTTGGGAGGGACACTGGGAAAGACAACAGTGTAAATATGCCGGGTGGAACTGCAGGAGCTGTGCAGCAGCAGCAGCACATAAACAGAGGTCATGGAACTTCCAGCATCTTTGAGGTCACATAAGTGCTTTGCAGCTGGACTGCAGGCCCACAGTGAAGATAAATCTGCAAATTTATCACTGGTGTGTGAGTATGTTGCTGATCCAGGAGAAAGTTTGAGAGCTGGTGGCTGAAGGTTGCCAAGTTTAGAGATTGGCCCATTAAGAGCAGAATCCTTTATAAAAGGAAAGGTGCAGTCAGGACCTCCCTAAGCAAAAGATAAACTTCAATGACTGGAGAGACATTCACAGAAGAAGCCCAGACTTAGAAGGGAATGTCTGGATTTGTGAGTATGTGTCTGGATGCCTTCCTAGCCTCACCCCACAATCACATCAAATTGCCATAGAATGAAAGATTCAAATTTTATTTTGAGAGATGGACATGTGGACACAGACAGGACACTGAGCTGAAAGTTTGGAAATTCAGAAGGTAACATCCAGAGAAATGGAGCACAAGGAAAACACCAGGCAGGGCTTGGAGGATGGTGTGAGAGGAAGGAGAGTGCTCAGAGTGAAAGCATGGACTTAGATGAATTGCAGAGGACTCAGCAACTTAGCTGATCAAACATGTCAAAGGGTGTGCCATCAGTGAATTTCAATTAAACATTCAGCTTCTCAATTTGTTGTTGAGATTAACGCATGAGATCATATGCAATAAATCACAGCTTATTATGCATGTTTATTAATAGCTTTATATTTAGGCAGTGAGGATCAATAATGTTAACACATGTATATTATTAGAATATAATAAATCAGGTTGCTTGTTTTTATTGGTTTTGCTGGGTAAACAACTATTGCAGGCTGTTTGCAACCTCCCCTCCTCCCCTGCATGGTATGCTGAAGACTGATATTGATTGGCTTTATTTGGAATGAATACAGAATTGTAATATCCATTGGTGCTCAGACAGGACCCCAGTTCTGTACACCCAAGCAAGTATTTTATTGTAGTGAGAGGGAAGAACTGCTGGGAAAGGGGAGGTTCTGTTCTAACCTGGTGCCTCCTGATGTCACCCCACAGTGTGACAGCCACGTTTGCTACACTGCAAGCAGCAACAAGATTTTGTAGGATAAATTTATATGGTTTTGATTTTATTTACGAAAATGGTGATGCCCTAGCAATAATATAGCAACAAGTGTTTTTTCCAGTTGTGTTTGGTGAAGAGATTTGAGAGCAGGTCAGCTCAAATTACCTTGTATCGTGCAGCTTCCTATGTACTTTAAAACATACTCAATTTCCTTCAAATGGAAATACAAATAACTCAGTTTCACAAGCTACTTACATTGCCTTTTCTGTACTTCTTAAAACTTAGCAGTGAGTTTCGTTATGCTGCAGAAGAACTGCATTTATAACCAAGTAAAATCCTCTAAAACCAGTACTCAGATGATAATTGCATTGAACAAACTATGACAGTCTTTAGTTACCATGATAATGACTGCAACCTTAGTGCCTCTGGGAATTTGACATGATGCTCTTCAATTTTATGCTGCATAGAAGAAAGAGTTACATGCCAGCATACTCTGCAATTTCTGCAGTCTGGTCTTTGTTTAATTAAACATCTAATATCTTTTCTTTAGCCCTAATGATAAAGTGGGGATTTTTATGATTATTACTATAACTTCAATTAAAGCATTAAATCTGTTTGCTTTCTCGAAATAAAACAGTTGAGAGGAATTTCTTTTAATTATGCAGCACTTGTCCTCTGATGTCGACTCTGTGACATGCCATGGCACTTTATTTGACATACTTCATGCCTTGCTGAGGTGAAATGCAGTTTAGATACTGAAGCAAACTATCCTATAAAATGTACATTGTAAATATAAACCTTTATAAACCTCTCGGGAGGGCCTTTCTAAGCAAAAAATTAACACGTTCAATGATTCAGTCCTATAAAATGAAAAGTAGCCCCTGCTCTAGGTATTAATTTGCAGTGCAAACCCCTAAATCTTTACCTTCCATTGACTCCACTCTGGAATTCATGCTCAGCATAGCAAACATTATCAGGCCTTATTTTTATGATGCTTTTACTACCAAAAAAAAAATCCCACCTCCAAATAGAGACAAACAAATCTGTAACCCCTTACATCAGATGCACCACCAGTGGAGAGATTCTGTGATTAATATTTTTTAATGAGTGCCTGTTTTTTCACTTTTCTGTGGCTTTGCTTGTTGACTTTTGTTTGCTTTCCCCAAGAACCTCCGTATTTCACGGCTGAACCCCAGAATGTGATTTTGGCTGAGGTGGAGAAGGACGTGGACATCCTGTGCCAGGCCATGGGTGAGTGCACAAAACAGTTCCAACCTGGATTGATGGCATGTGTCTGTCCAGTTTGGAAGAAATCATCTTACACAAACTATCTTTGTAAGTTTTTAATGTTTAGAAGTCTCTGTGTTATTGCTGATTATCACAGGTCCCATATAAAACAAAGAGGGTTGGCCCTTCTCTTTGGAGAATTGGGTATTTCCTGTAATTTACTTTAACTTGGAATAATGCTGGCATGTTGATGTTTGTCTGTGGGGAGCACAAGTCCTGCTCCTGTCGCTCTGGGATCCTGCCTGTGCTTCAGAGTTGTCACTAGAGAAGAGATTTAAATATCTTGAGCCAGAAAATGGGTTGAGGGGAGAGCGTGGTTGTGGAACCCATCACCTGCAATGCAAACAGTCCTTATTTTCAACAGTCACAATGCCCTTGCTTCTAAAACTTAAGGAACTTTTACAGTGAATAGAAATGTCAGTAACTCTGACATCTGAATGTAGTTATGAAATCTGCAGGACTATTACAGGCAGTTTTTAATTGATAGGTGGTTTAATAATATAAAAGGCTTCAAAAGTCTAGAGTTCCACCTGACTCAAATAATGTTTCAAGTTCCACAGAAATGCAATCCCCACCTATTTCAGCACTGTTGTGTAGGAGATGTTGTCATTATGTGTTTAAAGCAGGTTTCTCAAAGTCACCAAATTTCTCTGTGACTCTGGTGAGGGACTGAACATTTTGTTGTCTCACTTTCCCTGGTGCTGAGTTTAAGCAACACACATAAAATGCCATGAGGTCCTTAGGGAAAAAGATCCCATCCTTGATTAAAAAAGCACCCAGACCTAAGACCCAGCTTATTTGTGTGGTGTCTTCTTCCAAATCAGAGCCAATAAAGACATTGTCACTGCGTGATTGTGTTATTGCCACTGTGATTTAAACATTTTTCCCTGTGTTTTATGTAGGAAAGAGTCAGCACTGCATTTCTAGAAGGAGTCTTTGCAAACTGTGTGATAAGCAAGTGTGTGTGTTAAGGGTGCTGTGGCTGGTTTGGAATTTCAGAAGCCTGTGATGAGATCTCTTACAAAAAGCTCTTATGGAAATGAAGCCATCAGACGATAAGAGACAATGTCTTCTTCTTCATTAATAGCTTTTTAAGCAAAACACAGCAGGACCTGCTGTCAGTGGAGTTCCCCAGGAACCCATCTGCTGTCTCAAACAGATTTCATGAATTAAACAAAAAAAAAAATAAGACAACCCAACCCAAAACCTGGAGGAATCAGGGAGACCTGAGGCTGACTTTAACTCTTCCTTCTACCTTCACTTTTTCTTTGAGCAGTTTAGTTCCCGATGGGGATTAGTGGGGCACTCATAACTATTCTCAGTGGAGATATGGGAAACCCTTATTAGAAAAAATTAATTATTTCTGTTCAACTCCTGTAGTGCACATCTGATTTGATGGTAAATGTGGTGCAGGAGCATGAAAACCTGTTTCCTTGTGGATTATTTTGTTGAGTATCTATAACACATATAAGGGGCAGGTACTAGAATTAAACATAGAGGAAATTTGATCCGTTATTACACAAATCTAGCAATTGCCAGCACTTAAAAAGAGGGTAAATGAAGATTGCTGCCTCCCTGTTCTGAGCTGGGAGAACAAAGCACTGGGGAAACTGCAGAGCTGCCCTCTACCTTTGCTGTAAATGGAAGACAGATTGTATTTCCCCAGCCCCATCAGGCTGTGTGCACAAAGCCCATTTGCCAAGACTTGGTGCGCTATGGATGTGTGAGAGACAGATTAATTTCACAGTATAAGCAGAGATTAACTGTAAATAAAATTGCAACTTGCAGCTTGGAGCTCCCTGCTCCCTGTAATGGAGTTTCGGGGTATCAGGCCACAGGAACC
Source organism: Molothrus aeneus (assembly GCF_037042795.1). Taxonomy (NCBI): domain Eukaryota; kingdom Metazoa; phylum Chordata; class Aves; order Passeriformes; family Icteridae; genus Molothrus; species Molothrus aeneus. The sequence goes on from NC_089661.1 coordinate 12,711,373, forward strand.
AGGCTCTGCTGTTTATCTTCCAGCAGTGGCTGATGCTGCCTGAATGTTCAATGGGTTTCCTTTAAATGCTCTTTCTGATTTGCTTGTGGAAAGTTTGGAGCTGCAGGCAGCGGTGGTGCTGTCTGGGGAGCACAGTTAATTGGACTTCAGTTCTACCTGTTTAGAGAAGGAGATGGAAGAGATGCTTTGGGGGTTCCTCAGGAGCTCGCTGGGATCCAGAGGAGGCGGTAAAAAATAAATAACAAAGATGACACAGTGAATATTCTGAGTCTTTCATCGAGGTTCTTAAGTGAAATTTGGCAGGGAGTCAAGCAGCTGTTTCCCAGATGGAGGAGCTGAGCCTTGGGTTCCATAAGTTATTTGCCCAAGGTTACAGAAGAAGTGGCAAAGCCAGAACCAGAATCTCTGTTTCCTGCCTTCCCTTCTCCCCCCTGACGCTAGATTAATTTGTCTGTGAAAAATGAATTGTGCTGCACACAACTGAGAAATAAGGTTATTTTATTTATTACTGCCAGTTTTTTAGGACACTCTCACCTCCTGAGCAGCAGGGTCGGGCCAATACTGCTTGGAAATGTAGAGTGCAAAAGGTCTTTAAAGTGTTTTCTTCTCTTCATAATTTTTTCACCAGAAGATGTTTAGAGAAGAAAAAAAGCAAAATTCCTTTGTGTGGGGAGGAGAGGCTGTGGGGTGGATAGAAGAGGAGAAAAGCTGGGTTTAAGCATTTTTTACAGCCAAACAGGTAGCAAAATTAGAAGAGAATGTGTGTACAACTTGGAAGACAAATCTCTCTGGGAAGATCACTAAAGCCCAGATGAATGCTGCTGACAGGCATCAGAGTGCTCAGATAAGATCCTATTATTCAGACTCATAACTTTGAGTGGAGGAAGATACCCGTAACTGAAAAGGAGAGAAATAGAGATGGTAATATTCAGTTTGTCAGCTGAGTTGGTGATAGGAAGGTGTATCTCACAGTGATTATAGGATTAGAAGGTTTGCCAATACTGTTAGTAGAATGGGATTTATGGAATGACACCAGTGTTAAAGGTTTCAGTGTTCTGAATGCAGGATTTCATTATTTCCTTGGTGCCTATCAAGTCTAATGTGTGGGAAAATGGAGTTGCTATTATTTAAACTTGAAATCATTTCCGAGCTTCTCAGCATCAGGAGAACTATTCCATTTTGTATCATCTGTTTCTTCATTACTCAGTGATAATTTGTATTTGCCCAGGAGGATTTTCAAGAGATGAATAACACCCTCACCGAGAATTGTGAACATTGAAATTTACGCTAATTCTGTATATGGGCTGTTGTATGAAATTTAAATTATGCCTATTGCAAGCTCCTACATCGTGTCTATTCTCTATCAGACAATGCACTTCTACATAGTGGGTTTCTTCCTGAGATGATTATCTGCGTCATGAGTACATTTTATTTTATCAGCAGAACAAAAGCATCAGAGGTGATTGAAGTAAATGATACGTGTTTATAAAAGTAACAACAGCAATTGGATGTTGTTTTTCAGTCATTTCCATACATTGTTTGTACATTCCTTCCAGAGTTAATACAGTTTTGTCTGTATAAAGAGAATAAGTACACTGAGAGAAGATGTGAATGGAAGCATAACACAGTAGTATTTAACTTTGGGAGTTTTAAAATGATAATGATGATTATATAGATCTTCCCATGGCACTTTAGCTCTCGGAACATCAAGTGACTGCCAGCATTGCAGTGAAATTCATTGTCTGCAGATGCTCAATTCATCAGTGACATCCCATCCTCCATGCTTCAGTGACACTTCTTCTCTATTTGGGCAAATTTCACCCACCCATGAATTTAAGTTTGTGGTCTCTTACCTTATTACAAGAAATTGTGTTGGTCTGAGGTTTTAAGTGAAAAGTGTTCAAAAGCACCCCAAGTGCTGTGCCCAGTTCTGGAAGGACATTGAGGGGCTGGAGCGTGTCCAGGGGAAGGAGCAGAAGAGTCTGGAGTGTAAATCCTGTGAGGAGAGGCTGAGGAAGCTGGGAGGGCTCAGCCTGGAAAAAAGGAGGATCGGGGGGACCTTCTGGCTCTGCACAATTCCTGACAGGCTCTCCACAATTCACCCTCCTGTAGCAAGATGGGGTCAGGCTGTCCAGGGAGCAATGGGGGCAGGATGAGAGGAATGGTGTTAAACTGTGCCAGGGCAGGGTCAGGTTGGACATCAGGAAGCATTTATTCACAGGAAGGGCTGTCAGGTATTGGAGGGAGGTGCCTGGAAGGTGATGGTCTTGGAGGTCTTTTCCAATCTTAATCACTCAGTGATTATCTAATTATGTAATAAAATACCTGCCTCACTTCTGATCTCTGCACCGAATCCCCAGCATTTGATCCAGTGGAGATTTCTGGGATGTAAACATAAAACATTGTCTGATATGAGCGGTGGGATGGGAACAGCTGTCTAAGACTGTTCTAGGGCCCTGACATCTCTTGAAGAAAAGTGAATCCTACACTATTTGTGTATAATAAATTTACAGCCACTTCATCCCGGGTGATGGGGACATGACAGCAACAAAAATATGTGTGAAATAACTGTGTCAGGGTTTGTGGAACATGTACATGAAAGAAAACAGGAATAAATGGGACTGTAAGTTTTACCTAGGCTAGGAATTTTATTTCTCTTTATGCCTGCTTTTTTCAAATAGCAGGTAAAGCTTGAGACTGAATAAAAATAATAATAATTTAAAGCCATCCTATTGTTGGCAATATGTTGTTTGTACATTGGCTTAAACTAAGCTGCTAAATTGGGACTCAAGTACAGCCATGTGAGCACTTCATTTTTCATGTGTAATTTGCCATTTCCTTTGTATTTCAGCTATCTTAGCTACACAAGCACAAAGAAATCTTATTTGGGATGGAGCAGTCTTACAGACTGGCTGTATTGCCACACTGCTGCTGTTTAAGGAGCATGATTCTGGCTTTCAACATGAAATTGCTCCAAATCTTATTTTGTAGTAGCATGAAATATGATTGGGTGAAGAAAGTAATTTGATAACATGTTTCTCAACATTCCCCCCTAGTATTTGCTGGTTTTATTCCCTCATGTCGTGCAATGTGTTACTACCATTGATAATGTGAGGTGCAGCCTCCACTTATCCAAAGCAGCTTGGAAAAATACAAATAATTGGCGTAGAAAGACAGGAAAACAGGGATACGACCTAAAACACGCTCTGCAAAGACTAACAGCGATTTCTTTCTGCTTGAGCAGGTGTTCCCATCCCCACCCTGGTGTGGTACAAGGACTCAGTGCCCCTCAGCAGGCTGGAGAACCCCCGGTACAAGGTGCTGCTGAGCGGGGGCCTGCGCATCCACGCGCTGCGGCCGCAGGACGCCGGCATCTTCCAGTGCTTTGCCAGCAACCAGGCTGGGGAGATCCAGACCTACACCTACCTGGATGTCACCAGTGAGTGGGGAGGGCTGGCACGGGGTGCAGGAGGGGTCATCCCTGTAGGTGACCCCACACCCATCATGTTTCTCAGAGGTGCTTTAGTTCCACCTGCAGAACTCTGAATTCTTGTCAACGAACCCCAAAACGCCCCTGTGGCCTCAGCACAATCTGCTGAATCATCTGGAAAAGCTCTCCATGACATCAGGAGAGCTTGGCTTGAGGTGAACTCCCCTATTTCACATGGCAAAAAGAGATGTTAGTGAAAAGAAAAAAAATTAATTGTGAAATACTTTTATCTTTCCTTCGTTTCCTTCCAATTTCCACTCTAATGTAATTCCATTCAGAACTTGAGCTACTGCTTCATGATTGTGCATGCTATCATTTTATTTGCCTTTGTCTGCAGCTGCATTTGGTCAGGGAAAAGAAAGAAAGTTCAAGTTAAATGTCTTTTTTGGCCAAAAAGTCAGATTAAATGGTTTTGTTAATGAAGTGCATGCTTCTCTATGGAAGAATTACAAATCCTAGTAGTCTTTTAACAGTGATTATTTACAGTCATTTCTGTAATATTAAACTTCCCTTCAGGAAGCTGATTTTTAGCCCAAGAGTACTTTGCAGATACTGACCAGAATTCCTACTGGCCTAAGAAAATAAATCAGCCCCAGTTCAATATAGATCTAGGAAACTGCAGAAAAAAAACTGCAATAAAATGCAACTGGGGGAAAATAAGAGAGAAAGAAACTTAGAAAATGTCTTGGATAAGGCTCAGGTTCTAAATTCTTTTGGCTGATATTTAAGTTTCAAAGTTAATGCCTCTCTCAAGTTGCTTTTCATCTTAAAGAACTCTGTTATGAAGATGAAGGAAAATAGTTTTGTTTATCTAGATTTCTCAAGTTCCCCCCAAACACTCATTTTGAGCTTTATCTTCCTTTTTCTTTAACATATCTTACTTGTACAGGTACAAGCACTGATAGATTTTTATTTTCTGTGTAGGTAATAAACAGGATTAGGCAATTCCTGGGAGATGAATAAGAAAAGGTTACAGTCACTGCTGAAAGGTTTTCATGTCTTATTGTCATGTCCTTCTCCATGATCAGCTCTATAAAAGTGAATGTAAAGTAATCCACGGTAACAGTTAAAGGATCTTCTGAGAGGTGAGGCATTGAGTTTGTTTAATTTTTTATTCTAGACATCAAGCCAGCCTTTATCCAGCCCCCAGAGGACACCACAGTCACCGAGGGGATGACTGCAGTACTGACCTGTGAAGTTTCAGGGGCTCCACGACCTGCCATCTCCTGGAAGAAAGGTAGCCAGTTATTAATATGTAGAAGAGCTGTAATCCACACTTTCCTGTCCATTCCTGTTACTGAGATCCTGTAGATCCATTCAGTGCCTCTTTCCCCCTTCCCCTGGCGCCGCAAGCGGTGGGTTCGCTGTGGGGCCGCCATGACCCAGTGACCTGGGCAGGATGTAACATTTTGGGAGAGCTGGAATTGCAGTCCCTGATCGCTGATCCTGCCTGACACTAACCATGCTGCTCCCCCTGTGTGTTTCAGGAGAGCAGATCTTGGCCAGTGGCTCGGTGCAGATTCCTCGCTTCGTTCTCCTCGAGTCTGGAGGCCTCCAGATAACGCCCGTGTTCCTGCAGGATGCTGGCAATTACACTTGCTGTGCAGCCAACTCTGAAGGAGCTCTGAATGCTTTTGTGATGCTGACAGTGTGGAGTAAGGATAATGCTTTGTTTAAAGTCTAACTTTAATCAAGGATTAATCAGTTTTTGTTGTATGCTCAGGAAATTTTCATTAGTAATTATGCTTTTCTCGTTAATAGCGTTACTTGTATGATTTAATAGGAATAATGTGTCTATTTTAGGAAGCCTATCACAAAAACCCTTTTTTTGTTTGGAGAATTATGCATATAAATCTCTATTTTGTGAAAGGAAGTGTATTTAAATAGAGCTTCAATCACAATTACAGTTTCAGTCAGGTTTTGCTTTGGTGTCTCGCATTGCAAGTCTGAGCTTTTAATTTGTAGATTTGGCTGGTTTCAGGTGGTGTCTGCCTCCAGGAATCTGCAGGTAGCACAGACCAGTCCGTGCTGGTACTGAGGCAGTGGCCACAGTCACAACAGATAGGATTTTCCTCACAGTTTTGTATTTTTTGTGACTCCGGCTGCTGTTGGAAGCCAAATCAAAGTGCAGCAGATTTCAGCTAATCCCTCTTGCTACAGACTGATGTGGGACAGGGCATCCTATGAAATGGTTTTGTTATTTACCTTTTTCCCTTGATCTCTATATTTTTATATTTCTTCTGTTGAGGAAGTGACTGTGATCCAAGAGGTTCACCTGTGTAACTCCTAAGTGAGTTCAATTGAAGTGTAACATGGATTTTGCTACTCAAGGTACAAAATAATGATCCCTTAGCAGGGACTAAGAGCAACTGAAAATAATGAAGATGATGAGGATTAATACAGAAATGTTGTGGCTTCTCTCCTCTCCAGCACTTGAAGAACTGATTGTGCTGCTGATGTGTGGTGCATATTTGGCATTTATTAATCCCCAAACTCTGCAAACTAAATCAGCCACATTTTTCCTTTTGAAACTGGGAATACCTGGCAGTAACTGTAATGTATTTGTGTCATGTGGCTGTCATGTTTGTCTTATTGACAATATCAAGTTGGTAGAAATTTCAGGATGCTCTAAACTGGACGATATCCAGGGGTATGGATCAAATAAAGGAGATGCTTCCTATTAATTCTCAATGCTGTGGTTCTTACAGGTATTAAAGATAGTTCCTATTCGTTGTACTGCATGAGGGGAAGAAAAGTGAATATAACTTAATGTTTGTCTAGCAACAGCACCATTATAAAGCCAGAATTCTTACATATGTGCATCAGGAGTAATGCTAAAAATTCCATGCTATTTAGAGTCAGCTTTTGATCTTGCTGATGGTCCCTCCTTGTGCATGTATGAGATATCTCAGTAGATGCTGATTATCTCTGTAGGGATTTGGGACTTATTAACATTATCCACATATCTTCCAAGCTCATCCTGGTTGTCTCCCTGCCTCAGCTGATGCTCTCTGCTCCTCCTCCCGTGTGTGACAAATAATGGGGATCTTTCACACCGGATCTGGTTGCTGTAGTTACAGCAATTATTGTGTTCTGAGCCTCTAGGAGGGGCTTGAGTAAGGATGTTCTGAAACATTTGAGTAAACAACATCTTTCTGATATAGAAGATTTTTCTTCCAGGAGCTCCTCCACTGCCCTGGAGTTGATGAGGTTGTAGGTTTAAGTTTACCTCTTTCTCGATGCTTTTCAAGTGCGTTTTCCTTTGCGCAGATTTTCCTGGGTCTTGTTTGTGTTTTTGAGCGTGGCTCGTTGCCTGATTCAGTGTTTGCTGCCACACACTCGTTTAGCCTTTAGGGAGCTCCCGCAGACACTTGCACAAGCCAAGGGAGAGTTTGGAGAGTTTCACCATTCTTCTCCAGCGGGCTGAACTCGTGCCCTGTGCTGCTGTGCCTCTCAGCACCCCCAGCGTGTCACCTGTGTCACCTGTGCCACAATGCCTGTAGAGGGAGGGGAACCTTCGCAGCAGAGGCTCCAACAGCAGCGTCCCTCTTGCTTTGAATGACAAAGGCTCGGTGCCTGCTCTCGGAGTGAATAGCCGAGGCAAAAGGCTCTAATTTCACCTGAGCTGTGCTCCTTTCAGATCGCACTTCCATTGTCCGCCCTCCCGAGGACAGCACGGTGATCAAAGGAACCACAGCCACCCTGCGCTGCGAGGCCACGCACGACCCCAGAATTTCAATCAGGTTGGTGGTGGCACTTCTCGTTTGTGTGGTTTACCCCAGTTTAATTTTATAAGCTGTATGGATAGCACTAGGTGAAAAGTTTCTGGACCCCAGATTTTCACACCAAACCCCTGATTACTGCATTATAAGGTTGTACACTGTATCATTAATCATATAAATCCCATCTTCCATTTCAGCCTTATGTATTATTTACAATGAGCTATGTTCCACTTCATGACTTCAATATAGCCTTCCATGATTTTACTGTCAAGGTTAATACACTATCAATAAAACCAACGTGTCAGAGGCTGATACTTAATGAGAGTAAAAGCCAAAGAGAAGGAATAGGATTTCAGAAGTGTTTACTCTGGGGTGCATAAAAGCCACACCAGAGATGCCCATGTTTGTGGAAACAACTCAATAACTTGGGCTTGTAGTCTGTTCTAACCATGTAAAGGAAACCAGAATTTGTCTGGACTATTAAAATTTGAATTAGAGCATTTAGACGAAACTCAAAACTTGAAAATAAATTTGCCATAAAAATTAATGTAGTCTGAAAGCAACATAAATGAAATAAAATAAAAGGAAGAGCTTGGAGAGTGCTTGAAGGGTGAGCTGCAGAAAGAACTTTGGAAAGAGAAATATGGGTATAAAAATTTCGGTTAGGGGAAATTGAGTCTGTGGGCTCTCCACATCTCTGTGATGTGTTGGGAGGGGTGGTTTTGATATGTGAGCTCTAGAAAACCTTTAACAAGTTTCTGATGCTGGCAGTCCAATGTTACTGAGCTGGCCAGCACCCCCCATTAACTGCAGAGTTAATGTGCTGGTGGGGGTGAACTTAAGAACTTGGATGTGTATGAGTACTCCATCTTTTCCTTGTAAAATACATAATATCTCAGATGGAATTACATTTTTCATTCTGATCGGTTGACCTAAAACTTAAATTTGTAAAAGGCACTGCTCTTGAAAGTAGCTGCAGGGGTCTGTCATTTTTAACATGTGATGACAGGAGCTGATCCCTTCCAGCAAAGTTAAAATAAATCTATTCTGGTGTTCTTACAAGTGATCAATAACTGAAGCATTGCAACACTCAGGTACCTTTGGAAGAAGGACAGTGCTGTAATAAACCCATCCAGCAGTTCCAGGATCACAGTAGAGAAGGATGGGACCCTTCTGATCAGCCAGACGTGGTCGGGGGACATCGGGGATTACACCTGTGAGGTCATTTCGCCCGGAGGGAACGACTCCAGGACGGCGCGGCTGGAAGTGATGTGAGTGCTCCAGCTTAAATACTCCCTACACTGAGTTTCAGACAGCCTCAGGTGTTTTTCTAACATTTCACTCTAGCTGTTGTGGAGAGTCAGCAGTTCTGATTTTTTGGTGTGGGTTGTTTGTTTTTTTTAAGGGAAATTAAGGCTGGTTCATTGCTAATGAAATTGCTTTGAAATGCTCTGATCTCAGGGCTGAGCCTGCATTGAGCAGGAGACTGGACCAGAGACCTCCTAAGGTTCCTTTAAACCTGGATCCTTCTATCACCCCATGCTGTAGGGCTTTCCCAAAAAGCCCAAGTGCTGTGCTGTGATGCCAAAGTTTGAAAACAAGAAAATGTTTTCTTCCTTTTAGTATTTTTTCTCTGTTAAACATTTATCAGAATAGCTGCTCCCTGGATGGGCATTGCTTACTCTTGCATTCTCTTTATACATCATTTTTCAGGAAAAAAAAATTAGTTTTATCTATGACTTTCTTTATTCCTATGGATCTTTAAAAATAAAAACAAAAAAATGTTTAAAGTGCCATTCTGCTCTGGAAAAGGATTATAAAAATGTCATTACATGGTTCCATATTTTCTATTTCTGTCATTCCACTGGGGTGAAGTGCACTTCCATTTTATTTTTATCACTAAAAGCAACAGCTGTGGGTTTGGTACATGTGTGGAGCAGATCAAATGAAAGAAAAAAAAAAGAAGGTAATGTTTTATGTAGAGTTATTTATTTATTTATTTGCTTGAGTAGTACGCTTTAATTCAACTAAAATTGCATCTGTTTCTGCTGGTCATGCCTGATGTCTCTGAGAAGATGGCAATTGTGTGGCTGGCAGTGTAATGAGTTCACCTCTGAGATTTGCTGTGCAGAGGGCTGTTTGATACAGCATCATTCTGACAGTGCCAAGGCTCCATCAGATGCCCATTTTCCAAGAGCGGTCATACATTCTTTTTCTAATTAAGCACTCCTCAGCTCTCCTCCTGGAGTGCATTTTACTGCTGGTTGGAATCCAAGAGCAGAAGACAATTCAGGATATATTGCAGCTACATAACCACGCTCACTGTTCTCTGAGGCAGTTTTTGAATGGAGGGCAGAGTAAAGACTGAAAAGAATGCTAAAGCTTGGACTTTGAAACAAAGCTATAAATATGTGCTAAACACTTCAGTAGCAGGACAGTTTCCTAATGCTAAATAGCAAAAGCTGCCCAGTACAGCACAGGGAATTGGATTTACTTGCAGTTCCCCACTGACCACTGAGGAGCTTCTTTTATGGTCCATAAAATCTGGGCTGAAGTTGGTGGGGAGAGGCTCATCCTGTGTGCCCTGCTGAGGCACCCCAGCTGTTCCAGCTGTGCTGGCTGGCTCTCCATTCACTGGAACCGCCTCTTAATCCTGCCTCTCTGCTTCCTTTGATGTTCTGTTGCTGATCGCCCATCTCCTGTTTTTCCTGGAGGAATTAAAGGAATCTATCAGACCCACTCTTTCAGAGGAGTCAAGTAACTGATAAGTCACTCAATAATACCTTGAATTGTGACATTTCATTTCAAAGCAGGGCTGCAGGTAGTGCAATACTGCCAGAAAACATTGCATTTCCTTGCAGCTTTCATCATTATCGTTTGGCTCAGCAGCACAGATCTGCGAGGAAGAGAGATACACGATACAACAGGAGTGAAATGAAGAAGAAAATATGTGGAAAGGAAACATCTGAAGTAAAGCTTAAATTAATTTCCAGCTTGTATAGGAATGACAGATCTCTAACATTCCCTGTTCTCCTGGATGATTCCCTCTTGCAGAGCATTAACAAACAGGGCATGCACATTCCCATCGATGAGCACTTACACTTCAGTGCCTTGAGTAGCACTAATGGTAGATAAATACTCAAAGGAGGCTTCTCAACCAGTTACAGACTGGAGCGGCCACCAATGGATAACTGTGTCCCACACAGCCTTGCCTGACAACTCCAAACCTCTCCCCACCTTTTTCCCCCCAGGAAGCAGCATGTTCTTTCTCCACCTCTGTGCCCATCAAGTGGAATTTCCAAAGGCACAAATAAGTTTGTTACTGATTTCTCTTCAAACTGATTCAATTATTTACTCTCTGAGTGGTCCAGTTTCCAAATCTCTGAAAAGAAGGAAAGAAAACTCCCTCTTCCTTTGCCTGCCCTTGCTGGGTCAGGGACAAAGGTTGTGTTCCTTGCTGGAAGAACCTGCATGGATAGCACAGAGACATTGGTGCTGCAGACAGGATGGATCATCTTCCTCAGCATGAAAGAAGAAATAAAATATTTGCAAAGGAAAGCCAGAAAACTAATGAAGAACTTGCTAAAGTGCAGCCAAAGGTTACCTTGCTCATCAATTTTGCACTGATGGTACTTGGGCTCAGAAACGAATTGCTAGTCAAGATACTCTATTCATTCATTTGTCTTCTCTCTAAATGTGTTTATTCTCCATGTACATCACTTGATTTGATTTGCATGAGGTAAAACATTTGCGAGTGATGTTTCTATTCTGCAAGAGATAGATTTTAATTTTACACTGACTTTGCTTTTCTCCTGGTAGTATTTCTCGACTGCATATCAGAAACATTTGATGATGAGCCCCCCGCTTCTCTTGCATCCCTGCAAGTCACAGAGTTTGATCCTGAAAGTAATTGCATGTTATGAAACATCCCAGCTTCATTTAGCTTACTTTATAGTCCTGTAAACACTAGCCTGAAAAACATACAGAGGAAAAAAGGCTTGTTCCTAAAGCTGCAAAAGCTGAGTTATCACCATGTATCACTCACCTGATGGGAAACTGTGCTGATTCCAGCTCAAAGTATCCTGAGGATTCTCAGGATGTATAAAATATGCAGAATTACCACTATCTGTGCCTGATGGTACCCACTGCTCAATATAAGCCTGTCTGCAGCCCGAGCTAGAGGATCTCTTTGTTGTATGAATGTGACTGCAAAGTATGGTAATGCTGCATTGTTGGAAAATCAAAGCCCTCTACAAGCCTCTGTTATGTCACAACATATAGTAAAATCTTTTAGGCTCTTTTTCTATGCAAAATATATGGGAAGGACAATGTAATACAAAAATAGGCAATTTATTCCTGGCAGCAAGTTCATCTCCTTTCAGTTCCCTTTCATCAGAGAAAAAGCTATTATTGTTCTGTCTTCTTCAAAAGCAGGAGAGGGGAGCTAACCACTTATAATAAACCCCAGTGGGTTGCCAGGAATGCAGAGTATTGCCTTTGTCAGCCATCTATCCATGAATTTGGATACCCTTTTTACTGGACTATTTATAATTGCCACTTCTTCCAATTTCTTCCCAATATATCCTATAAAAAAATTATTGCTAAAATTAAAATCGGTGTGACAAACACAGGGTAAGTGATAAAAAGGTTGTCCAATTACAAATGGAACTTGATACAGATCCCACATCCCTTGGTTCCAATTGCCCATCTCTTCTCCTTTCTCCAGGGAGAGAAAGCAGAAGGAATGTCAAACTTGAAAATATATTATTCCTTCCTCACTGGAAAGAAGGCTTCTATTTATTTTTCCAAGCTCTCTATTGAGATGTCATCCAAGACTCAAGGTTCACTGCAGAGTCTGAGTGCACTTGATACTCAAAGGAGAAATATCTCCCAGAAATGCATTTGGAAATAAATGCCATTGTGTCTGTTTGTCATTGAAGGTATAGCAGGAATGTAGGTGTTTTCAGCAAAAGGAAAGCATAAAATTCAAACCTCTTTCCCAAGTCATCTCCAGATCTGAGCAGATTGAAATGGGAAATAAATCTGTGCACTCTGGAACTCAGCAACCCTTTAATTCCAAAAATTCCCCGTGTTACAGACCTGTGAGAGACAGAGAGCCTCAAAACTCAGGGCTGCCTTGCAGGAATCGGAGAGGATTCTTTTGCAAGAGAAACTGCACAGTCCTGAGCAGCAGTTGCCAGGTTTGTTAATTTAAACCGTGATAAACTTTTCGGAGCAGAGCCATCAGGGCCGAGTGCTGCATTCCCTGCCTGCCTCAGCCCAGTGCTGTTATCAGCCCTGGCAGATGAACCACCTGCTCTGAGCAGCCCCTGCCTGCTGGACCTGACTGAGGGAGCCCATTACAAAACAGGAGCAGGGCTTTTCAGAACCTGACAAGAAAACTTGTTTAATCTCCTGTGCCTTTTTAGTAATCCCCTCTTCAGTCACAGTCTCTCTAATTACCTGCTGTTGGACCATTTTTCTCAGAAGTCTCTCCAAACCGTGTCTGGTTTATTTTTCTTAGCAAATAGTCTGCTTTTAGCTAATTTTATAAAACACTCTATGTGTTTGCTGAGTGAATTTTTCAGCTGCCCTCTGGCAGTGATGAGCTGACTCAAAACATTAGGGTTTCTGTTTTGAGCATGTATCATCTGCAACTGGCTAATATTTCTCTCCCAGATTGTCACAATGACTTCATGTTCTTTTCTTGCAAATGCACTACTTTAATTGCTTTGTCAGAGTTCCCTCAGGTCACCTTGGTGGCAATGCCATTAACCCTGGGGTTATCTATCAATTACAGATTTTAAAGTGTCCATGCACATATTTTGCTATCACATAAAATAAGTTATGGAAAACTTGCCTCATGCAACTCTTCAGCATTAGAAAAATTAGGTTTTAAGATATTCTGTATTGAAAAACTTCCATATAATTCCTGTTGGGGCTTCAGTGAACAAAAGAAAGATAATGATGGAATTACACTTTGCATGTCTGGTCAAGGTCTGTTCAGTGCTCTGGGTGTTATTGCTCTAAACCTCATCCACTTTCTTGGTGCTGACCAGTTCTAGTCTGAGGTCCTCCTCACCCTGAGAAAGGGTTGAAATTAGAATGCTCTGCAATCATTTCTTGGGTGTTGGAAGCAAGGAAAAGTAATCCTCTTAAAGGAAAAATAGAAGCAATGATCTCTTTGGGGAACATGAATATTCATGATGGTGGTACAGGTCTCATTTATCATCCCTTCCACAGGGTATGTGGTAGCAAATGAGAAGGAGACAAAGTGTAAGTGCATGCTCAAGTAGAAATTACTACTTTTTAATCTCTGCTTTTGCATACTGCAATGAGAGAGGTACACTCCTGTGCTGAAATGTCTTTGTAGCTTTAAATATTCATTTCTGTCCAGGTGTGTTTCTTAGGCACTTGTTCTGTCTGCCTCGAGGGGTTTAAATCTGTGAGCACCATCTGTTGCTGCTCAGCATGGACACGTTTGAGTAAAGACAAACCCAATATTTGTGATATTTGTGGATGGGGTGTCCTGGATGGAGGCAGCAGCTCACGCTACTCAATCTCTGTCTGAACAGAAAGTGCCCATTTCCCTGGTGCTGCTGCTGATTGTCCTTGTCAATCTGAGAGAAAAAGCTACTAAGCCCAAATCCTAAGCAAACAAAACTCCAGGTTTTAACCCAGTCTGTGCATTTAAAAAACAGGGAAAGCAGGGGAAAAGCAGGGAAACTCGTTTTCAAAAGTCTTCTGAGTCTTGTGCACTTGGAAAAAGAGACCGAGCTTTAAGTCTTTCTTATTTGTGTAGTCTCTGTCTTCAAGTGAGCTGTTAATTGAGCCCTTCTAATTTATGGGACATCAAGAGTAGCAAATGCATACCTTGAAAATACCCATAATATATACCAGGAGTGCTCATGGGCTGCCCAGAAAAGCAGACACATGGGGATAATCTGCTGTGAACTCCCCCCTTCCTCCCACACTGCTGCTTCTGTGGCCATCATCTTCCAGGAGGAGCTGGAGCCACAGCCCCTCTCTGAGCTCTTCCCCAGAGGGACTGGTGATAAATGAAGTAGGGACTGGGACTTGTGTGAGCCATGTAGCAACAAGACATTTCACTCTTCCCTTTAGTAATTACCTTTGCCAGCTTAATCACAAAAACTTTTCCAACCAGCTTGCCTAGGACATAATGATAAATTGTGGTGGAGGTTTAATGTTTATTATAATTTAATGTTTCATTCAAAATTAAGCAGCACACTCCTGTAGTCCCTGGGTAAATGGCCATATCTTACACCCCCACACTTTCCAGTGACAGCCACGCTCTGTCTTCCAGGTCAGCTGCCCTCCTGCTTTGTTTCCAGGTCCCCCTCTTCCCTAAACGTGTTTATCCAAAATTTCACAGTGCTGTGTTCAAAATTTACTCCCTTTGTGCCCACACATGATCCTTGCTGTGCCTGATGTTTGTTTTAGCCCCAAAGTGGCCGTGTCTGAGCTGTCAGTGCACGCCCAGAAAGGAGTGAGAACAGTCAACTCAAACTCCTCACCATCAAGGCATCTCAAGCAAGCGATTTAATGAAGTTGAGATCTGAATCACACCCTGAGGTGTCATTCCATGTTTACTACAGAAAGAGCCTGGGGTCACCGTGCTGCTAATTTGGTTCCGCGTTTAAAGTCAAATGAGATGAGACAAGGCTTTGAGTCTCAGGTTTAGCCTTAGGAAATATCAACCCCTCTTGCCTGGAGAGAGGTGGGCAGGGAAGTGCCTTCTGCTTCTGGTGCCTCATTAGCTGTGTGTTTTTCTTGCCACTCTTTGGCTCTTCCAGCAGTTTTTTTTTTTTTTTTGGTGCTAACTCCACAGTGTGTATTCATCAGAAACGCGTAAACAAAAGCATTCGCGGCTTAACAGAAAAATAATAAAACTATTGTCTGGCTCTCCATATGTTCCTCAATCTTCCAGTAGAAACAGAAATTCAGGACATATTTATTGTTCTGGCTTGGAGCCAGAGCCTGTATTTATTTTGGTGAGTGGCTGAGGAGTTGTGGTTTTTAAATAACTCTGAGCCTTCAGTGGCAAAATACATCACAAGCAGGAATTGCTGCATTTTTAATTTAAGCGTGTGAGTGCCCTCATGGCTTTCTGCTCTGGCCTGAGCTGTGGAAGGGTCACCCTCAGCCTTCCTGAGGAGGAAGGCAGATTGCATGAGTAAAAAATGTCCCTCCCTGCTTTTCCTTCACTCTGAAATTCTTATTCTCCTTAGGAATCAGGATGATCAGGAGCAAAAAACATGCTTAAGTATAATGCTGAAGGGCTTTTATCTCTTAAAATGCATCAGCATTTAAAGGTTGCAGCAGAATTAGTGTTCTCACTTCATCATGCAGCTTCCACTTTGAGCCAATGGGTACAAATGAAATGTTTTTCCACAGATTTCCTTTATGTGTAGAAATTACACATTTTAATTGAGCTGCTGTTTTATTTTTGTTTTTGAAATGTTTTATGTTGTATTTCCGTGGGGTTTCTGCAGGCATTTTCACTGCATTTTCTGGTTGGGTGCTTCCAAAAAAATCCTTATTATAGGGAGGAAGGATTCTACCCATGACAGGATAAGCCTGAATCCATGAGTAAATCAAGCTGTTCTGTAGCCTAAGAATACATATGGTAATTTTGATTAGTCGCTCTGTGTGGATAGTGTCAATGTCTTCTGCTTCCTTGAGTATGAAAAATTCCATGTTAAATCATATCTCCCATGTGTTTTACTGTTTATACATATCACTGCTGTCACATTGTAGGACATCATTGTAAGACAGGAGAAAAAGTGAGAGAGGAAATTTATTGACCAACTTGCTCAGTCAAAAACAGGATGAAAATTGGCTTTTTGCCACATTTAGCAACATGTCCATTAGCTGTTCTATCCATCAGCCTTGGGACTTTCAGCATAATTTTTTTTTTTTTTTTCCCCCAAACAGGATAAAATTGTGAAGAATTCTAAGATGTCTTTCACATCTTTAATTGTACAATAGCTGCTGGTGGTTTTATATCCATCATCACATGGGGCTGATGTCGCCTGCCTTTAGCGGCCTGTAAGACTGGAGCTGAATGAAATAGAGATTAATTTTTCTGTGCTGGTTTATTTTTTTTCCCCCGTCTCTTACCCTTTTCCTCTGCAGAGAGCTGCCTCACTCCCCTCAGAACCTGGTGGCCACCCTGAACTCCTCCTACAGCCGCAGCGTGGTGCTCTCCTGGGTGCGCCCCTTTGACGGCAACAGCCCCGTGCTCTACTACGTGGTGGAGCTCTCTGAGAACAGTAAGTCAAGTACTTCTCAGCCCCACGGTGTTCTTAACCATTCCCTCTCCCCAGAGCTGCTGGCAAAGTGCTGCTGCAGTTTGCTCGAGCCTGCACAAAGGGGTTTTACACTCAGGTGTTTGCACGCTGAAAGAGTTGAGTGACTGAGATGGAGGGATTGATTTACAGGACTTAGTTCCACCTCTGGTGTTGCCAGACAGACTTGAGGCACAGCAGCTCATTCCTCAATACAGCAGTAGTCAGTTTGTTCCTTCCCATGGCTTTTTCACCAGTTTCGTGGATTTCTCGGTGCATTCAGAGCCCAAATTTCACCTGAAAGGTGCAGAGAGGGGGATAATTCAAGGAAGTGGTGGTCTGTCAGAGGAACAAACTTGGTTGTCAAGAGGAGCTGCTGTCTTACCTCTCTGTGGGTTCATATGTTTTCTCTGCTTTCTCTAGATTATCATTTTACACCCTTCCTTTAGGTAGGTGGTTGAGGATGTTTGAGTGCAATCCAAATATCTGACTTCCTGCATTACAAACCTGGCCATTGGGAATTGCCACTTGCCAGTTTTATC
Source organism: Molothrus aeneus (assembly GCF_037042795.1). Lineage (NCBI taxonomy): Eukaryota > Metazoa > Chordata > Aves > Passeriformes > Icteridae > Molothrus > Molothrus aeneus. Next base: position 12,728,435 of record NC_089661.1, read on the forward strand.
ATGCTGTACACCAGGCTCTCAGTCTGCAAGGTTATTCAGGGACATTGCTAATGCCTCTTTAGGAGTTGATGGAAAGATGAGGGTATATGGAAATCGGTCACCTTGGCAATACTTTCTAATCTCTATCACCCTAGGAGCTGGAAATCCAAGCTGAACAATTGATTCTTGATGAAAAAATTAAGAGCATCACTTTTTGTGACATGTTGAAATTAGTCACTGCATAACTGAATGTGAAACAGTTCTGATTTCTGATTATCTGGAGAGCAGCAGTTTGTTTTGCCACACTGAGAGCTTGAGGGGGAAACTTGAGCTTCAGATCACATACAAGCCTTTTGCTTTGCAGGCTGGAGTGCATAACTTCTCAGATGTGGAGGTCCCAGAACCAATGATCTTGACAACAGTTAAGCTAAGTGCAGGTTTCTAATCCTAGCAGAAATCCAAAGTCGTGCCCAGGACTGCTGCCCTTAAAATAGTTCTTTTCAATCAAAGACTCTGGATCTTTTTGTAACAAATGAGTAAGAAAATCCACAGTCCTGCACTCATACTCCTTCTCTACCTTTTACCACCACCTTCCTTTTTATTTTCACTCTTCTCTCCTTCCCTCCCATAGCTACAGGCCAGTAACTGCCTGGTTTTCTTCTTTTCCCTCCCTGATCTTTTGCCCAAGGATGTTCCCCTTCTGCTCCTTGTTTCCCAGTGGCTTTGTTGATGACAAGTTAGTGAAGTCCCAGTCTGGGAATATGATGCGAAGGCCCTAGAGCTGTATTTGCACAGAGGTGGCAGAACCTGTGCACTTGGATCCTGCAGTGGGCTGCATCAACTGGGACAAATCCCTAAAAGAAAAGGCAACTCATTTAATGCCAGGAGAAATATGGAATTGTTTCAGTTGGAAGGGACCTTGAAGATCATCTCATTCCATCATCTTTCTTTTGTCATGGAGGAGTCTGGAAGGTCTTCAAGTCCTTTCTACCAAGGATGCTTTGCAGTTGTATAGGAATGGGGTAAATGTGCCATCATTTTAGAATTAATTCACTGAAATTTGTCGAAGGCTCAGCCAAAATCAACAGTATTTCTCTGGAAAGCATGCACACAGACCCTGAGAACACCACAGGGTCCTGTGAACCACTGCTCATTCTGTGATAGATCAATGAATTTTGGCTGCTGTCATTGCAGTCTGCCACTGAGAGGGTCTCATTGTCCCAAAGCACAGGTCTGTGTCCTGCCACAGCTCAGAGCTGCAAACAGGCCAGCTTTGTTGTGACCTGAGCATCTTAACTCCCAGATATACCCCAGGTCTTGCTCTCCTTTAAATTTTTGTCTTTATTTACTTTGCTTTTATGTGCAATGTGTAAATGATTGCCCACAGAAGTAGAACAGGGAAGAATCTGAGCCCTTGGATATTCCACTGTTGCTGTGCTCTCTTGTTCCATATATACAGAGCAGGACAGCAATGTCAGCAGTGACTTTGGTTTGGAACACTGACTGAAACGTCTGCAGGCTGCCACTGGCTTGTTTTGGTTTCTGTTTTCCTGAAGCGTTTGTTTTTCAGGGTTATTTTGATCTCAGCAGTGTGTGTTTAATATTTAGCTTCTCCAGACCTTCTGCTCCTCTGGAAACCATCACCTTCCCTCTGTTCCCAGCCATCCCAAGCACTGTTTGTGCACAAAGATGGCATTTGATGTTGTCCTTGTCCATGTTGTAGGTAGAGCTTGGCCTGATATGACTCTGCAGAAACTCTTTGCTTTCCAAAGACAGTTTCTGTTTGGGGTTTGTGCTGCAGGAGGAGTGACTGTCAGGGAGACAGGGAGCACCCTCCATGAGCTCTGTCACTGCCACAGCAGAGCAATGTGCCTCCCATCCCAGTTCCCCTTCGCTTTCAGATGTGAAGGAGGGACACCAGAATTATGGTTTATTTTCCAGTCAGCAACGCTGTGCAGATTTTGTTCTTAGTTCTGTGGAGTTTGAATGTTTGGAGTTTGTATTTTGGTTATAGGTGCTGAAAAGTAGCCTTATTTTGTTGCTTTTTTTAGCTGTTTTGTTTTGGATAACTTTCTCACAGCTTTAGGAGCCATGGTAGGTTTTGAAGTACTTACCATCAATGAATACATAACAGTGTCTGCTGCAGAGAAATAGCTGAAGAGGATTCAAAATAACGAGTATAAATTTCAGGGGTTTAATTACCAGCTGCATTAGAGGAAGGCGTGTCACTCCACCTGGCATGGATTAGAACTCCTTTTCATTAATATCAATTCAGTAAAGAGATACAAAACCCTCATTTTAATTAGAGGGAAGAAAACAGTGGCAGATCGTGCACATAAATTACTGGGAATATGAACGACTCTAGCCACCTAATTTTTAAAATTAATGTATTTGGCACAATGCAATAATTCTCAAAATACAAGTATTCACAGTAGACTGTGTCTGTGGGTGACTTGAGACATATGGCCTTAAACATTTGGGGGCAAATTTATAATCTAATTTGAAAAACACAGTTCCAAGGAAACACAGTCATTAAGTATTCCTGCCCACACAGAGCCAAGAATGTGAACCTTGATTTGAAATAGGATTTTCAGATAAATAGTACCATGCATTGCTGTCATTTGCACTAATATAATTTTGGATGTTTCATGACCTGTTTAGCCCTATTGCAATTTACCTCAGAATTCCAATGAAGTGTCTTCATGGAGTTAGGAGGGGATATGCTTATTTTATTCCAAAGAGGTTTCGACTGGAGGAATTAATCAAAAAAATACTCTGAATAGTCTTTTAACTGAAGAAATGAATTAAGACTTGTAGAATTCTGCTGAGAACAATTAAGATAAAAGCCCATTTTTGTTTTATTGTATTCTGGGATATCTGTGCTGTGTGAGGTGATGATATAACTCAGAATCATCACGTTGTGCCAATGAGGAGATAATAAAAGCTCCTGTGGAATGCATCTGTACATGCTTAATAAAACCCATGAGTTGTTACCCTGAATTTGGTAGGAATATTCAAATGGCAAATATTGAACCCGTTGATAAATCTTTGCAAAAATCAAAGCAAAACTGCATTGTCATTATGATTGTGACTCAGATCTAGATATTTTAAAAGGTAATTTTTTTCAGGCCACTGCTAGACCTTGTATAAGTCTTACCAAACAAAGGGTGAACCATTTAGCTTGCATTTGGATTTTGTGCAGCATCATATCGCTACAAAGGTTTGAAAGATGAATTCAGTGTATTCCAGCAGTACAGCAAATTCCTGTGTTGCCATCTATGCAAAACCCCCTGGAGAAGGAAAGAGATGGAAATGTGTTCCAAACCTGCAAAAATCAGCTTTCTGCAGTAGATCTGATTGGTAACATCAAATTAGAAATGATTTTTGGGGAAATTGCAATTAATGCATGAACTGTAGGGTAGACAGGAAAACAGAGAAGAAATGCCTCTTGGCACATGGCCAGAGTTATTGAACGCGTCACAAGCGCATCCAAAAATTCATGACAGGAAAAAATGTCATTTCTAAAACCCCGAAATGACATTGTAAACCAGAGAACAGCCTGTGAGATTCTTCATTTCCAATAAATTAAGCTGGAGAGGCAATCAGAGTTAATTCAGAATGGCCAATATTTGCAAGACGACAGACAGCTCAACATGGAAGTTGTTCAGACAGCAGCAATTACAGGGGAAGAGCAGCAGAGCCCAGAGTATGTTCTGGGCAGCTTAAGTTAAATGAAGGATTAGCAGAGTCTGTTCAGTCTAACAGAGACCTTTTTAATAGTTTGACCTGGCAAGTCTTTTGTCACCATGGAGCTTCTCCAGGCTTCCTGGGACAGGTGAGTGACAGCCATCCCTGGAGGACAGGAGAGGCGCTGTTAAAAATGTTATGGCATGTTTCCCTTGTCAGAATTGCTCTTCTCCACAGCGAAAAGAGCTTCTGCACAATCCTGGGGTTGGTTGTGTGTATCTAAAGAGGGAGATCCATTTTTTTGGAATGTTTTGTTTATTGATTTAAAAAAAAAAAAAGACTTGACATTTAAATTTTAAAGATACTCTGCAGACTCAGTGTATCCAGTGCTCCAGGAGTGAGCAAATGCTCCCTGAACCGCCCTCCTCTCTGAATCAGAGTGCCCAGGAGATGAATAGGCTTCGTTTATATTAGTTTCCAGTTTAATCTCTCTTCCTGCCAGATCTTTTATCTTCCACCAGGAGAGGAAAAAGAATTAATAAAGTATTCTACAGATGCAGCATATAAACAGAGCAAAGCCCTAAGGTGCTGAGGAGATTAATAGGGCCTGTTGTTGAATCAAACTGCTCACTACATTGAGCTGCTTGGGTTAAGCACTCTCAGGTGGTGTTTACACTGGCAGTAAACAAATGAAATGCTCTAGGAAACGGACCAGTGCCCAAGTAGCTCATACAAGGGTATTTCACTCCCCTCTTCCATTTTCCTCAGGAAGTTCCTTCAGGCAGTGCACTAGGTCAGCCATACCTTAACTCCAGCTTCCCTTTGCTGGAGTTAATCCAATTCCCTTTGGATTTGTTGCTGTGCACTCTGGCTGTAACAAGGCTGTTGGGGAAGTCTCAAGGGGAAGCCTGTGAAAATTCAGAAGGAACTAAGGTGCAAAAAACTCCTAAGCAACGCTTTTCTAGATGGCACAGGTGTGCTTCCTCTAAGGGCTCTCTAAAAGAAATCCAATGCTCAGCTAAGATAAATTGGCATCAAGATCTTGCAGCCAAAGTGGCTGTTGGTAAATCAAGAACTGGCAAGGACACAGCTTCACTGCTGTGCAAATGTCCCTCTCCAGCATTCCCAGTATTCTGCTGCGTCAGTTTTCCTGTTAAAAAAGACTTCGTTCTGGCAAGGCTCTTACTGGAATAAATACATTTGGAGTAATTTGAAGATGCAGTGTTTATAGCCCAACTGGCATCACACCCTAGAGGACTTAAACTTGCTAAGGAATCTGCCAGAAAAGCACAAAATGAGTGGCTTCTGTCTTGGTGTGAAGTTTAGCAGCCTTCCACATTTGGGACATCTCATCTTCATTTTCAGGCAGACGTTGAGGTGACCTGCCAGGAGCCACGATGCACTTCTGATGAGCAACATGCACAGATAACGTTGCCAAAATCTACAGCGAGCTCCTCAGCAATTTCCAGAAGTGTTAGTAATTTTGAGCAGGGAGCATGAAAACAGCTGGTATTATTTAAAAACGGAACAAATCTTCAAATTGGCTGATTCCGTTGCTGTACTGTTGCAACGCAGACCAAATGTCACCTCTCCCTGGCTATTTCAGTCATGACATCAGGGAGAATACGTGACACCAGGCTATGGAGAGAAGAAGTCAGAATATTTAATTTTCAACATGTTTCGTTTCTGACCTCTTTAAAAACTTGTAAATGTAATTTAGGCATCAGAGGAGCTTGATATGGCAAGAATGCGAACTGACAGCGAGGGGTTTAGAGTGCTGCCAGGGCTCTTTCTACCAGGGAATCTTCCTAGGACAATTAGATTCTATGCTGAATAATATCACTAGGAAAAAAAAAAAAAAAAGACTGCAGACACGTAGAATCAGCAGCAGAAGCTTTCTCAGGTCTTGCAGCAAAGGGCTGATTTGGCAGAGGGAGTCACGCTTCTACACCTGCTTGCAAGCTGGGTAGGAAGATATTCCAAACTGACTGTGAATTTCATTAGAATCCTTCCACCAGAGCCACTCATGGGTGTGGTGGTGTGATGGCCTGCCAAACAGATGGGTTGTGAAATACACAGCCCATCTGTCTTTATCATGCTTGTTTCCTCTTTTATTAAAATGTTAATGAATATAGTTTTTATTTATTATGCCACGACATGTGCAGCATCACTTTCCAGTAGACAAATGTGCAATCTGCAGAACCGTGTGGGCTGACAGGAAGGTTTCTTCTGCTGAAAAGAAACTTCTTCCCAAAGTTCCTCTGAGGGAAGCAAGCACCAAGAGCTCTGAGCAGTCAGAGGCATTTTCTCACTTCTGCAGGGCTTTTGACAGGCACTTTCATCTTTTTTTTTTATTTTTTTTTTCCCCGTGCTAATTTTTCCAACAGATTCTCCCTGGAAGGTTCACCTGTCAAACCTTGACCCGAAGATGACCGGAGTCACTGTGAGTGGCCTCACTCCAGCCAGGACCTACCAGTTCAGGGTGTGTGCAGTCAACCAGGTGGGCAAGGGGCGCTACAGCACCGAGACCAGCAGGTAATGACAGCCAGTGTCTGTGTGCTGAAGGGACAGAGGCCTGGGGAGGGGAAAATGCTGCTTGGGAGTCAAGGAATAAAATAATCTTTTGCACAATGACTGGGAGATGGAGAAGTTGCCACTTCCCAGGTCACTGGAGAGTGCCCTGCAGCTGGCAGGAGTTAGGGATGATGGCATTTGGGGGATGCAGGAGCTCAGTACATCATGAGAGAAGTGTCCTCATACTCCAGAGTATCAGTTGAGCAGAATCTTGGAAATTACATTTTGCTCTTATGCTAAGCCCCAGCAGTTAGGCCGGGCATGAGCACAGCTCTCACCCTGTCATGGCAATGTCACTTCTGGAATTTACCCAGATGTGACAGAGAAGGATGGCTTCATCATATTCAGTTTCAAATGCATCCCCCTTCTTCTGTGAACCAAAGCTTGCTGCAAGCTTGAATTGCAGAACAGCTGAACTCTAAATGGCTTTTTCAAAATGTAGGAGTTTGATATGAAAAATATTGAAAGAGCTGAAAGAAACAATTTGGAAGGAGTCACAGACACTGGACCTGAGCTCTTACTCATTCAGGCTTGTAATCTTTTTAAAGAGTTGTAGCAGCCTGGGTGATTCCAAGAGAATAGGGTTACCTCAGCTGTCTGTCTTGTTGCTTGCTTAACTGATTTCCTATTATGTTGATTTGTTGTAACTATTTCATGCATGTCTTCAGCAGTTTGATCAGCATTATATTTCTTTCTAGTCATCAGACTGTGATAAAAGAGTGGTTCACTTGGAGTGGATACAGGAAATAGACTGTTATTTTTGATTTCTTACAACACCCATGTCCATCACATTCTTTTGTACTTAGGTTGATGCTCCCTGAGGAGCCCCCCAGTGCCCCCCCCAAAAACATCGTGGCCAGTGGGAGAACCAATCAGTCCATCATGGTCCAGTGGCAGCCTCCTCCTGAGAGTGAGCACAATGGGGTTCTTCATGGCTACATCCTAAGGTAAGTCCTTTCTTAACCTGGGAGGTCCAGAGATAGGTCCAGGTCTGCACAAGGGAGTTCAAATGCTGTGACTTAAGAGTGTAATAAAAGCAATTTCTAACTGAATTAAAGATATTAGTTATTGTGTGCAAATGCTCAAGGCTGCCCTTGTTTCTTAAATATGAGAAAACAACTCTTGAAGGAGTCACAAGGGTGCAGCCACTTAAATTCTGGCCTGTCTGTCCTACAGAGTCTGAGGGTTCCATCGGCTGTTCCAAAGAACAGAGGAGACTCACAAAATCCTTTTATTCCATTTTCAAAGGGAAGTGAAGCTCTAAGTAATGCAAGTGTTCACATGGGAGGCTGGTACAGTGCAGCCTATGCAGATGTATATTTGCTTATTACAAGCTCAGCTCCCTGCTCAAAAGGTTAATTAAATTTATCAAAGACACAACAGGGCTCCTGCCTATGGAGGAGCAGCAAAAGAATCAATAAACTTCAATTTTGTGCCAAACAAAATGGAAAGAGGGAATGACAGGTCAGATGCTTCATGGCAGACCTTGGTTTGGTTTTGAAAATCAGCCAGTTGAGTAAGGCCCTTTCAGCCCTGTTTGTATTTATTAATGAGAAACACATTCAGGCAGGTAACAGGGAATCCTGCACCCTTTGAGTCTGGCAGCTTACCCAGGATTCATTGTGTTGGAAAGGGTGATGCCACCTGAGAGACTTTGCAGAGTATTTCCCTTAGGTGATTTTTTGGGACTCAGTATTCACTCCTACCCAATTCTACTAGATTACTGCTCATTTGGCATCCTCCACACCCTGCAGTGCTAGCAGCCAGCTAGGGCCACACCTCTAGTGAGGGAGGCATTTTTTGTGGAAAACTCCCAGCCCCTGACATATTTCCAAGTGATGGTTACATCCTCCTGTAGGCAGGCTGCTGACATTTTTAATACAGTGTCCTCCAGAACTGTAAAAGATAACTAAATGCTGCAGTTTAAATGCCAACATCCAGTTCAAGCTGTGCTCCTACTTTTGCTGGCATGGATGGAGAGGCTTTTGCCATGTTCAGAGTGCTGGTGAGCTCCCAGAATAGCCCTGGGAAGTTCCCTGTGTCTGCAGGCAGAGTTGAGTATGTTCATCTCCCTGTCACCTGCACAGAGCCCCTCAGCAGAGGTGAGCCCCTTGTGCAAGTGCTGCTGGTGCAAGGTTTTAGGGCTGGGCTCAGTTTAAAATGTTTTGTCAGCCACCAGTGGGAAAAGGTGCTTCAACTTCTGCCTGCAGATAGATCCTTGTCCTGAGCCTTGGGTTCCCATCTGCCAAGGATGCAAACATTCTTTCTGCAATTCTTCCCTTCAAACTGGTCTCCCCAGTGGTAGGCTTGGTTCCTCACTTGTTCCCAGGGAGTCTTTCCTAGTCTCAGCATTAAGTCATGGCAAGGTTTACAAGTAGAGACGTTTCTTCCATTAGCCTCTCCACTGACATTAACCACTTCTGTTTCTGCTTTTAGTGCCACGTCTTTCTGGCACTTAATGTGCTTTACAAAGCAATCCCATAGGCTCCTCCTTCTGGCAATCTGTGCTGTTTTCTCCATATAGCATTTCCAATAATGTTTAACTTTGGTACTTTCTACAGTATTTATCTGCATAATTGATCCCTGACCTTGCTAGAACATCTCTGTCCATTTTAATAGTGCTCATATTCATTATGCCTAATCTGTGAGCATTTTTGCTGTCTTCCTGCTTTGTCTTGACAGCAGAGCAGAGAAACCATTTATTCAACAGGAATTTAAGATTATCACATAAAAGCACAAGTCCCAGGTAATAAACCAGGCTGTTCCTCCCAGTTGAATTGTGTGGTCACAGCAATATGCACTAAGAAGTGTTCCTGCACTGATTTCTGCAGAATCAGGGGATAGCAGAGTGAAAAGCACCAGCCATCCCACAGACCCAAAGCTCAAGACAAGCAAGATGCTAAATTGATGGAACACCTGATCTTTAAAAGTGAAGGTGCACTGCACAAGTCATGTGGAGTATCCATCAAAGTCCATGGTGAGAAAAATCATGAAGACATGACATTTCTGAACTGGCCTCCTTCCTCTGCCCTTTTTCTCACTGCCAATATTGCATTTAGGGGTCTGCCCAGCTAACAGCATAACAGATTAAATCACAGGAGCACTTGCACCTTGTCTGCGGGGCAGGAGAGAGAGCATTGCTGTGCTAAGAACTGACTTGCCAGGGAGCACACACCCTGCACAGGAGAGAGAGAGAGAGAGAGAAAGGGGGAGCAAGACATTCAATAAACTCAGCTGAGGGCTGCTATTTCTTTATTTCCATTCATATTTCCTAAATGGAATCACACCAGTGTAGCATTACAAATATTAAGTGTGCTGGAGATGGTCAGGCAAGCAGCAGAAAATAGAGATGTCAGTGATTAAGAAGTCATCTCTTTATAGGAAGATTTTAGAACAAAAATCTCTGGCTGAACACATGAAGTTGTCTAGTCATAAACATTGCACCAATTTTATTAGATGAATTTAAAATGTCTCTGCAAGATGTCAATGAAATTGTTCTGTGTCAATAAACTTTTGGTGATTGCAGAGAAGCAAAGGATGGGTAAGAGTGTATAAAAGTTGTGTGCTGAATAAAAATACAAATGTTTCCATATTTGTCTTTTTCCAGTAATAGTAATGCCTTGTGTCCCTTATTTGGCCTCTGGTTTTTTGATTTTTTGTGAATTAGCATATTGTGAGCATCCACTGTAGCACTTTCCTAAAGGAAGGAAAACAAACAGTATTATTCACATTCACAGATTTGCAAGGTTTGTTTGTTTTCTATAATTTAGGTTTTTTCTATAGTTTGTTGGCCTGAAGAGACACATCAAAGGGGCTCTGTTTTCTGGAATACAGTTTTTACATGAGAAAATATATTTAGTGTTTCAGCTGCTTGTGTCTGAGCAGAAAGAGTTTCAGGATATTTATCACCCACCTGTGTTTGGCACAGCCCTTCTCCTGGAACTCCAGTGCTTACCCAACCCTTCAGTCTCAACTGTGTTCAATCCTTATTTTAATTATTTTCTGAAGTAAATTCTGGTGGAAGCCAGGGGTGCCAGTGGCTGAGATCCCAGGAGGTCAGAGCCCTCTGAGCTCTTACTTTTCAGATTTCAGAAGTGAAGGGAAAAAAACAATTTCTCAGGCTGATTTACAGCAGCACTCTGATAAAAATCACATCTGGGCTATTTTTTGTACTAAATCACAGCTTTTACTAGACAAGCCACATTTAAAAAGCTGTAATTTTTCTGCAACCATAAAACAGGATAAAATACCCATTTTGTCTAGCCCTGAGCCTGTAATCTCAGTGAGATCAGATTATAAATACTATAGCAGTCAAACATAATATGGTCTTATCAGAGTTGCTATGTTCTGATTATTTTTCATTATTCTTGGTAAAATTCTGCTGTAAAACTTTGCATATTGCCTCTTCACAAAGGAAGCTGTTTTGCCAGCCAGGATATTTTCTCTAATTGGTACCATCTCATTAACCAGCTAATTCTTCTCCCCATATGGCAGGTATCGCCTGGCCGGCCTCCCGGGAGAGTACCAGTACAAAAACATCACCAGTGCAGAAATCAACTACTGCTTGGTGAAAGACCTGATCATTTGGACCCAGTATGAAATCCAGGTGGCATCTTACAATGGAGCTGGGCTGGGAGCCTTCAGCAGGCCTGTGACAGAGTACACACTGCAGGGAGGTGAGCAAACCCCAGCAGGATCTCCTTGATCATCCCACAGCTTCCTCAGGGGATGTGCTGCCTGGCAATCCCACCTTAGAACCTGGGAAATCAATGGTCACTTCAGCCAAATTTGATGGGCAGCTTGGAGCAGGAGCACCTGCAAATTTCAAGTGCCTGATCAGAGCCAAGTCTTTGCTCTATGTCTGTTGTAGGAAAAGCTGGGAGTGAAGTAAAAAATTATCTGTTTTGTTGACCCTCGTGGTGACGTGTTGGCACACTTGCAGGTCAGAGTCAGCTGCAGCAGAAGTAATAAATAGAAATGCTGATGAGAGCTGGGGTCCTGGGGAATGGATTTATGGGACCTGTGACAGGCAGGGGCTGAGGTTACCCTGCCAGGAGAGTTAGAGAAAATATTTCAGGGAATTGGTTGTATCATGCAAGATGCTGTATATGCGATACAGGAGATAGAGTGAACCAGCTGCATTAGTTCTGATAATCACAGAACACCTTGTTTTAGAAATATGGAATAAATTGCAAGGAAAGTGTAGGGAAAGAAATACAACCTGTGGAGAAAGGGTTCTGAAGCATGTCAGGAATGATGCAGATACTTTCAAAGGGGAAGATAAAATGATCTTTAAAGCCCTGATTTTTATGCTACAGCTCCTCCACACTTTTCTAAGTGCTTTAAGAAGAGTATAAATTACACCAACAAAAGGATATGTAATTACTTTTTACAACCAGTGTAAGGCATGTTTACACCTCTAGATTGGTATAAAAATCTGTAGGATAATTAAGTGCCAGGTCCTTAAGGCTTCCATATATTCCCATAATTGCAGGGTTGTGCTGGATGCTGAGCACTGGACAGTACATGGGCTCTACTTCGTTGGTCATAAAACAATTATACTGTTTTAAAACCCAGCAGATTTACAGTGCATCAGTTAATTTTCAATCAGGGAAGAAGATGTAGTTGTTTGTTAATTGTTACTAGGAGTAGGTTATAACATGATTAGATACAGTTTGAGGTGTAGGGAGATCTTTAAGAACAGATTATTCATATGCAGCACTAACTAACCACAACAACTGGGGAATGAACTATCTATATTTTGTCTTAGGGCATGTAAAGTCTCACAGTTCAGAGGAGCCTAGGCACACTCAACCTCATTCTAGAAGTATTTATAGCAGACCTTGAAATGTTTTTCTTGAAGTCTTCTCATTCGGCCAGGATTAATGTTTTCTATCCCACTTAAACACCCAAGCTCTGCACAGAATTGGTTTGCCCACAGAATTTGAATCCCTTTTGTGATTATGCTTGTAATTCATTACCCTGTTTATTTGCACATTTTAAGCTATCATAGCACCTTAACCTTCCATCTATTAAGGCCCAGGTTTGGACTTCACACTCTTTTTTCTTAAACCCTGTAATTGACTCTTAATTTCCCTTGATATTATGTGCAGTTATTATCATCCTTTATTGATTGGCTGTCTGTTGTCATTTATAAGGGTATAAATCCTCTGTTATAAATTAGGTGTAGTCAGTCCTGCATTCATGTTAATCAGCAAGAGTGTTTAGACTCCAGGCCAACCTACAATGGCCTCTTTGGCTTTATGTAATTCCTCAGTGCTGGATAGACATAGAAGAAAAACTGGATATTTCTGATTTATTTCATATTGATATTTGCTAATAGCTGTTAATAACTACCTAAAGCATGCTGAACCTTGCTAGGTTCACCAAAGTCATACGTCCTGTTTTAAAAAGAATTTGAAATCTTTTTACATTTAGAGCTGAAAAGGGAGACTGGTTGGTATAAATACAACTTGAAACTGGATTAATATCCAGTCTCCATATGTAATGTGCTACTGTCCAAATCTCTGCTCCTTTATGTTTATTGTAGTTGAGAAAAGACAGGGAAATCTAGTGACTGTTTCTTGCTCCAGAATGTTTTTTCCCAAACCAAACTAGCAGGAGTAAGAAAAAGCCATGTGTAAAACTGCCTCGTAAATCATATTCTGATTTTAATATGAGCAGAGATAAATGTCAAAGACACACACTCCCATCCATCCCCCTTTCCTAGTACCACACCACCACTGCCTCTGCTCTGACATGCACTAAATGATGTGAGCTGTGCTGGCAAGAACCTGTCTGTCTGCAGATGAGAAATACCTCATACTCATCAATGTGCAGGGCAGGCAGAGCCTGGGAGGAAATGAACCCCGGGAGCAGATCAGCCCATTGGCAGGAGCACATCAGCATATTGGCACCTTTGTCATAGGGGGTATTGACTGGCCATATAAGCTGTGGATTTATACCAGGAGCTAGTCTATTAATCCCTTATTAGTCCTCTGGCATTGCTTTAGCCACTGAAAACTAATCAGCTGCTCCAAGCTCCTCAAAAATCACCAGCTTCCAAAACACAGCCAAGCTCACGAGGTGCTGATGGGTCTGAACTGGGGGGAAACTGGTGCATGTCAGAGAGATAAAATGTCAGGAGGCCTTACTGGCAGAGCACTGAACATCCCAGCACGAGGGTCAGACAGGTTGACTGGCTCTAAAATCTTGAAAGTCTTTTCAGAGTGATATTCAGCCTGATCCTTTGATGCTCTGGATATATAGGTCTTTCTTCATCAGAGTTTCTCCAGCTGTTCCTTGCTTTGATGTTACTTTTCACAGGGATTTGTGCCAGCCCTCTGCATAGGGTAATTTTATTTATTTAAGCATTGTCCTGCAGGACTTCTCATTGCCGTATGAAAACCTCAAGTTTCCCAATACCTTTTCATGTAAGAACAGCTTTGTGAAGGTATAAACATCTTTGTGTGGTGACAATATTGTCTCTGCTCTGTCCTGTTGGGCATGTTTGCCTTTTTTTGCAGGTTGATTTGATAAAGTAGCAACTTCCACCCCTTACTTTGGGTCTGTCCCTTTTATCTCACCACTGTGAATATCTCTGAACTCTCTCTTTGAAAAACTCCCACCATGTCTTAGATTTAGGCAGGGCAAGGTTTACAAGTAGAGACTTTTCTTCCATTAGCCTCTCCATTGACATTAACCACTTCTGTTTCTGCTTTTAGTGCCATGTCTTTCTTTTGATGCATATCTGAAAAGCCAGTCTTATGTCCCAAAGCTCACAGATCTCAACATGTATTTGAATGTTGTTTTATTTTCCCTTCTTTGTTGTGCATGGACACCTTGCCAGGCCAAGAAGGCCTGAGAAAAAGCCCTTCCTGAATAAAAGTTACCAGACCAGTGAGTCTTGATGGTGTGGAAAGGATAAAAGCAAGAGGAGTCTGTTCAGCCAGGTCCAAAGCAGCTTCTTCCTCAGGCACTAAGAGATGAATCAGAGAAATGTGTAGAAGAGCCAGAGGAAACCCAGTTAACTGAAAGCTTCCTGCTTTATGTAGGAAATAATCTTGGAAAAGGAATCCCTGACTGCAGAATCTCTCTGCAATCATTCGCTTTATCTCAGTGAAAAGATATTTTCCTTAGTTTTCCCTTGGGTTTTCTTGGCAAAACCACCTTAAAGATCCTCTGTCACTTCCTTTGGGGATCCTCCCAATAGCTCTGGAGCACCCATGACTGTGCTGGGCCCAGCTGCTCCTGTGCAGAAGCAGGTTGGAGTTGTAGTGGCTGGGGGAGTTCCTCTTGCTTACATGTCATTTGCCATCTACTGCTTTTATTTTATTTTTAAATTATTTCACAAGGTGATGAAATTAGCTGTTGTCTCAGAGAGGTCCCTGGCCCCCAACTCTTAATAAAGCAATAAAATCTTGTCTGTGTGAGAGCCATGCCGGAAAGGAAGGAGGCATTTCCCAGCCACAAGAAGCCCAACTCGTCAGTTAGTGCCAAATCTCACACTGCTGAATTTCAGAATTCAGTTTTTCAGATGTGTAGTGTTACAGAGACCATTTTTCCTAGGCACCCACTGCAGTTCAGAGCACAGCCCAGAGCACCAGCAGGGAGCAGAGGGAAGAGGCTTCCCAAGAGGAATTACAGCTCCACATCCCCACTGCTCCCATGGGATCTGCAGCTCAGCACCTCAGGCTGGTGCATTAAAGAAACATCTAAATCCTCACCTAGAGGAAAACTGCAGTTCCACAACCCTGCCTGAGACAGGCAAATTGCCACCTCAAAGGTCAGGAGCTCCAGAGGAGCCTTTTTTCCAAGCCTGTGCTGAAGATCTATATTTAGGAGCAGGAGTCTGGCAGTCAGAAACTCCACGGGATCTCCATGCTGTTTGCACATGGCCAGAGACAGAATAATTCCATGTACACATGCTTAACCTCAGTGCCTTGTCTCCTCTCAATTATCTTGTCAGTGAAACCCTTTTAATGGTTTTTATCTAGAGTGCTTCCATGACCTTTTCTACTTGGAATGTTGTACATTAACCCGCAGTCCCGGGGGCTGAGCTCTCTGCTGATTTCCAAGCACATGAACTTTATCAGGAGGAAAGTAACAGTTGGTTGTGTCTGACCAATTTGATCTGCAGCTCTGAGATGACTCCCAGATGGATCTCCAGTGTGAGATGGCTTTGGAATACTTGCAGACATGATGAAGTGCAGGTTTGAAAGCTGGGAGTGTAAATACTTGGGGATTACTCTTGAAACACCTGTTTGACATTGGCAGCTTCTGTACAGCTTGACAACAAATTTGTAGGAAGAGGACAGGTATCTACCACTAAATTAGAAAATCCCTTGTGCAGACAGCCAAAGCTTCAGGAAGTTACTCTCCATGATCTTGGAAAAGTATTTGAGTTTTGAAGTGACCAGAAGGTCAATTCTGATTTGGCTTCCTCAAACTTCTTTTCTTTTTAAAATGCAGAAGTGCTCAGATACCCAAGGAAGCCTTTAATATCAGGACATAAAAGGAGAATTTTAAACTGGCACTTTGAAGTAAATTTGAGATTATAATGCCAATATTTTACTGATTAAAAATATAAAAATATATTACATTATGCCTTCTGCAGTATAATTAAGCTTATGCAAATCAGATGGACCATGTTCTTTCCATCTTTTAAATGCATTAATTGAGATGCAGATGTTGATGTTTCAATAAAGATAACTAAGGAAGAAATGTGATATCATGATTTCCAACATTCTGAGGTTTTATGTTTTCTGTTCATAATTTTTTTCCACTTTTCATATTACAGCAGGTATTTTCTCTGCTATAACCATATATTCTTGTTTCAGAAATTTATCTCCTAATGAACAAAAAATATTTCCTTTTTAAAAGAAATAACTATTTCATTTGGTTATCCACATTCCTAAAACTGCAGTAAACCTATCCTCAAGTGTTTGCCTGAGCTTTTTGGAGAACTGTGAGGACCACAAAGCAAAACTTGGAGCTTGGTGGTGCTCACCTGATTTAGCTTTACTGACTGGAGGAGATGAATCTATCAGTGATATCCTGGTGAATTTCTGATAACAAACTAACCTGAAGACCTGTAACACAATTTTCTTCTGCAGTAACAAATCTCTGACAGTTACAATATCTGAACATGCAAATGTGCAGGAAAGTAAGAATTTTGACTTTTAAAAAAATTATGCATGTTAACCATTAATTATACAAGGTATTGCACACAAAAGCAGATTCAAATATATCTCGTGGCTCTCATAATAAACAGTTTCATCAAGAATATAAATAAGAAAAAAAATGCATTTAGTGGGGGACTGTAGCCAAAGCAACTCATTATGAGTGTAGAGTGACTTTAATATTTATGACTGTATCTCAGGATGATTTGGTGAATCTCTTGACTAGAAAAACTTTATGATGTCTACAGGTCATTCAGATAATAGTATAACCTTCCAAAAGCACACAGGGAATTATGATACGTGGCAGGAAATAGGGCCCAGATTCTAATGAAAATTTAGAGTACTATCAGATAAACTCTGCTTCCAGAACTCAATAATTATGCATAGTTCATAAATTGTCGCATCAAGTTTAAAATTAGGGCATGAAGGTTCTGACTAATACGCAGCTACTGAGGTTTAAAAAAGCTGCAGAGCAAGGTTGTGGAGCCCATGGCAGAATCTTCAGGGAATTTTAGTGACAGTGGGCATGGGAGTGAATGTTCTTGTCGCTTCAAACCTGACATCCTTGAGGATTTCTCCATTTTTCTGTGTTGATTTTTCTTGGCTGTGCACATCTCTGGTAAGTGTGCACTGTCCTGTCTTAGTATATTGTCAGCACTAGTTAAGAATAATGCCCCTTCATGTCTCTTCCAAACAAACAATAACTTTTGGTGGGAAGAGGGGCACTTTTGCATTTTTGAACTTCTTTTCTTCATTTCTTCTCCACACAAAGACTCATCTTCCAAAAAGCGCTTTGGAACTTGAAAAGTTTCTGCCCTGTTTTTGAAAAGTGTGGAGGAAACCACCATTCCTCAGTGGGAATCGTGGATTCTCCTTAGAAGCACAAATCATTGGGCTTTGGTAGAAACTTTCCTTTGGAAGCAGAAGGAACAAAGGCTTCCAGGCTTCAAAACCACTTGTGGATAGCTCCTCTTTAGTAGAATACAAATGCACATGGCTGTCAATAGTGATGTTTTTGAAGCATTATTAAGCTTATTTTATGGGATTTAAAGTGTCTTAGTCCATTTCTTTGTACTCAGATAGCAGTTTTCTTCTTAAAATTACTATAAGCTTGATAATATCAGAAAATAGGCCTGTCTATTAATATTCTTTCCTCTGAGAACTATAGAAATGACATCTTAAAGCAGTAAGTTGAAGAAATTGCTTGGAATGAGACATTTTATTGAATGGTGAAATATTTAAATGCTGGTTTTGGTTGTTTGAAGGCAACATGCCTTTATGTTCCATGCTTGCTTTTGTATTGAGAAAACATCTGTCTAATTAAATCCTTGGCATAAAATGTTTGTGCAACTTTTAGTAGATTAGAGGATGTATTGGCTCAGGATATATATAATCAATTCAATATACATGAATTTATATCATATCAAGATAAAATGAGAACAACTCTCAATTCCCAAGAAAAATCTTTACTACATGTGATATGACTGGTCCTAATTCTTTGGGCAGCAGTAAATAATAAACATATGCTGTTGCCAGATTATAATTCACAATTAAAACCTTAATTGTGCAAACTCCATGTTTTCTTGTCTGATCTGGGGAATTGAGCAGCACTAAAGGACTCCAGAAATTTTTCTCAGAAACTCTTCATTCTCCGTGCACTCATGGATGACTGAAAGAGCTGTGCTCACCTGTCCTTACATGGCTCAAGTCTTTCTGAGAAACTCCTCTGCAGGATAATAAGCTGCAGAAGCCATTTCTTCTCCTCCCCTTGAAGGAATCTCCAATACAGAATGAGAAATTAACCCAATTACCCAGCTTTCCAAATCGCTGCTGTTGCACGGGAAGTGCATCCCTCTCTCGAGGTTTTTATTACTCTGCGACTTGCAAGTGACACTCAGTGGGTTCTGTGTTCATTTTTCTCTTTTTTCCCCTCATTCCCTCTCCTCTCTGTTTTTGTTTTGTTCCCTCTCTGCTCCTGGGAGCAGTGCCCACAGCTCCACCTCAGAACGTGCAGGTTGAAGCTGTGAATTCCACGACCATCCAGTTCTTCTGGAACCCTCCACCCCAGCAGTTCATCAACGGCATCAACCAAGGCTACAAGGTGAGTACAGGCGCCAAATAATGTCTGCATTAACAGTCCTGGTGTAAACCAGAACTTCAGCCTTATGATCTCTGAATCTCCAAAGTACCTCTCTGCTTTCAGGAGTATCTTACACCTGTAAGATAAAGAGATAAAGGGAGAAGTGAGCAGATATTGCTCCTGACAGGGCTTGGAGCAGCCTGGGATAAGAGGAAGATGTCCCTGCCTGTGGCAGAGGTTGGAACTGGATGATCTTCAAAGTCCCTTCCAACCCAAACCATTCTATGATTCTAATATTTGCAATTTATGTAAGTTCTGAAAAGGGAATGTGTCATAGCATAGAAGTCCTCATACCTTTGTCATTTTCCTGGAGAGTTTCCAAAGCCAGAAAGCAATTCCATGTCAGTTTGGAAAGTCACCTCAGGAGACATGTCATTGTGGCACTGAAAACCAACCCTGAGGTTTCTGTTTATGCTAATGCAGATTCACCATTCATTTCGCTGGGAATCAAGGCAGCACACTAAATAATTGCCTTGACTTTCCCACTGTGATGATCTGAGAGATTTGAGAATGTAGAATTTATTAATCAGGCAACATCTGTTGGAGTGCACAGAGCAGAGAGTGCTCAACAGAGCCTCTGACCAGTGGAGTGTTTGCTGAGGAGCTGGGTAGGGTGGTTTGTTCTCAACAGAACCTCCATCAGTGATTCAGCAGTCAGGGCATAATAAATGAAGGGTTTAAAAACCTCCACAGAGAGAACAATGAGAAATCTTGCACGAATCTCAGAGCAGGAAAAGGGAAGACAGGTGTGGTCTATGAGCAGGGAGGAGCGAGGTTGATTTGAGTGCTGGGTGGAGTGATTTGAGGAGGATGTTGTAGCTCAAAAGACAAGTTGTGAATTAAGGGATTGTACATGGATTTGAGATGCTTCAGAAGACTTGATCCTTCTCTAGGAATGTCTCAGAGTGACAGAGAACTGAGACAGAGATATGCATGGGAATTATGGTATTTCTGCCCAAACCAATGTATTTCTCATGAAGGCCAGCAGTGGTTTGAGAATCTCAGTGCTGAAGAAGTAAATAAATACATGGAGATGTGTGTGTCTGCTTCTGGCAGGGATAGAATCAGCTCTCAAGGCTCAGTGACTGACAGGGCTGCAGCACAATACCCTGAAACTCCAGCACAGAAATAGCACTTGGCTTCCGTTCAGACTCTGGAGAATAAAAGCACTTCTGGGGTTCAGTGGACTGCAGTGCACTGTAATCTTCTGATGCAGGTCCAAGCACAATGAGCCCATGTTTGCAAAAGTCTTATTTCAGATTTTCATTCTCTGTTATATTCAGAGTTTCAGTCTAAAGATCCTTCATCTCATTGCATAGCTACCTCTAATTTTTGTTTCAATTTCTTCAGCAATGCTATAAAGGAAGTAAAATTGTAATTTGTATCTGTCAGTGGCCAATAAAAACTTCTGAAATTATCAAAATTTATATTTCTTTGATTGCAGTAGATTGCCATAGCTTTACCAACCTGTTTCTCCCAGGGATTGGGAATTGCAGTACAAAGACTATGTGAGATCATTTCTGTCACTCATTTCTAGAGTAGCTTTGTGAATGATTTATAAATTTCTAGTAGTCAAAGCCAGGCCTTTGCCTTTCTTAAGGATTAAACCCATTTTTTCCTTTAACTGACAAAATTGTTCACCTGTGTTTTCTGCACACGTTTCCTCATGAACATGCACTCAAGAGTTCAGTCTTCCAAAGTTATAAATGCCAATTGTAGTGCACAGAGGGGATTTAGAAAAGAAAATAAAACTTACTGTCCTCTTCAGCCATTATACATTTTATCTTTTCTTTGAAATTTATTTGCATTTCAACAGAAGTTGTAAAGTGCACTTTCTCAAATATGAAATATTCCTAACAAAATTACTCCTTATTGTCCCCTAACTGTGCTTTCTGGCTATCAGGTACTCTAGACATTGGCTACATATGTCAAATATGGCTTAATAATTTCAGATATCTATTCATGTTTATGAGCCTGAAATCAATGCAGGTAGCATGATTTACACAGATACTGAGTCAGGCCTGGAATTTTAACATTCTCTTGTAAGCCACATGAGAAGGATTTTTGGACAAAATAAAAATTTCATAAACACTTTCAAGTTTTAGACCCCTAAGCCTTTAAGGCGATTTCAAAAATTGTTTCAGAATTTCAAAGTCGTTTGCCAAAAATGAATTTTTTAAGTCCTCATTTAGGTACCTACACATGAGGTATTGCACTCTCAGAGATATTGATCGCCCAGAACATCCACTGAGATGAATGAAACCTGCAAGACTGAGCTCTTCTGACAAGCACCCTATTTTAAATGCATGAAAATGTCTTCAGGAGTCTAACTTTTGGGACTCAGGTGTTGAAAATTGTAGTAATCATCTTTACAACCGTTTTTCTATTCTTTCTGTAGTTCCAGAACCGCTTGAATCATTCACAGTGTGGATGTCCCCAGTCCGCTGAGCTTGTAATGCTGCCAGCCTGTGAGGCAGGGCTGCTCACTGGGGTGCTGGGGGAGCTCTGGAAGGGGCAGGAGGGTGTGTGTGTGTCCCCAGCTCTCTCCCTCTAATCCCAGGAACCTCCCCAGACTGTGGCATCTTTAAAGAAAATAAGATAAAGCATTTATGACAGAGTAGCACTGAAAAGTACTTTTCTTCCTTCAGCCTGCTTTCAGCAGCAGAGACTGGCCAGGCTGATGAGACAAAAGGCTCGTGTCATCTGAATAATGATTTGCCATAATTTTGGCATTGCTCAGCAGCAGCCATGGAGAATTGCAATGCTGGTGGATCCCCATCAGCAGTGAGTGTTACAGACATCCCTCCAGTGTCACAGTGCTGCATCCATCTGTTCAGCATCAGAGCTGACAGTGCTTTAACAGCATTGCTTGCTTCTTTGCAATCAGATTAAGATGGTTTTGGCAGCCAAACCGATTTTGATTCCAAATAGACACAACTTCTAATGAGAGCTCATCCCTGTTTGAATCTCCCAGCTCCTGGCGTGGCCGGTGGATGCCCCAGAGAGCGTGACCGTGGTCACCATCGCTCCGGATTTCCACGGGATTCACAGTGGCTGCATCACCAACCTGAAGAAATTCACCAGCTACTACACCTCAGTGCTGTGCTTCACCACCCCAGGGGACGGCCCCCGGAGCCCTCCCCAGCTCCTGCGCACCCTGGAAGACAGTGAGCACCCCAATTTTTAAATTTTTAACTCTCTGCTTAAAATTTGACCTTGGGTTCACAGCAAGCTCTTCTCGTGTGACCTCAGCCAGTTTTCCATGGGTGTTCTTTCAGCCTGTGGCAAATATTTGATTTTTCTTTTGTTTCGTTATGGGCTAAACCTGGATGAATTTTTTATATTGATGATTATCTAAGAGCTTCATAGTCTGGTTCAGCCAACACATAATGCATTATGTCTGCAAATCCTTGTGCTCTTAAATCCATGTTCAGGCACCCAAATAAATATGAATTGATCTTCTTAGGAACTGAGCACTGGAACTTCCTGTGGAGGTCAATGATTAATTTACAATTGTGTCCTGCTGTTACTCAATAAATTGAAAATATCTGTATCTATATTACATTGCAAGTGTTTCTGTGAAAGAACCAGGATCACAGCAAGGCAGTTTCTCCTATCCTGAAAAACTGGAGGCAGGATTAAATAAAATGAACTGAGTGCTTTAGCATGTAAATTATTTCCTGCATCAGAAAAAGGTTTGGTCTCTGTGGCCAAAGTTGTTTTCTCAAGACATATTTGGGCCTAACAAGTGCAGTGTGTGTCTGATGCAGATAAATTGACTGTGTCCACAGTGATCCTGGCTCTGGCCAGTGCTTCAGGAGGATCATAAACACTGCTGCACATTTGCAGGTTTAAACCAGAATAAAAAGTGTCTCATTCATCCATTAAGATATTGTTTTTAGAAATACTGCTCTGCCTTAATAGGGATCTTCTGGGTTAGTCAGTGTTCCCGTAAAGAAGAATCCAATTGTCATTAACATTCACAGGAGTGAGGCTAAAGTGCTAATCCAGTTTCTCATGAGATACTTTTGAAGGAACCCGGAGAAAAATACTCTCCCATGGATTTTTCCTAGTGTGGTTACTCTCCTCTATGTACTAGAACAGGTTGCCAGAGGTAAGAGTTTAAGGACCAGAAATCTGTGGGAGCCACTAATCTGAACTCCAACGTGTGTGTTTGGGATGAAAGCAAAATGTGTGGTGGAAGGTGAAACGTGTATTAGGTTCCTCTGTGCATTATCAGCTTTTTTGCCCATTTTCCTGAGGGAAAAAAGCTTTAGCCAGTGATGATTTGTAAATGTGTTTGAGTTCATCTGTCTTCTCCCTCTCAGCACAGTAGAACCCTGTGGTTGACTTCAGTGAGTACAGAAGGGTAAGAAACCAAAGATACAAAACTCCTTGGATTTCACAAAAAGTAATCAGCTGGGAAGAGGAAAGATACTTTTAATATTTCTGCTGAAGGAAAGGCTGCAGAAATGAACCTTTAATACTTTCCACAAAGTGGGAGCAGGGGCAGAGTCATTGCCCTGTCTCCTTGAGGCTATCTCAGGGAAATGCTGGGATCCCATGCTGATTTAAACACAAGAGAATTCCATCAGGAAACATAAACCAAGAGAGAGCCAGACTTGTATTTTCTAGATAATCTGAGACATTTCTTGGTGTGTCCAGCTACATGCTGCAATGAGCCTCAGCAGGAGAGATGAGCAGAGTTGATTTATTTATTTATAAACCCTGCAGAATTGTTTCTCTGGGTTTTCACAGTGCTGGAGAAGTTCCTTGCAGGATGGTGTAATGCATCTTGGCAGAGAACTCCTTGAAGCTGAGTTGCTTCAGGATTTATGTGATGGGAAAAAAGATTTGAAAGGCCTGTCATTCATGTTCACAGGTGATCATTTTCTGTCTGGACAGCAAAGTCAGGCAATCCTTTAGGAAAACAGGGATCTGTTGGCTGACAAGCTGTAGGTCAGATAAAACCTGATATCCAGTCACAAGTGTCATGTCCTGGCCTGGAGTCACCTGCACCTGTGTTTCCTGATGACTTTAAAATTGGGCTGCAACTGCAGGGGCTGATTGGAGCAAAGCTTTGTGAGTGTGTGGTTTCAATGTCTGCAGCTCCACAAACTGTGATAATTCCATGCTCTTGTCAGGCATTCCTGGGATCACTACAGGCTCAGCAGTTCTTCTGTGTGCTTTGACTGCTGGGTACTGCAGAGTGGGCTTGGGAATTCTCCTCCCTGGGACTGCAGAATTGCAAATGGGTTTGTAGCCGACCCACTGGCAGGGTTTGGGCTTTTTTTTTTGTCATAGCTGGAGGGGAATAAGAGGCTGGACTAAATTGAAGAGGAAACAAAACATGAAATTGCAGACAAGAAATTGCCAACTGATGTCAGTGGAGCTGGAGGATACTCGGGCAGGCATCCAATGACAGAAGCACAGTGAATATAAAGTGAACAAAACCTCCTTTTTGCAGTGCATCGATTGAGGACAGAACAGCATTTGGATCAAAAATCAGTCAGGTTGTCTCCCCTGAAGATCAAAATTGAGGGAGGATGGCATATTCTTGACAGTCATTCCATTTTATGCTCTTTCATTGCACACTGGGGAGCTGAAATTTTTAAGAGCTCTTGAGCTACATCATAAAAACCCTTTAAAAAGTTTCACACACTTGTATTCATTTTACAGAAGACAGTTGCCATTATGTTGGACATTTTTAGAGTTGTTTTGAGGGAATTTATCCAAGCAGTGACTCGTGACTCTGTCCTTGCTGTGACCTTGCATAGAGAAAAGGCTCTTTCCAGGTGAGGGGATTGCTGGTGGCATTGCTGCACAAAACAGGGCAGGCAAACACCTCACAGGCATCCTTGAGGACAAACAGTAATGCTGTCAGATCTCCACACACTTGGGATGCTGACTGGGTGAAATAATTGACATGATGATAGCCAGAGTGTTTCTTCCCACCTTGCATTCTCCTCTCACTGAGCTTTCCAGCCTCCCTTAGCCCTGGCTCAGGGACATATTTCTCCATCCCTAACCCTGCCACGTGAATCTGATCCCAGTTAAGTGGGTTCACCCATTAACAGCTTTCCTTTTCTGATTTGCCAGAGCCAGGAGCTGTGGGACACCTGAGTTTCACTGAGATTCTGGACACCTCACTCAAGGTCAGCTGGCAAGAACCTGTAGAGAAGAATGGCATCATCACAGGTATCAGCTGCTACCTCTGCTTTTATTCTTTTTTTTATTCAGTGTGTGGGGGGTGGAATGTGTTGCTGCAGTGAAAAACTGTGTAGTGGAGCATTTAGGGAGAATTTGGGCTGTTGCTGGTTTCCTGGCCCCTCCTCTGGGTAATTGAGATGTCACCAGGGAGCGTTACACAAAGTACAGCTCCAATTACTGGCAGCTCATGATTGTGGTTACTGGAAAAGCAGTTTGTGTTAGAAATCAGCTCCCCACAGGGTGTCTGGTCTTGTTAAATCCGCCGTGACCTCCACCTGCTTTACTGAATTTTTGGAAATTTATGAGGCCGTGCTTGGCCTTTGCCCCAAGGGTGGGGGGTCCCTATGCAGAGCTCACAGCTGCAAAGTCTGGATTAGCATTGCTGGGGTTTGCAATCAAGACCAAGCCTGAAATCAGCAGAATCCTTCCTCTGTGATCAAGTGGTCTGGCTGTGGACTGCGTGACAGAATTTGCATGTCATTATTTAATCTGTTACAAACTATCACAAGGGCTCAGAACTCTCTTGTTTCCCTTTGATGGGTCTGCCATTTGACAAGCTATTTATCTATTTACTGTATGCCAGTGTAGATACAACAGCAGCAACTTCATTGTTTTTCATAAAGGAAGGTATAAATACTTGAGGAAACCTCTAGTTCTTATCAACAGAGGCAATATTGTTTTCAGATGGGGAACTATTGCAGCTGCACAGGATGGACATTCCATTTAACAAAGGTTTTCAAGGTTTTGAAGCACAAAAAAGCTCCCAGACTTTAAATTACTGGAGGTAGTTGGGAAGGGAGAAAATAATTTCATATGGATCAAAATATTTTGGTTTTAGAGTGTTAAAATGTTTAATTTTTAAAGATTCATTTTAGGAGTTTAAAAAATCAGTTTTTCTGACCCTTGACCACGGAAATATTATATCAGTCTAATTTTCTGAAGGTGTAATTTTTTTGACAGGTGTAATTATTTTGATAAGGTTTCCCTTGTCAGTGTTTTTTCCTCTCTGTATCTATGACATGCATCATTTGTAGCTGTGTGCTCTGAGCTGTTTGTGGAGTCCTCATGCAGATCATCTCCTGCCTCTCCACTGTGGAAACCTGCCTGAAATATGCACTGATTTAAGTGCTTTGAGAATAGAACCTAATGACTCCTGAAAGCAGAGCAGTATTGATTCAGTGAGGATGGCCAAAGCCTGGCCAGCCCAAGTGCTTAAATTTAGGTACCTCCACCCAGGATGATGTAATACTGCTCCTTTTTAAGCAGCAGGTAGCAGCTCTGCAGAATTACTTTGCTAAAAACAAGCTGCCCTCTCCCAGAATGGGTTGAAACCAGATGGAACCAAATGATGGACTGGGTTATATTTGGGATAAATTGATTCAGAAGGAATCAACTGAAGACATTCGTGACAAAACACCAGTGTGAAAATGCCCAGCAGAGTCTATAAGAAAAAAGAAACCTCCTTAATGATGCAAATTGCATTTGGGATAGAAGAACAGCAAAATTGTTCATGCCCTGAGCACCTCAAAGGTTTAGAGAGGGCTGCTTGGGGATCTGAGTGCTCAGGGAGGCAATTATTCATCATTTCTGCTCATTGATGTCTTTACTGGACCTTCTTGTTCCCTGCAGGGGCGCTGGGAGGAGGGAAGCACGGAGGGAGTGCCCAGCAGCCAACCTGCTCTGGGAAATTGCCCATTACTCTTGCTGTAAATCTCAGTATCTTCCTCGTTCCCTCAGCAAACGTTGATTTATGAGGATCTGGATGTGGAGGGACAGTTTGTGATTGGGTGTAGTGCTCTCGTGTAGAGAATTTACTCCACATCAACAGAAAATTATTTCTGAAACTCCTCTGGTCATTAGGCAGTGTTTTGTGGAGTGCCAGAGTGTGGGGAAAGGATCTGTGGCACCTTCCCTGCCCTCTCTCACACCAGGGGAATCCCTCTGGAAAATCCAGCTGTGCTGCCCAGGCACGTTTCTGGCAGGGCTCACATCTGTGACACATCTGGCTGGAGTGTGTTCTCACCAGCCACATGACCCAGAGTTCTGCCCATCTGCCACTCAGTGTGGCTGGAGTGCTACTTGGGGGTGCAGTGCTTGTTGTTCCTTTCCTTCAGCACTTTTTTTTCCCATCTGTTTTTGTTATGCCTGATTGCATTTGGCTTTGTGTCTGCTCGCTGTGTATGTACAGATTTTCTGTTCTCATCTTTTATATGACTGGAATTTAACTATGCATTGGGGACTAAAATCCCTGACAGTAAGTACTGCCTCTTTTCCTTTTCTTCAATTTACACAGAAACTTGGGATATTTTTCTTGGTGAACATTTTTCTTCCTTTCCCCAGGAAATAAATACATAGGGACTATGTGCTTAATGGGCGGGAAAGCTGGGTCTCTTCTGTGGTCACAAGGGAGAAGAGATAAAATGTCCAAAGAATAATCACCAACATTTGATGTATAACCTAAGCTTATCCAGATGGGAGAGGAGATATCTCAATCACTGAAGATTGCCTGGTGTGTGCTGAGTGACAATTTCTATTGTCCATAAGCAACAAATGGATAGAGTGAGCATTAAAAGTCCCCTGCTTATCTTCCTCTGGTTATTTATTGTCTGGAACAGGCTGCACCCACAGCTGTTGAAAGAAAAGGGTGCTTGTGATGGTCCTTCTGTCTGCAACTCCTTCGTGCCTCTCGACTGAGCATCAAACACAGGGAACAGTCAGCCCCCACCTTTCTGCTCATCCTCTGTTAATTCAGGCAACAGAGCCCTTAAACTTTGTCTAAATCTTCCTACAGATTACAATCCTGTCTGTGCTACATCAGCTCTGGTCTGGCAAATGATTCTTAAGCCTATTCAAAGAGCATCAAAACAGCACCGTGTTTCCAAGACATGAGTAAATTACTGAGTTAATTAATTCCCACTCAGATAATTGTTTAAAACCAGTTCCAGATGAGCATTCAGGAGTGTTTCCCCTTCCCCTCTGCAGTGCAAATCAGAGGGGCATTTGTGGTGTAGCTGGAATTGTTGAAGCATCACCTCCCTTTATCACTGCCCCCTCACCTGAAACATAATTAGTGACTGTGTGACCACACCGAGCCCATTATCATGCAAAATCAGGTCAAGATGAATCCCTGTCTGTGATGGCAGCTCAAAAGAGAGGACTGAGAACGTCTCACACCTCTCAGGCTCTTGCAGAAATATTTGTCTCACCATGGTTTTGGCTCATGAGATGATGCTTTCTTGCTGGTTAATACCATGAGGCATTTTGCTACATCAATTCATATATGTTAATCAGCTTATCATGTCTTCTTTTTAAAGATTTTTTTTTTTAAAACCCTTCAAGCCTTCCAACTGGTCTGAATTCCTCATCTTAGATGATGGGAACAGGAACCCAGTAGGGAGTTTCTCCAGCCAGTTTGCCTTGTGCATGGTTCACTCAGTGGGATTCCTTTCTGTTAGTCCTTTTCACTCACTTCAATTTCACAGGCATTCAAGAGCTATGTGTATTTTTTTTTTTCACCCTCTGAGTCAAATCACAAAGAAAGCGGCAATCAAGCAAACTTTTCAGACATGCTCTCCAAGGACTGGCACAGTGAGGTTCACATGGGTTCAAATGAGAATAAAGTGGGACTGGGCAGGAGGAGGACAAGCAGATTTGGAGGTAAAATTGAGCAAATCAGACAGTGGAAAGTTTCAAAAGTTCTTGGAAGGCAAGTGGTTATCAAAGAGATAAAAAGGAAAGTCTAGTTATGATAGAAGAATAATATGGAGGTCAGGGCAGGTGCAGCTTTGGACAATGCATTGGCTCCAAGATGGTTTTGAAAGAAAGGATAATGATTCACCCTGCTGAAGGATTTCTGCAAGGAACAAGCGGTGGGGAGTAGAGGTTTTTCAGTTCCTAGAAGATTCCCACAATGTCCCTGCCTGCTTGTTATTGGCAGATTTCTAAGTATTTCTAGACAGGCAGCACTGAAGGTTACTTCAGCATGCAAAGGGAGAAAGCCCTGCTAAGCACATAGAGATTTTTAATTAGGTATTCCTGTAGAAGTTATATTTTCCAGTGTTTCTTCCCATTTGCTTTGTAGAGTTCACAGAATGAAAGTCCACCTTTCTGTCAAGTTATCTCCAGGTTTCCAGGCCATTTCGTATCAAGCATAGAAAAAAAAGATAGCTGAGACCTCACATCCTCCTGACAGGGAGATAATGCTCTGAGGGGCACCTGCATCAATTGTTTATTGGAAATAACAATATTTTTTAAATACTTGGGTATTTTAGCCAGTGTTAACTTCAAGGAGGGTTTTTTTCCTGCTTATAGAAGGTGATCACAAGGAATGGCGTAAGGAACAAGGATGCGCCACTGCCCACAAGCCCACGCAGGAATTCTCTGGGTTATTGTTGCCCCCCCTGAGCTGAGGGTGATGTGTTTTGCAGGGTACCAGATCTCCTGGGAGGTGTACGGCAGGAACGAGTCCCGCCTGGCCCGCAGCCTGCCCAACAGCACCCTGGAGTACAAGATCACGGGGCTGTCCTCCCTCACCACCTACACCATCGAGGTGGCGGCCGTCACCGCCCAGGGCAGCGGCTGGGTCACCTCCTCCACCATCTCCTCCGGAGTGCCCCCAGGTGGGTCAGCCTGCAGCAAGCAAAACAGAACAAAACCTGCTGGTTCTTGGTGTTTCTGTGTTCCGAAGGTCACGGGTTACTGCGGTTCAGCGGTAATAAAAATTATTTTATTTGTAAAGCACTGGAGTTCTCTGCTGCGTAATTTGGATTTAATTTTTGGGACAGACTGAAATGTTAAAGTGAAGATACTTGCTTTTTGAAATTTCCAGGAAGCTGAGGATGTTTAATACAAATACCAAAAAAAATGTGTGGGTATGACAATGGAATGGACAAAGCAATAAAGTGGATACAATACAGAATCTCTTGACATTTACAAAGAGACATCAAAATGAAGCCTGAATCAATTCAAAGTGTTGCTTTGGGGCAAAAAACAGAGTTTGGGTGATATTAAAAGGGAAAGGATTTTCCATGTGGAAGTAATATAGCTTATGTCAACTATGAGTGTTTCACTTGTATAGTGAAACTAAAATCTTATTAATAAGAATTTGAAGTTTTGGCCTGAAAAAATATTTGGGAGAAGCAGTTGTGTCCCATTGTTGTCTGAGTTACCATTTGGGCACCTGTACATTTACCCTTTTTGTATTTTCTTTTTAAAATTCTGCACTCTGCCCCATCCAGTGTAAAAAGCAAACTAAACAGCCAATTCATACCTCAAATAAGCAGTTTCAGTTAATATAGATGTTACAGAAGTAGAATTTTCCAAAGTGGAGCAGTTATTGCTCATCACTGAGGGAATCCAATTTCTCCCTTCCCCAGTATTATTTAACTTTTCTGTGTGTCCTAAAGTATGTTTGCCCTTGTTTCCCTAATCGTAGGTAATTATGACAAGCTGCAGACTGGATCAATGCCATGATATCTGATGGCAGGGTGCCTGCCAGATAACAGCATTATCCCACTTGGGCAGGGTTAGTTGATCGATCGTGGTTCCCACAAATGTGAAGTAAGAACCAAGAAATACTGGGTATTTGTGCATATCTGAAATATATGCCAAAACCCTGCCCATTTTTAGCCTTTTGCAGTTGCACAGAGTGCAGCATTATCATAAAATTACAGAATGGTTTGGGTTGGAAGGGACCTGAAAGATAATTTAGTTCCAACCCCCTGCCATGGGCAGAGACACCTTCCACTATATAATTACTGATTATAATAGTTATTTCCATTTGTTATAAGTGCAGGTAACTATTGAGAATTTATTATAAACACTCTATATTTAATCTCTTTCCTGAACTTGCTTTTGTTGTTAATTCAGATGATATTAAAAATGTAAATGCCACTGTAATCTTGACTGATGGGAGGCAAAGATCTGATTGGGGCTTCAGATTTTTCCTCGTAGGAGGTCACCCTCTTTATTTGCTACAAAAATTGAAGAAAAAATCATCTACTTTAATCAGGCTTTAGAAATGCCCTAGAAAACCTAGATATTATAGGTCAATATTAAATACACTACCCAAAACTTGGAGTTTTTTCCAGTTGTAGTTGTATGTCCTCTGAGAAGTAAATAAGCATTATTGTAATTGAATTCTGGGGAAACAGAAGTTCAGTGGAGTTAGGTGACTTGGCAGACATGGAGCTGGGAAGCGCCTTCCCCCAAGAACCACCAGGGTTTGCTCATTGGGAAGCTTCTCTAAAACAGTTCCTGTAATTCTGTAGATGGGCCCTTTCTTTTCTCATTTGATCTGTAACAATGTGGTGCATGCTCAGAGAGCAGAAATAGTAATGCTGTGGGTAAAACTCTGCCAAAAAGAAAAGAAAAATAACCACAACTGGGGCAAATAGAGCCCTTTTCCCTTGGAAACTGAATGTCGGCTTGTGTTACTGGCTGACAAAGAGTGTTTCTACCTCTCATTTATTTTTTTCTGTTTCTCCAGAACTTCCAGGTGCTCCAACCAACCTGGTGATTTCCAACATCAGCCCTCGCTCTGCCACGCTTCAATTCCGCCCGGGATACGATGGCAAAACCTCTATCTGCAAGTGGATTGTGGAAGGCCAGGTATGTCCCTGACAAAGTTACCTTAATGAAGTTTCTGGGAGGTTAAAACGAGCCTAACTAATGAATTCTTGTTGGGATTTCAGTTTTTGTTTAACTTTGGAGCAGAGGTCCTCTGTAAATGCTGGAGTAGCTGTCCAGGGGGCTCTGGGAAGGTTGGGATGCAGGGCAGTTTGAGAGGCTCAGTCCAGAAATGTCTGCGTCAGCCAGGAAAAAAGGGTCAGATGAATGCTGGGACTTCTGTTCAGAAGAACAACAGAAAAAAGTGATATATAATATATATGTATATATGTGTGTATATATATATGTATGTGAGAATGCTTAGCCTTTAAATAATTCACATGGGGTTTTGTTTATGTTCAGAAGAACACCAGGTAAACCATAAACAGCACACACAACAGAGCTTTAGTCCATCTTTCTATTTTGAAAAGGATTTGAAACTTGTGTTCAGTTTCTGTCAGGTGTCTTTTCAAAAGTTTGGAATTATTATCTCATAGATTCAGAAGTATAGGAAGAATTGCACTGAACAGTAAAGATACCATTATTCATGAGATTGAGTGTATTTTTCTATCTTGTAATGGAATATATCAAGGTTTTCTATCCAGGCCTCTAGATATGAATAGGATGAATTCTCTTCTCCATCAGCTTTAAAGAATATCCCTCTTTCTGCTGTCATTATGCCTTGGAGGAGTTATATATTCCTCATTTGTTCTCCTGACAGATGAGCTTTGCTTCTTCCTTTCCTCCCACAGGTCTTTATAAATACTATAATCTGTTTTTTAGATCAAATGTTGGACTTCTTAAATCACCATCACACTTAGACATGTTGATACAATCACTTCACTTGGTAATGAGATTGTTGTGAACAAGTTGGTACATTTTGTGCCATTTATATACACATTATGGCATATTACAGAATTAAACACCAAAATCCAATAATATGGTGGCTTAGCACATTCCGAGGAGCATTTTCCTGCTGGAACACTGCATTGATGTTGGTAGGAATTTGTTAATTCAGTGAGTTACAGAATGCTGCTGAAGTGAGGCAAATTTGAATGCTTTAAAACTGCAGTGATAATTACTGTGAAGTTCATCTGCATCCTTGAAGAGCCCTGGGTACAAACAGTGGTTTGAACAGTCCTTGCTGTGCAGGGAGGGTCTTTCTTGTTCACAAACCCTCACCAACATCTCATGCACCGTTAGAAAAGTCCAGGGGTTATTGGTTCTGACTGATCCAGGAATTATTTGTTCCTTTTGAGGAAGGAGCACAGCCAAGTCCTTGAGGAATCTGGGCAGTCCTTTTAAGCAAAGCAACCCTGCAAGTTTCTGCTGCACCACACCTCACTGCTCAGCTTCAGCACAACAAGAAATGTTGCTCCTAGTGGATTTCAGGAAAAAATAAAAACTCTTGCTCACCTGATTAATGAAAATCAGTTCAGGTATGCAGGGAAATTGGTGAGTCCTCAAGGATATAGCAAATCCTGTTTCCAGGATGACAGCTGCATATAATCCTTTGTTCACAGCCCCTTTCTGCCAGCACTCCTCTCAAACTCTTTCTCTCTAAAAGTGCAATTTCACAGCACTTTCAGCCAATCTAAAGCAGAGCTCTGGTTGTCCTGCTCCTGTTCCCTCTCCCCATCCCACTTACCAAGACTTTTCCTCCTCCTGTGTGTGCTGACAGAGGATCAGACCTGGAGCTGCTGTGAGCTTTGATCCAGCCAAGAACAAATGGTTTTCAGACAGATCAACTGTGCACAGGCTGTGTGTGATCAGAACATCATTGTGAGAGGAGGGGGTGTGAACATGGCAGTGGAAGCAGAGATAAGGGCAGGAATGCCTCTGTCCCCACTTGGATCTAAACTGCCTTGGACCTACCCACCTTCCAAAGAGCTTTTGCAAAATTGTTTTTTGCTGCCAGTGCCACCCTAGTGTCCATTTCTGCCTTTGATGTGGTCTGTTCTCAGCTGGGATTTGTCCATGCTGGGGTGCAGGCTGATGCTGCAACATCTATATTTTAGCATGGACAACCATAATTGTTCCTTAGGACTGTGCTGGATTGGAAGGCTGTGGCAGTACAATACTGGAATGGAGGGAGGGGTTTTGTCCTTCTGGATCTTTCATTTATTGACCCATGTACAGCTTTTAATAGCAGTGTTAAGTGTTTCATGCCTTGGCATTAAATTAAAAGCCACTTAAGGGGTGGTTTTGCACACTCTGATTTTAAAGCTGATGGCATTGCCAAGGGACAGGATGACATTCAGCTATAAAACATAATCTGTGATTTTGGCACTTCATCTGCATCCCTCCCCCTCTGTAACTGGGCAACACCTTTGCTTTGGCCATCCCTGATAATTCTGACTCTTCTCTTCCATCTCTACTGGGAATTTACCTTTCACTCTCAATGTCTGAATCCTTACAGACAAAATTCAGCTGCTTTGTATTCACAGTCACAACCAACCTGCTGCCAACGTGTTTTCCTTCTTTGTTCCTTTATTTGGCAGAAAGCTTCCTTGGTGAGGGCAGGTCTAGAAAATGTTCCAAGTCCTCCAGTTTGGCTGAGAGCCATTTTTGAAGTCTGATACTTCATGAACAATTTGGATGAGAAACACAGCTGGGAATTCCAGCTGACGTGAAATTTTTGTGCATCTGGCCTTGGTTTCTGCTTTTTGTTCCTGGGTGTAAATTCATGGGAGCCACTGTGGAACTAATTCTCAATTATGTCAATGAGCATGAGAGGAGATCAAGTCTTTAAGAGTTTAGTGTTGGTAGATACTGAAATATCAAGCGTTAAAAATCCCATTTCTGTGTTTCTAGTGAAGGTACATTCTGTACTTTTGAAGGGATTTTTTAAAAATCACTAGATTGTTTCTTTTCCATCATTTTATCTAGACTCAGGACTGGAAGAAACTGGATTTCCAAACAGAGAAATACAAAAATGTACCAATGCTGTTTAAAAAACACTTCTAACAATTTTTTTAGTATTACATAGAATACAAATCAAAAGGATGAGGCTCAAATGCAGTATAAATGTTCCACTGACACTTGTTCAGAGGGACCAGCAGTCCCCCTGCCTTGTGGCATTGACACTCACAGGTAACTTGTTCCTCTACAAAGAATTTCAATAAATCCTTCCAGCCATCCTGTCCTCTCAGATGCAGTTAGAGCATATATTGCTGACTTCTTTTTTTTTTGCAATTTTCAGCCAAGAATGGCTACAAATCCCTGCTGGTGTTCATGTAGTTTCGTGTTTGTGCTCTCTGGCAGTTGCAGCCCAGTTTCTGGTTTTTCTTTTGTTGGATTTTTCCTGGGGTTTTTTTTTTGTTTTTCAGGAAAAATGTGTATAAATTGATCATGGAATGGTTTGGGTTGGAAGGGACCTTGAGGATCATCCATTTTCAGCCCACCCTGGTTGTGCCTTGGTGGGTGCTCAGTCCACACCATCAAGCTGATAACAGAATCTGGGGTAACTTCTGCCCAGTCGGGTGTGGTTTTCTGGTGATTAACATTATTTGCAGGCAGCACAAGAGCTGCAGAATGGCTGAAAGATGTTTCTGAAGAGACATCACATTTCCTGGAGCCACGAGTGTATGGGCTATTATAGAGAGTTTTTGCTTAAAGCCTTTCTGCTGTTTTTAGAAAGGTTTTTTTGTATGAATGTCATGGTGAGCAGGAGCAGAGTTTCAAAGTGGTAAAACCTTTAAAGTATTATCTCTGTGTTGCCTTCTAAAGCTGTGAGTTGGGAAAGAAGTTGCAACTTCAGCCTCGAATTTGTGTGGTTTTGTGGGTGAAGCCAGTGACCCAGATAGGATTCATCCATTGCACCAGGTGATTCTCTGGGTGTCGTTTTCACTTCAGAGCTGGTAAATAAAGTGTCTGAAACTCTGACAGTTTTATGCCCCTGACAATCTCTAAATCAAAAATGGCTGAATCGATGTAAGGATTTAGTAAGAAAAAAAATTGCACCTGGGCTGACATCCCCTGAACCGAATTTGTCCCAGAGCGATTTCAAATGTGTGAGTTATGGAGCTCTAAAACAAAAACTCTGGCACATCTTGAACTATAGCAGGACAAGGGCTACCTCTGTAATGTACAGGAACATTGTGTTTTCCTTTCCTGCAGTTAGTACTTCATAACTGAAGTTTTGGAGGCATTTCTGTCTTATACACGTGATTTTTTCATGCCAAATTTGAATGTTTTGGGTTTTCTTTTTAAAGTCAGAATTCTGCAACTTTGCTCATGCAGTGCATTCCATCAGAAAACGTTGAGTCATTTTATAAAATATGTAACGTTTTCCTTTTAAGAAATGGAGAAACTAATGCATGGGGAAGTAAAAGGCTCTGACATCACTCCCAATATTGTTTTACACGGTCTCATTTCTGCAATAATGAAGGAATATGGCCTTTTATTGGACGTATTGCCTTGGGAGCAGCTGAGGGATGGCAATGAATATGTGCTGAGCAGTGATGGCTGATGGTTATTGAGCATTCTCTGAAGTGCCTCAGGGGACAGAGGTGTTTTTATTGTGGCAGTGCTGGGGTCCCTGGGGGCTGTGGCCCCGTGGCACAGAGAACTGGGGAGGTGCAGAGTTTTGTTCCTCGAGGAGTTTTTCTGCTGATGGTAACAGAAAAGCAGCTGGTGCCTCATCTGCCTCCCAAAACAAAGCACCCACGAGTGTGTGTGATCTGTCAACAAACACCATCCTGCTCTGAAGTGTGCATACACTGTTATCCAAAAAAAACAGCTACAAGAAAGAAAAGCCTTTAACTTCACTTGATGTTCTGCAGAGCGGCTCAGAGTGGGCTCTCCTGCCCCTCAAAGGACTCTTTTATCCCAACCACTGCCCGTGGTTCTCTCTGCCCCGTGGGAATCCCTTTGTACTCTGATTCTTGAAACTGATAAGTTTCCTCTGATCTGACATCAGAGTGTTTCAGCAAAAATAGTTTCCTTTTCCTTCCACAGCCTGAAACTTGGAATCTGCTATAGATTTTGGGGAAGTTAAAAATATAAAGTCCATCACTGAAGATTTTTTTCTAAGGCTCACTTCTGAGAATACATACATATATGTATTAAATAAATAAATGAAACTTCTTCCAAGCAACACAGACCTAGTACAAGGTCCTTAATATATCCACCTTTGCAGCCCACCAGAAAATGTCTCACTGAGACAATGTCAGCCCTGCTGGGCCTTGTGGTCCTTAATGTGTATTAATGACCTGCCTGCTCTGCACAGCAATTGCAACCTGTGGGCCCTTTTTTTTTTCCTCTCATTATTTTGTTAGGTAAGAAATATTTTAAAAAGCTCTTACTGCTCTTAGAATACAAAAAAGACAACTTAGTCACCACTGGAGATTATTTGCAGCCTCCAGAGCACTGTGGATTGTTGCTATACAATTACTGCAGCACTTAGAGGTGATGCTGTTACGTGCAAAATTTGCAAAAATAAGCATTTACTATAGACTTCCTACAGTATTAATAGACAATTCATTTAATAAAAAGTGTTCTCTGTTTCCTTGACTGAAATCAGCACTCTCATTCATTCTTTGTTTGTGTAGGGCTTTTTTTTCTTTTAAATCTCTTTCTCCATTCTTTGTTCTGCAGGTTCAGTTTAGGGATGTTATGTTTTACCATGCTGACCCATCTCAACTTGTTTCCCTTCAGATTCCACATCCATGGGCTTCACTACAATTTGTGGAGCTTAGTTAGGACTGGGAATTTTAAAAGGTCCATAATTTTCACTACCATCTATTTTAGATGTTGTTTAATCTATGGCAGTGACCTTGATCCCCCAACAAATCTGAAAGGTCCATCAAGACCTGTCCAGCCACATCCTCCATGGAATCAGTGTTCTGCTGGGAAGATCAGAGAGGCTTCTTTCCACAGTGCAATGCAGAACTTACTTCTCTGGCCTAATTTTTTTTGTGTCATTTCTTCATGCACAAACATAAATATGCAGCACATCAAGTCCTGGGTGAGCGAAGAACTAAAACATCTATAAATAAATCAGGCTGCTTCTTCTGAAGGGAAAAAAAAAAGAAAAGAGTGAATGAAACCTAATTTTCTATTTGAAGTACTCGGGGTATGCGAGATACTTGGGGCTGTTGGTGCCTGTTGAGTATCTGACAGTGTCTGTGGCTGTAACTCGTACACAGAACTTGCAAGGGATCTGTTTAAAAAAGATTAAAGGAAATGGCTCTTTACACAGTGGGTTGTGAGCTTCTGGAATGTGTTGCCACAGCAGCCTGTGGGAGTAGATAGTGTCAGTAGGTTAAAAAGGGATAAGGTGTCTTCGTGGATGTTAAATCTGTGAATAGACACTGAAGGGAAGAGCTGCCCAGGTACCCTCTGCCACCCTTCAGCCCCTGACTGTGGGTACCAGGGTGGGGGAATTGGGCTGCACCCACCCTTTGTGGTGGGGTTGGAACACCAGAGGAACATGCTCAGTGCTGGGGAATTATTCCAGGGGCCTTGGCTGAGCTGCCCTGGGTTTCAGCACTTACAAACCTCAAAAGTGAAGCCCAGCCATCCAGCCCTTCTCTTCCCCCCTTCTCCACACTCCTCCCATGGCTCAGGCACAGCCCTGCCCACGTGTGCTGCATCTTCCAGGTCAGGCTCTGGCCTCTCTCATTCCCTGTTGGTTTCCTTTTAAGTCCTGATTCATCTTCATTTCATCTCCAGAAAGCTGCATAGAAAGCAATGCTCAATTCTCATCAGTGTTTAGTCCCTTCTAACTCTGCTGTGGCTGAGGGCCCATGTTGGGCAATATGTTGTGATTAATTACTACAAAGGGTTGCTCATGGAAAAGTCTGGTCTAAGTGCAGAGCAGCAGATGAGGTTAAAACACTTTTGTTCTTTGACTTTGCTCTTGTTTCTCTGTCTTCATTTCCATGGCATTTTGCCTCCATTGAGACTTACTTAGTATGCATCAGTTCCTGCGAGTTATTATCAAGGCTATTTTTCATTCTCTTATATTACTACTTGATACTTTTGTATTGTGGCAGGAAGATTGAACAGGGTATTATTGCTCTCATGGTGTTTTTTCTGGAATGGATCTTATCACAGGATCCAGTGAAGTCCCTTCAGGTACAAGGAGACTTGGCTAACTTGGCTAGATTTTCTCTCTACAAATAACAAGTCATAGAAAAATTAGTACTAACTGGAAAATGTGTTTAACAGCATTTGTGCTTCCACTGCTGTGATGACACACATTGTGAAAGAGGTTATATGTATTTATTTATTTATTTATACATATATATATACATAACATACTTTGTATTCCTTCTAACCTTTCCCTTGTACAGGTTGGTGTGCTGGGTGATGAAGAAGAATGGGTGACTCTTCATGAGGTGGAGAATGAACCTGATGCTCAGATGCTGGAGGTACCAAACCTCATTCCTTACACTCATTACAGGTAAGAACAGCAGGTAATTTTCTGCAACATGGAAAAGAAAAAGAGTAAATAGCAGCATGGAGCAGCTTTCCTATTCAGAAACATCTGGCTGAGTTTTATAATCTGAACAAAAGGGAAAAGCTTTGCTGTTTTGATAGGTTATACTTAAAATTACCTATCTGATATTGTTAATTGTAATTCACATAAAATCCAGTTGAGAAGGAAATTCAAGTGCTCAGTGAGATGCTTTTACAAGTAGCTGCTATCCTGTGACTTCCTCCCTGAAGAGAGCACCAGTGGAACATCAGCCAGTGACAAATCAATCGTGGTTAAACTGGTGCAAACCTGTAATTACATATTTGCATCAGCTTAAGCATCTCTTTATTGATTTAACTTAATTTGGTAACATCAGTTAGATGAAACCTTTGTTTATAGGAATTTACCAAGTTAAGCTTAATAGATATAAGCAATGCCTAAATTGATTGAGGTGACTCTGCATTGTGGGTGCACCCCAGTTAAATGAGATTGATTTTTAAATCAATCCAATCCAAGTGATGCTGTGGTATAGACAAGACTGGAGAATTTGAGGTACTCAGCCCTAATGAAAATACTTTCATGATCCAGCTTGCTAATGTAGAGGCTGGTGGAAAGGAAATCCAGTGGCAAGTGTTAAATGAGTACTCTAGAAACTTGTCCATTTTGTGCTGGCTGAAGGGGCTATTAACTAACCCATGTGCTGTTGTAAGCCAGGAGTAGGTGCAACCAAGGAGAGCTCATGTAATTTACAACTGACTCAGTGCTGGCATGTAATTTTCCTCCCTTGGTCACAAACCTAGGAACGTATTGAATTTCTCACTAACCCTCCACTGAAGTTTTTTAAACCTCATCTTCCAGAGCTAAATGTTTTACTAAAAGGTCTTTGAAAATTTTTTTGAACTTAAGTAGAGATTTCTGGTGCAGAGGTTTAGGAAAATTATCTTCAGGTTAAGAGGATTTTGCCCTCCTCATAAAGACAGATCCTAAAGCTGGAAAGGCAGGGGTGAGCAAGAAAGTGCAGGTTGTACCACAGTTCAACCTTCACTGTCCATGAAGAATAAGGAAAACTTGCACACCCAGACAGGTGCATGGAAAAATATTTTTGGGATAGCAAATAATGAAGAATATGAGAAATTTGGGCTGATTTTTTTTCCCAGTTCTTAAACTTTTTGGTTTATTTTATTCTTACATCTCATTTTTCTCTTGTATTCATTAAATTCTAGAATGGTCCCACTTATGCTGGAATCTTTCACATTTCCCTTTGACTTTTCAAGGCAGCACCTTGGATTTTGCCTATTTTTTGTCTCTCCTGCATGCAAAGATAGGAACTTTTTTGGTTTTGCTTCAGTCTTGACCAATTTTATACAAATTTTTGAAACCTAGAAAGCTGTTGCCAAATGGATTTGTTGTCCCTTGAACTGTTCAGTCATTGCTCACTGAAGAAATGCATGGTGAGAGCTGATTATCAGAGCACTTCTTTACAGGCCCTTCTTTTTCCCCATATTTTGGGCCAGTGTTTGAGGGTGAAATCAGAACAGTATTTGTTTAATGTGTTTCCTTCAGTGCACTTTGGAGGGAGATCAGAGCAGGTAAATAAACACTGCTGTGTTGACTGGCTCATCCTTTTCCTAAGCTCAGTCATTAGGTCCAAAAATTAAGGGTTTAATATGAGCAGGTCACGTATTTATGTGCAAGTGCTGGGTGCTTCCAGTTGCTTGTGATGGGTGAGAGTATCTGAAATATACAGCACATCTTAATTATGTTGTGCTCCTTGTAAAAAAAGATTTCCCTAAATCTTTTGTGACCCAATAAGGATTTCTATTGTAGAAGAGATGGTTTCAAGCAGACAGGGTATTTTTTAAAATGCATATCCACATTAAATAACTTAATCTTTCTTGTGCAGGAAGGCTGAAAATGCAGCACAGGGATAAATCAGCCTCTTTCAACACGTAATTGAGGGGAAATGTTATCACCAGTATATTTTTTATATTGACAGGGAATGAGACTATCCAAAGTTTGATATTTTAATACGTTTCTGAATGTATTGTATAAGCATCACCAGAGAAAATCACTTACTGCCAGCATAAGCTCATCAGGCTTGGTATAATTAACATAAATTTCTCACACAAATACCTAAGTTTCTAATAGACCCTAAGCTAATCTCATTTTCATTTTTTAAATACCTTAGAGGATCTGGAAGCAGTTACCATCAAGCATTCAGCAGCGAATACAAAGGGGACCCGCGTGCGGCGACCTTTGCGGAACATTTCCAAAGCCGCTAATTCATATTTTTCCACCCGTCCTCCCTCCCTGGAGGAGCAAGGGAGCATTCCCTGAGGCCTGACAGTGGCACTCACTGCTTTTATCCCCCCTTGCTGCAGGTTCCGGATGCGGCAGGTGAACGTGGTGGGCCCCAGCCCCCTGAGCCAACCCTCGCGGGTCATCCAGACCCTGCAGGCGCCGCCGGACGTGGCCCCCGGCAGCGTCACCGTGCGCACGGCCAGCGAGACCAGCCTGTGGCTGCGATGGGTGGTGAGCAGCTCGAGGGATGTGGGGACAGTGGGGATGGGGATGTTCCCCCAGTCTTGGGTTGGTGTTGATAATTGCTGCCCCGAGGTGCGTAGGATGGTTCTGCTTCAGCCCACGCAACTGAAGAACGAGTCTGGACTCTTCACTTTTCGGTCTTGAGGTTGTTTATTAATTCTTATCTATAAAATTTTCTTTCTGCCCAGCTGAGGTCTGTTCAGCAAGGCAGCCACGAGCACTCTGACCGCCTCCAAGGCTCTATCATCCTTTTATACTACAAACTATGTATATCATATTTACTCTTAATTCCCAATACCTATCACCTATGTTAGACAGTGCACTTCTACTCTAAACCAATCCCAAAGTGCCAACATCACAGCAGAAAATGGAGAACAAGAAGAAGAAGAAAGGCTAGACACGCCCTGATTCCTCCATCTTTCCATCATTCCTCCACCCCATACCAAAAATCCCAAAATCTACATTTTCACCCTGTGAATATTTTATTACACCATTCGAACCTGTGTGACTTTCACGTCCTCATACAAAGCTGGTAACTTGCTCCAGGGGTCACAGTCAAATCCCCAGATGTTCTGGGCAGCATGCCAGGCTCTCTGAGCCCCCCGGCGGGGTCCTCGGCAACTCTGGACACTGGGAGGGATGTACTGAGTTCTGACACCCCAGGCCCAGGGCAGCCCTCCCCAAAGCGCCTCCTCCTCCTCATCGTGCTCAGCGCAGAGGAGCAACAGCCAAATTGTTTCCTTTTCCAGACTAGTCGGAAATCTGAGCCTTGCCTTAAGTGCCTTATTAATCAAATAAATTGCTTACTGACGCTGTTTCTGCCACTTCATCAGGGGAATGTGGCTGTGTGTAAAAGCCTGGCTTTGAGGGGCTCCAGGACCACAGTCTGGGTCAACACATAGGGCAGGAACGGGGCGCTCGAGCCAATTTGCCGCTTTCCAGGGCTCGGTTGTTTGCTCTGTACAAAACGGTCCCCAGAAGGTGCACCCCAGCCATGGGCAGCATCCTGTATTTCTCAGAGCCCTGGTGCAGCAGCAGCGAGGCTGGCACTCCTGTGGGAAGATTAGATTTAGCTGAATTGGTGTGGAATTATGCGCTAAAATGCAGAGATAAATGATTAATTGCGAAGATGCGGCAATTGCTGACATCGCTGTGCCCCTTTACCCATCTCAGTTACCTGCAGAGTTGCCACATTGGGATTTACTTGGCAATTAACCTGCTACAAAATGGTTTTTCTTCACCCCTGTTAGGCAGAGTTTTCCACCAGGGTTACTGTGGTGTGAAGTTGATGAAGCACAGGTTTCCTTTTGCCCAAATGTTAGCTTTTCCATGCATAAACTCATTATGGCTGCAAGTCAAAATCAGGCTGGGAACAAGAGGGTTTTTCTCCTGTTGGAAAGGAATAATTCGAATTTCTCACCAGGACACTGCACTTAATGCTGAACCTAGCCAGACCAAAACCTGAACTTGAAGGTGTCACCTCACTACCCACAGAAGAGCCATGGCAGTCCCTTTGAGAGGCCCCACACAACTCTGTCATGGCTTTTCTGTGTGAATATCATGCCCACATTGGCACTGTATCCAGACCTACGTATCTTCCATCAAAATTAACTCCAG
This sequence comes from Molothrus aeneus, assembly GCF_037042795.1. NCBI lineage: Eukaryota > Metazoa > Chordata > Aves > Passeriformes > Icteridae > Molothrus > Molothrus aeneus. The sequence continues at coordinate 12,771,396 of NC_089661.1, forward strand.
GTTGTTTTAAGAGCCTTTAAAACATTAAGACTGTGCTGCTTGAAAGCCTGTTTTCCATGAGTCAATCTGCAGGGTTCAGGGCAAGCAACAGCCACAGCTAAAAATGACCTGATAAACGCTTTTCATGCTTAATAACATCAATATTTGAAAGTGTTTAATGTCTTTTATTTCAAGACCTGCAGGTGAATCTGTTCTCCCCTGGGAGCTGGGGATTCCTCCCTTCCTGCAGAATGAGGGTCACGCTTCTAGCCCTGCATGCCTGCGGGGTAGAGTCTTCTAAGCTGTGAAATGTTAATGTGTATCCAGCTTTCCCAGTGAATCAGAACTGAATCTCAGCCATCCGTGGCATCATCTAGTTAGTTTTACAGCAGAAAAACTCCAAACTTCATGAAGTAGGCTAATTATTTCATATTTTAATCTCTGAAATTGCTTGGGGAGTTGGAATACTAGAATGAATCTCTACTGATAAATGAGTAGGCAGAGAGTCAGTAAAAAAAGGCAAAAAATGTACGATAAATGAATTTGTCACATGCTTCAGCAATTTATCATTCATTTCCATAATTAATCACAAAGCTCTGAAATATATTGTATTCATATAATCTCTGTTGATACACCCACAGCAAAGGGCTTGGTTTTGTGAGCGAACCTACTTGGCTCAAAATCAAAAAAAAATTCCAAGCAGGACAGAAACCAGTAGCAGATCACAAAGCATAAACCAGAAAATCAACCTCTGGATCATTTTTGCCTTGCTGTGGGCTGCACATGGGTTCAGGAGCAGAACCTTGTGGCAAGCTGAACTATTTCATGAAGAACGATAATCATGCTCTTTGTTTCTCATCTATGTCCCTTAACCTAGAGACAAAAACATGGACAATTGTGGCAGCCCATTGAGACTTTTCACCATGACGCTCATTAAGAAAGTCCTAAGCTCTGCAGCTGTTTTATCACCGTTGGGTCCTGGGGTTTTTTGTTGTCCTTTTTTTTTACTGATGCCCCTCGCGCCCCTCCTGAGGAGCAGCTGGGGTCAGTTCCCAGCTCTGGCCGTGTGTCCTGACGGGGGTGTTGTGTTTCCTGTCGCTCGGCAGCCGCTCCCCGACACGCAGTACAACGGGAACCCCGAGTCGGTGGGGTACAGGATCCGGGCGTGGCGCGTGGACCTGCCCTCCCCAGCCCTGCTGAAGGTGCTGCCCGACCGCCTGGCGCGGGAGTGCACGCTGGAGGAGCTGCAGGAGTGGACGGAGTACGAGCTGCAGATCCAGGCCTTCAACGCCATCGGGGCAGGGCCCTGGAGCGAGGCCGTCAGAGGCCGGACGCGGGAGTCGGGTGAGTCCAAGCACAGAAAACCCAGGAAATTCACCACTTTCTACCCTTTTCTTCCGATTTTAATTTTTTAGTTTGGTGTTTCGATGTTGGGTGGGTTTTTTTTTGCTTGCTGAGCCATGAAATCTGAAATTAAATTTAAAAAAAGCTATGTTGAGATGCACTGCAGGCAAAAAGACATACAGACATTTGAAGGGTTATTTCTTTTTTTTTTTTTATTCCTACCTTGCTTTCATGCACAAACCTTCAGGTTTTTTATTTAAAGCAAACAGAGCAACCTCTCCCTATTTCTGCCCCAGTGTGGACAGCAGAGGGAGAAGCTTGTATATAGACTTTTCTGGCTGAGATGCTCTCTCATGCCTCCTCTTCCTCCCCAGTACCCTATTTTCCCTAATCCTCCTCTTTTCCTCATCTGATTCTTGCCTGAGGCACATTTTCTCACAGCTGTGGTTACCTGAAATTTCATTTCAAGCACCAAATAATTCTAAAAGGGCACAAGTAACGTTAGAGAGCTGATTACCCAGAGAGAAATAAAATAATTACCTGAGTTTCTGATGGCACATTTTCAAACCTGCCTTCCAAAATTGTGTGTACAAGGCTGTGTAGACATAACCTGCTCACAGACCTGGAGCAGCAGGGCTGTATTGTTGAGCTGAATTGTCCAGGCAAGCACAGAGACTTCAAATATCAGAAGGAAGCTGTCACTCTCAGGCAACAGTAAATTACTGTTAGCTCAGGAGAGCAGTGAAGGCAGATGTTGAAAAGCTGCTCTCTAGCTGTTGACTTCTCCAAAACTTATTTCCAAACCTACCCTACAAGCACATGGGAAAGGAAAAATTATGTTGCAAGTTAGCAACAAAATGGGTGATGTGTGGTTTAAAAGTTTAATAATAAATCTATTAGTGACACTTTTTTGTGCAAGGTTCAATGCTGATTTTTTCTCCCTGTTTTTTGTTTGGTTTTTTTTTTTTTGCAATTTGTCTTCGTTTAAGAAGTTTTGGAATTTAATCCTGTGCATGCCTGATGTGTGCATGTCTGTGCCCTGTGTACCACGCAGTGTTCCTTGGTGGGAAGCGAGACCAGGCACAGCAGGGTTTGGTCTGCTGGTTCAGATAACTCTGCTTTGAACTAGCCAGGGAGAAAGCTAAACAAAGTCATCCCCCTCCATTGAAGTGTTGCTCTTTGGGAAGGAGTAATTGCAAAGCGATTGCCAGAGGTATTTTAAAGAAGGCTTGTGCTGGAGTTAGAGATAGCACGACCCAGACAAAGCAGTTCTGTATCATAATAAAAAGATATCACATCCTCCACTTTCGCCTCTCCGCTGCTTTTCAAACACTTCTTTTGAAATGTAGTAAATACTAAGATTAAGTCATTTCATAAAACCTTAGGATTGCAGTGCTCTTGCTCAGCATCTAAAGATCAGAGGTTATGCGTGGATCTGGCATTTTCTCTGGGACTATTAAGAGAAGGTTGACTTGAAACTGATTGTGGGAGGCACACAGAACCTGGGATCAAAATAACACAAAGCTGTGATCTAGGCCGTAAGGACTCATTTGGTTTTCTCCATGTGTTTGCTTTGATACTGACATCTGATTTCTTGCATAGAGCAAGTCAGGGCTCAGACTTTTGGCTGTATCTTCCTAGATTTAGAATATACAAGATGTGCTGGCTTAGCAGCAAACTGTATGAAAGCACTTCAGGGAATCTGGAATTAACCTGTATGCACAGTCAAATGGGGTTAAAATGCAAATAAAAGATATTTAAAGCCGGGGAGAAAGGTCAAAGCACTTTAAGGTCTGTCTTTGGAACTATAAGAAAAATTCTATTTATCGCTTGTGTTCTCCAAGAACTTCAAAATATTTCTTTTTCCATTTTTTAGACACAGAGTCTTAGGGAAGTTGGTTTGCTGGTGCTGGGGGTTGTAAACATCCCACACAGCTGGCCAGAGGTGTCTTGGCCAGGATCATGTGGCGTTTCATTGGCACAACTCCTGGTTCGTGTTTTATGCCATCCAAGGAGATAAGGAGTAGAGCCCAGGCACTAAACCAGGTCATGGTATCTGATGGCAGTGCAATCACTGGAGCCCAAAATCTTTATTGAAAATAAAGCTCTGTTTGAGCATTTGTTTGCTTTAGCTTGTGCAATCACAGCACTGATAGCTGAGCACAAATGCCAACAACAATAGTGGGGCATGTCATTACAAGTGCTCACTGGTTTCTGAAGCTCTTGAATATATAAAACAAATCAAACCCAAAGAAACTATGAGGGAATAAATAATGCTGCAGGTTTTGGTAACACTGGCTTGAGAAAAACAGTTGGGAATTCCTAAAATGAAAATCTGGGATAGGGTTGCAAGCAGCTGAAGGTGGAGGGAGATGAATTAGGATTTTTAAACAGGACAGGTTCTATCAATCCAAAATGTTTTTGTAATGTTAGAAATTAAATAGCTCATTAAATTTTATGGTGTAAAATAACTGCAGAGTAACAAGCTCAGTTTCCACTCAATAAATTGACAACGACAGTAGGTCCAATATAGAGAAAGCAAGAAATTGCAGAGGCATCTGATGTATTAGAACAACCTTGGCAGGGCTGCTTCCTCTTAGATACAGACCCTGTTGCTTTCAAAAAAATTCCATCTCAGATACACCTAACCCAGTGCCTTAATGGATTTTGTGCTCTTAATATTCAGCTACATGAATGTGTACACTTGTCTTACAGGATGAGCTACTGTAGGAGCATGGTCACACATCCATGGCAAGGATCAATCTCCCAGTGCTTGGGAGCCTGACCTTCACAGAGCAGTTACTGTGCTGTGATGGAGCATCTCTTGATAATTCAAATGTGGTCCAGTGTCACTGTGGGAATTTGTACAAGGCTGAGGATTTGGCCTGCAGTACCTAATTTGATGTGTGCTGCAGCTATGCTACTTTTGCCATCAACCTTGCTGGAAATTTGCACTTCTTAGCCAATGTCAGATATACAATGTGCCACTTTAATTTTTGCTCTCAAAAAGAGTGAGGGATGTGCAGCTTAAATGAGCTGCAGAAATGCAGAGAACCGCTGCATCCCACTCTCTAGCTTTCCTAGAAAGCCAGAATACAGACTAGCTTATTAAAACCTCCTTTTGGCCCAGTTAGAGACATAAAACGACATAATTTGCTGTACATCAGATGTGCCTGTGTCAGATGTAGAAAGAAGATGCATGATTTTAGATGCCAAAGTGGATAACCTTAAAAACTTGCTCTGTTATTGACATTCCAGTGCAAAGTGCCAGTAACTCTGTGATTTCCTACGTTTGATCTTGTGAAGTGCTCCGTGCTGGCGCTTTGCTGGATTAGCTCATCGTTTAGTTTCAGTGTTTCCGGTTCATTTTGTTCATGCTCTGGGATTTTTTTGGACACTTTTGCTTGGCTTCTGTGCTGTTCTTGCAGGTTACTAATGAGAACTCAGCTTTTTGGAGCTTATAACAAAGTCTTCAGTGCAACAGTTTAAGGAAACCAGCATTAGAGAAGGGACCTTGCAGAGGAAAGAGGGATTATGTGCCTCGCTCACTAATTAGTCTTAGCAAACTATAATTTCTTTGAATCACAGCTTCCTGAGAGAGGAGATGGGTCAGAGAAATGAAGGTTACCTTTCAATTCATTCTTAAAGGGTCGATCAAAGTCTGTTACTTGATAAAAGGCTGGCAACAATAAGATCCATAAAATCACTTGCAGTTCCTGAATTCATATTAGAATCAAATTCTCGACACTGAGGTGAGGACTGAAGATTTAAAGCTTGCTCAATGAACACAAGGATTTTTACCATTCAGGCATTGGACTTAGGTTCCTCTCCAGTGAGAGGGGGCATTCAGCTGCTCTGTCACTGGGAATTGAGAGAGGTCTGAGCTAATGAACCCTCTTCTCTCCTTTGTCAGCTGTCCAGTGCCCCACCAGCAGTGTGACCATCCTCACCTCAAAGCCAGGATGCCCTTAGGGCCAGTCTGGGCACAGCCTCTGCCTTCTATGAGTTCAGGACAGTTCCTGGCTGCTGATCAAAGAGGAAGATAAATATTTGTAAAATAAAGTAACTTTTTCTCTTTTGAAAGGCCTCAAACCAGATAAAACAGAAATAAATGTGGCTGGAAAGGGCTTCTTTCCTTTACACATCCTGGTTTCTTGTGACCCACCTCCACCCTTTCTCTCTCCAGGAGTGATTCATGTGGGAGTAGCTCTTTGTGAAGATCTACAGATAAAGTTATGGCAGCTATCCAAAGACATTCATGGCTCCTGGCAATCTATTTTCCTTTAACATAATTATATCCTTGTGGGGGATAAATCTGGGAGAAGATTTAACAAAAAAAAAAAAAGACACTTCAGTGTTGGAGGGGGGAAAAAATTGGATTTGAGTCTGCTGCAGTGTCATGTGATGGTGCTGTTTCTTATGCCCCAAATAATCAGGGAATTAGTATCAGGGAAATTGTTTCAGAAATTACCATCTCTGCCGTTAACCTTGAGTGCATAGGGGTGGGGGTACCACGTTTTGGGGTGGGATTTTTCCATTTTTATTAATTCTGGTGTCATACTCATTATCTCGTTCATGTTGCTAGGAGCTTCAGGAGCTCGCCTCCAAAACAGCAGATCTGTTCTTTCCCTCGGACAGCCAGGAAAGCTTTCCTTTGGCAGAGCTTTGGGCTGCTTTTTGTGATATATTCAGGCCCTAATCAAGATGTACTGTCCCTAAGTGCTTGTGTAACATAACCTGGTGAATGTTCTCTGGAGGTCTGACAGGTGTAGCAGGCTTTAGAAAAGATTGTACCCTTCAGGTGCTGGAAATGCCATGGGGAAAAAATGCAAAAGGGCAGCATAAAATGTGAACTCTTAAAAATGTGAAGTCTCACATCCTGCTTGCATAACGTGACATGCTACTAAGCTTGCCTACAAAAGGCTGCAGTTGTGTGGTTCTGCAGCACTTTGAGTTTTAATGGCATGGGAAAATGCAAGTTTGCTCTTCCCTGGAGTCAGAGAAAATTACAGTGTTCCTGTGCCATCAGTCCTAATGATGTTTGCAGTTTCATGAGAGCCAATTTTGCAACAGAGATGAAATAGGCATCTCTCATTGACACCCTGAAAACACTCCTGGTGTTAATGCATCCATCTCTAATTGATGTCTTGCAAATGTTGAGCACTATCACATCATCAAAAGGCTGCATAGGTTAAAGAACTTCTTACTGAAGTGGCAGTGCTATCCAGGGGGGGAATTATTGCTAGCTCTAGACAAGATGTTACAATTTCATTTCAGATAATATAGGAAGCCACGGGGGCATAAAACTTCTTGTTAGAACAGATCATGCTGTAAGATAAACTCATGTTCAGAGAGAGTTCTGGGTTTTGGCATAGGGAAGAAAAGGTGTGGTAAAGAAATACTGGGGGATAGGCTTCTGGAGAAGTCCAGGAATTTAAACTTGGTTTTTATTACTGCAGATATATAGAATTTGAAATTTATTCATAGCTGTCAATATTTACTGTCTGTCTGTAGACACTGATAAGTATTAAATGTTTAGCTCTTTACAAACATTGTCATTTCTGAGATGAACTGGCAAGAAATTGTGAGACAGGCTGAAATATAAAGATGATGTAGAATGAATACAAGAAGAGAAGGGATTGTCTAAAACATATTTCAGCTCTTTTGGGTTTGAATACTCTTCTATGGGATCCTGGAAGATTCCTGGGCAGGTAGGGAGAAAGCAAAAAATTATCTGCTATGTCTGACCTATTTCTGCTCTTTGGTGATGCTATGTGGTTCCAGTTCCCTCTGCTCCTCCTGAGAATGTCTCTGCTGAAGCTGTGAGCTCAACCCAGATCCTGCTGACCTGGGCAGCAGTTCCTGAGTCTGAGCAGAATGGTCTCATCCTGGGCTACAAGGTAGGCAACTGGAGTTTCGTACTCATTTGATTTTTAGTGCATTACCAGGACATGATTTTGTATTTGTTATGTATTATTCACTTGCTGGATATTCTTATTGTTCAAAGTCAGCTGGAGAAGATACAGAAATTGTGCTGGCTTTGAAAGGGGTGATTGGTGAATGTTATTTTATATTGGGTGACAGGGAGGAATCTCCCTCTCCTCCAGTCCTCATGCAACAATCTCTTTCCTTCTGTGTCTCATCCACATTTATCCTGCAGGTCCTTTACAAAGCAAAGGATTTGGACTCAGAACCCAAGAGCCAAACAGTGAGGGGGAACCACACCCAGTCAGTGCTGCTCTCAGGCCTGAGGAAGTTTGTCCTCTATGAGCTCCAGGTGCTGGCATTCACCCGCATTGGGGATGGAGTCCCCAGCTCCCCAGCAGTGACAGAGAGAACCAAGGATGATGGTGAGTTTAAAGGCTGCCAAAATAACCATCTTATTTGATCCAGCCTTTTAATGCAGATTTCTTCTAGTGGTGCAAGTGGAGGCAACAAATACTTGGATTTTTGGGTGGCTTTCTTTTTCAGCTCTGAACCCAAAGGACATTGGCTGTAGCTGGTATATAACTCAGCAGTATCCCATTGGTCATGGGCTGAGAATCTGGCAAAAGCACAGAAAACCAGTGTCCCCTATTTTCCTCCTTCCCTGCAGCTAATGAAGAGGAAGAAGACTTCTAATATTGAACTCTGTAGCTTGGTGGAGATAATTTCTATTGAAGACAATTTTAGAGACCAATTATAAATTCCTATTGAAGTTCAATTGTGCTAAAGAAAAAAAAAATGCTGCAATTGAAAGCAATAAACAAATCTGGGTCTGAGTGGACTGAAGGAAAGAGGAGGAATTTGCTGCTTCAGTAATCCACTCTCCTTTTTTTTAACCCCAAAAGAATAAGGCATTGACCTTGGAAGATGATCCTACCAGGCTCCTTTTGCAGCTGCCTCCAGCAATTCCCAGGGGGTTCCCAGTGCAGTTGGGCTCCTGAAGGAACCCAAGCAAGCACTCCCTGAGCACACTGCTGTGGTGGAAGCATTCCTGCTGATGGAATTGTACAGAAATTTGGTTCAATTCTTGAAATATTGTTGGGCTTTGCAGATGCTAAAACTGCTTTTACTTTTGATCACCTTTTCAGGAATAAATAGGTTGAGATCAGTGTGAGAGGCTTCTGAAGTCTCTCTCTTTCTCATCAAAATCTTTTCAAAATAATAATGGAGTAAACATTGGTTTACACAAGTAAATTCATTAAGATAATTTGGTTGGGCTGAAAACACATTCAGACTTCTGGCTTAACAAAACATTTTCCATGCAGTGCAGGGGAGGAAGGAGTGGGAGCATGTGGGGTCAGGAACAGAGACAACAACTCCCTGACATTTTTTTAGCCTTTTTCTCAGCACACTCCCTGTGTGTGGACCTGGCTTTTCTTTGAAAGGAAAAATAAGAAAAGTTACTGTTAGCAGAACTCTGCAGGGAGAGAAAAGCACTCAATGAAATGTACATATCAGACTGTAATGAGAAATACTTAAAACTGTTTGTTTTGGATAACCCCATTATAGCAGCTCCCTCCTTAAGTGCATGTTGGCAAATGAAACTAATTGTTCTTCCATCTCCATACCCCTGACATAAATATGTTGTGTCTCCTCTGGGCTCAACTTAATTAAAAGCATCACCAGGAGCAATGCAGGTGGAATTTGTGCTGAAGGGGAAAATTCATGGATGGTAATGTATGAATTAAGCATCTCCTCACCTCGTGAACCTGGGCTGGTCAGCACCTTTGTGTTAATGTGCCTCTCACCTGCCTCAGGTTCTCCTGCTCACACCTCGGTGTTTAAAATGCAAATGTAAAGTCAGGAAGCAGTTCAAAGCTGCTGCTGATGACACGAGGAAGGGATATGATTGAATTCCAACAGGTATGAAGTGGATTCAGCTATATAACTCTCTGCAAAGGCAGCTTGCTGTCTTGCTTCATAGTGTGTTCTCATTTACACCAGTGGTGATGCTGCAGTGAGAAAAACCCTATAGAGCTCAGAGTTCATGGTGCTGTAAAAAACCAGTGTAGGGTGCACTGGTCTGTGCTGTGTTTGGTGTCTGAGGGTGTTGGAGGCCTTTATCCATGGACAGAATGTTTGTTTATATAGAGAATAAATGTATATTATGCACGTGCACGGGTGCTTCCAACCACTATCGGAGAGCTACAGCTTGTGTTGCAGTTCTGCCCAGGGTGAGCAGAAAAGCTGTGATCCCTGTGATGTGCAGTCCTTGGTGCATGCTCTCTGTGTTGCCTTGCAGCCCCCGGGCCCCCTGTGAGAATGGTGTTCCCCGAGGTGAGGCTGACGTCCGTGCGCATCGTCTGGCAGCCGCCCGAGGAGCCCAACGGGATCATCCTGGGTAAGGTGGAGCAGCAAACCCCGGGCTGGGAGTGCAGGGATGCAGATCAGAGCAAGCACAGCTGTTGGGTTTTCCTTTGCCTTGCACATAAGTGAATCTCTGGCTGAAGACAGGAAAATGTGCTGCTGTCAGCTGAGGGGCTGTGGTGAGGGGACCGGTCTGCAGGGCTCCATGCTGTGGCTTTTCCTTGTCACAGACATTTTTTCTGAAGAATACTTTTGCTAGGATTTTTCTCCTGAGAAGCTGAGAGGCCTCAGAAACAAAATGTAAACAATAATTATCTGCTGCTGTGGAATGCAACAGGTGCATCTTTGATTGGTCTCATGTGGATTGTTTCTACTTTATGATCAATCACAGTCCAGCTGTCTCAGAATCTCTGGTCAGTCACAAGATTTTCTTATCATTCCATTCTTTTCTTTGCTAGCCTTCTGATGAAATCCTTTCTCTCTTTCCTTAGTATAGTTCTAATATATCATTTTCTTTTAATATAATATATATCATAAAATAATAAATCAGCCTTCTGAAACATGGAGTCAAGATTCTCATCTCTTCCCTCGTCCCGGGACCCCTGCAAACACCACCACATTTCCTGAGCCAGAATTCAGTGTTGTTCAAGGCCCCATGTCTGAATATCATCTCTCCTCCCATCTGCATTTGGTTTGGCAACCTGTTTGGCTGACTGTTGGGAAAACTGCCTGGAGGCCTGGATTTTCCCCACCTTTGCCAGACACGCCCAATGTTTCAGTTTTATGTGTGCTTCTATTTTATTGCTTCCTTGAGATAATACGTCTGACAGGTCATGAGGAGTTAAATCCTATTTGCCCTTTCATCAAGGGAAAGAGAGGCAGCAAGGCATGACAGGAATTTGCAGAAAACCTTCTCACCTTCCTGCTCTCATAATTCTTGGGTTGCCTTTGCAATATGTGCACCAGCCACTGTTGCACTTAAAATGTGAAGACTTTTACAATGTAAGAATCCATTCCTGCCTCTAAAATTAACGCAGCTCATAGTTACCAAGCAATTTAGTGTTTTCTGCTGCTGCTGAACACATTTTACAGCAGTTCTGGCTGGTGAGTAAAGATTTGTGTCTCAATTCTGAGAACAGAAGCAAAAGCTTTTGTTTTTATCTAGTACTCAGTCTGCCAGGCCTTTCTGCTTCTAATTTCACTGCCATCATTCAGGCTCATGTGTTGGCTTCCAGCAATATTCCCTAAAGCCTTCCTTGCTGGCTGGAGGGTGCCTGCTTCAAATGTTCCTACAGAGGTGGCATTGCTTTAAATACAGAACTCATCCTGCATTGCACTGAAATCTTGAGTCAAGAACTCAGTGTTTGCTCAGGTGTGTAGTTTACCAAAGTGATCCTGGCATCTGAAGACACAGGGAAATCATCAAACAGCATCCAAAGGCAGACTCTGCAGGATTTTCTGAGCACGAGGAGGAGTCTGTGTGAAGCTTGGCAGTGGTGAGCTGCTAGAGATGGATCTACACAGGGTTTCTCTGCAGCTCAAGGGAGTTTGGCTTCCAGGTTGTCTTGTGGGTTTGATTTGTTGCTTTTTTTAAGGAACTGTGTGTCCTAGAACTTGCTCTCAGCAGAGATTGAGATTTGAGTCACAGGATGTGGTTAAGGAGAAAAAAAAATCATTTGATAGGAGTGATGAGAAAGCACAGAAGACATTTTGCTCCCCCAACTGTGTTCCAACATCTCACATTGCTGCACTTTGTCAGCCTCATTTGCTGGAGTTGCTGCAAGATCAGTGGAGTAGGAACTCTCCCTTATTTCGTCTTTGCAGAGTGCTTTGTGCAGTGCATCCCCTCCACAGCTGGTTATTGCTCGTTGCCGTTATGGTGATGATAAAATCATACAAACAGGATTGGAAGGAGAGGGAAAAGCTCTCTCTTAAAGAATCTTTAGCATGTAGACTGTTGTTTCCAATGTCTTTCACAGCCCATGCCCAGTAAGACATCCCAGGATGTGTCACACAGTCCTTGACTACTCTGATGGCGTAACTCAGTCAGTTCATGTCCCACTGTTCATTCCTGCTCTTTCCCACAGTTACACTTCCAGGTCAGCCAGTCCTCCTTTCACAAGAACATTCAGCTTTTTCTCTTTATGTGTGATAATTTTCAGATGCCTTTATTGAATTTCATCTCACTGATTCCAGCCCATCTCTCTTCATTACCCAGATCTCTTTAAATGACACTCATGTCCTCTAAAGTGTGCACAGCTTGGTTTCATTTTTGGAGTTTGCAAGCAGATTGGCAATTCCATCAAGCAAGGTCATTAATGAAAGTATTAAACAGGACCAGACTCATTCATGAGGTCTCATGAGAGCTTACTGTGTCCTCCCAGGTTGTTAGCAAATCATTGATAACGACATTTTATATTTTAAGCGTTCATTTCAAAATGTGTGGTGTTTTTGTTAGATTCTGTTATTGTGTTTGCTTTTGGTGGGACTGTGTGAAACCATATTAAAGCCTTACTCAAAGTCAATGTGGATCATATCTACTCTTCCCACCTGGCCAATTACACTGTCAAAATGGAAAACAGATTATTTGATATTTATTATTTGCTCCAATCAAACAGATATTGGCTGTTCCCTGGCACATTATTATCCTCGTGGATGCTTGTATATTGAGTCATATTTTTTTCCAGGTTCTTTCTGTGTATTGAACTTTAGTTTGATTTGTCCATAATTCCTTTAGTCAGTCTTGCCTCCTTTTAAAAGACAGTGTACTCTGTTTGCCCTTTTGTAATGTTCTGGGATGTCACCTGTCGTCCACAAGTCCTAGATGAGAATGGCTAATTATTCAGAGATGGCTCCATCTCTGCAGGGCAAATTTCATCAGGCCTTTCTGACTTGATTACATCCAGCTTAACTAAATATTCGTTAACCTGTTCTCCATTCCAGCCTGCATCCCTACTTACATTGTTGTCACTTTTAATTTGTGTGGAGGATCTTGTCAGCACCAACTTCTTGTTGTGTGTGAAAATGCAGCAATGCAGGTACCAGTCCTTCCTTCCCTCTCTGCCTCACCTGTCTTGTGCTCATTTTTTTTTCTTCCTGCTGGCTGACCTGTTCTCCTTCTCTCCCTCAGATTTCTAATGTATTTATGAAATCTTTCTCATTGCCTTTGCTTCCCTTCAGGTGATAACTCACTTTGCTCTTTGGCCCTTCTGATTTTGTCCCTATGTGCCTGTGCTGTCTATTTATACACTCCCTTAGACCTGTGTCCTGTTTCAACTTTTTGTCCAATTCACTTTTGATTTTCAGGTCATTAGTGAGCTCTGAATGCAAACATATTGGCCTCTTAACATCTTTTGTCTGTGTTGGAATAGTTGTACCATATTTTTTGTCTCTTAAAATGGTCAGCTAACCTGGATTCCTTTTTCCCTTAGAATTCCTTCCCAGGGGGATGTTACCTGCCAGTCCCCCCCATCCACCTCTTTGAAGTCCATTGTCTTTATTCAAGAGTTCTTACTTTTATTTTCTCAATGGTAGAAATACTGAGGTTCCTGGAAGAAGTAGTTAGCTGCCAAAGAGAGAAAAAGGGAAAATTGCTCATGCTGGGTACTTCTGTGATCTTTCCTAAGAAGTGAACCGTGCTTCAAAAATAGATAAAAACTGTGTGTAGCGTTCTAAGGACAGGCTGCAAATTTGGGGAGTTTTGGGGTTTTATTTTTTCCCTGTACACTTTTTACATCTCATTATTATAATGAACCTCCAAAACACCACTCCATCCCTCTGGTCAAGTGCACCAAAGTGGAGTCATTGGGAAAAATAAGTGAACATAATTTTGCGTGCTGCCCTTCTATTCACTCCTGGGGCTCAAAAGAAAAACCACTTGCTTTGCAAGAGCGACTTATACTCAGAGCCTTTGAACTAATGTTCCTGTTCTGGCTGCCTTGTCCTCTGAGCATACACGCACCTTTGCAGCTAACATTTTTGTAATCTATATAAAAACATGTTCTAGCATTTCAGAGAGAGATTAGCAGGATGAAATACTGGCAGGCACCAAGAGGGAAAACCACTTGTTTGTTTGTTTAAATATTTTACCATGCAAGACTGTGAGATATTTCCCTTTTTCCTTCTGGGAATGTTTCTCCAACCATCTGAGGTTTCACTCTGTCTTCCTCTCTGCACTCAGTTCAGCCAGCACCCACATAGTTCCCTCAAATACTATTAAAGATAAATGAAGCATGAATGTGCATTTGTGCACTTCAAGCTATGAGCTCCCCCTGAAAACGAGAGCTTAACCCACATCCTCCCAGGCCCTGGTTAGTATTCCTCACGGTATCCTCGTATTTAGCATTTACCTGGAGCTTATTGCAAAAAAAAAAAAGTGTAAGAACTCCGTTGAGAATTAGAACCAAAATTGGATGTAATCCATGTTTGCAAATTCCTATTTTGATCCCAGGCTGCATTTGCACACCCGCTGGCCCTAAAACAGATAAGCAGGAAAATCAACAAACCGGATTGCTGCTCCGCCGCGCCGAGCGTAACCTCGTGGTATCGCTCAGCTCTCCCCGAGTTCTGTGACAAATTAATAATTGTTTGTATCTCTGCTGCACCGTGGCCTGCACCAACGGGTGCTGTCACTTCTTGAAGGGCTTTGTATGGTGATGAGCTTGAAAGCTTTTTGATATTCATGGGGTGTTGTCACCCTCCTGCTGCCTGTTTGCTTCGGGGAATCCGGCGGCTCTGTTGCGGTGACCCAACGTTTAACAGGCAGCTGCCATTTATTGAGTTTGGGAAGTGTGCAGCTCATGGAACTGCTTGCACTTGTGCAAAAAAATGCTCAAAAAGATGCTGAAGTGACAAATAAGCCAAGTTTCAATGAATAAATAAACTCCTGAAGACTTGATCTTTTCGGGAAGGTTTTTAATGCTGTTTTGGCCTGGTGAGTGGCAGCACTCCCAATAGCAGAAGGGATTTGGGATCTAATGCTGTATGGCAAAAAAATTAAGAAAATAATATGAATCCTTATTGACTATCCAGCTATTTCACATTCTGTAAGATGTAAGATTCCTTTCCCAAAAAAAGTTTGCTCCAATCACCTTTTAAAGGCTATACTTTCATTCATAGCCTTTGATTTTTTAATTTTTTTTTTCCTAAGATATCTGCAACATCTTATTGTCATAATCTAGCAAGGAAAGGAAGCTGCTCACTCCTCCACTGCAGCAATTGCCTGTTATAGCCCTCGAGCATACATTAATTTCTCTTTGAACACTTTCCATATACCTCTATTGATTTGCCTCGTTTGATTTCACTTAACATTTCCTTTCTTCTCCTATCCCTTGTTGCTGAAATTCATCAACTTAATAATTTTATCTTTTTGATCTTGCATTAGCCCTAGTTATTATCCAAGTTGTACTTTAAGTACTGAGTCTTCTGTGCCACTCAGAAAAAATAAAAGTAATGCTTTTTATGCCAGTCTGGATCCTCATTGTCCCAAACTGTCTAACAGGAGGTGCCGGGGGTCAGATTTAAGTACTGGGTGTCTCTTAGGCGGGTTGTAGGTAGCAATAAAAGTGAGCTGAGTTCAGGTTTAGAGCTTGGATATTTGCCTTGGAATCAGACCTATGGAGCTTTTGAGTTTCTTAGGAAGTCTGTTAAAGTGATGGCTCTGGTCATGTAAATTCAGGAAAACAGATACTTCCTCACACTTTGAGCCAACAGCAGATGTAGGAGGGGACAGTGAAAGCTGGTGCTGTTTTTCACAGGGATGCAAGGAGAGGGAGTTTGCAGAGCCTGTCACAGAGACAGGCTATGACAAGTGATTTCCTCTTTCTCACAGCTAAATTAATTATTTCACTAGCCACAGACTCACTCTTGTGTAAGATGTTGTAATGGCCTAGATATGTATGTGTTCCCTTGCCTAATCTGGGTGTGTTTGTAATTGCTTTCCAGCATGACTGCCACCATTTAGTAGTAAATAGTTATCTTTCTATTCCCCCCTTACATTTTAACTACACTTCATATTTTACAAAGGTCTAGAAAAGAGAGGAAATTACTCGACAAGGATATGTCCCAGATATCATACTTATCTTTTAATAACTAGATAAATCAACTTTTCTATTCTTTTAATGTTCTCTGTTTCCCTCCAGGTCTTATTCTTTGCGTCTTATATCCCTTTATCAAGCTTCTTTAGCCATCTTACTTGCTTTTTCCTTCATCTTTCTTGCTTCTGTAAAAATTTCCCCAGTGCTTTTCTTTGACTATTTTTTCCTCCTTGTTAAGATCCTGCACTGGGGTTTTCACTCCCACATTCTTCACATCAATATAAACAAAAAAGATCATATATATCAGTTCCTTCTCCCCATTGCTCTCTGTCTTTCTGTGGACTTTTAAGAAAGATCAAAATATTGCAGCATTAAGGGTACAGAAATACTTCGTTGAAATATATTGGACCAGTAATGGAAGAACTAGTCCCATGGATAAAAGGAGATAATTTGCAGTTGAAAGAATGAAATGTTGAAAGTGTAAGACCCCAAGACTTTGCTGGGATCTAAGCATACTCAGGAGCACTGAAAAATCAGGAGACTTTTTAATTGATTAGAATAGAATAGAACAGAACAGATTATTCCAGTTGGAAGGCACCTGTAACAATCATTAAGTCCAGCTGCCTGACCAGTTGAGTGCTGACCAAGTTACAGCATTATTAAGGTCTTCATCCAAATGGTTTTTAAACACAGACAGGCTTGGGGCATTGCCCACCTCTCCAGGAAGGCAGTTCCAGGGTTTGACCACCCTCTCTGTTAATAAATTCTTCCAGATGTCCAGTCTGAACCTTGGCTGAAGCAGTTTTGAACCATTCCCACATGTCCTATCAGTCCCAGGGAGATAAGAGAACCCCGATAGTTTGGGTTAGCAGCAATCTTTGAAACCCATCTGGTCCTACCCCCCTGCAGGGGGCATTCACAACTAATAAAGGTTGTTCTAAACCATGTCCAACCTGACCTTGAATATTTCCAAGGATGGGGCAGCCACCACCTCTCTGCACCAGTGTTTTACCACCCTGGTAGATCAGCACCTCCCTCTCCACACCCCCTCCTCAGGGAGCTGTGTGGTTACCCCTCAGCCTCCAGATGAGAAAAGCCCAAAGTCCTCAGGCACTCCTTGTAGGACATTACTGCCAGCCTTTGAAGAAATCTAAAGCTGTCCACCCAGCTGTGGAAATGTTCCTGTAGGATTAAACCAACCACAGCCTGGGGGAGCTGAGGCTGAAGCCACGAGTGCTCGGAAAAGCCGGGTCACTCCTCGAGGTGTCGGTGCAAATTCTTCCACATGAAGCAGCCATGACTGCTGCCCCATGCCCCCAAGCAGCTGCCAGAGAAGAAAAAACAAAGAAACCCTGGTGCATCAGCAGTGGCACTGTGAGAGTCAGCACAACAAAATTAATACCATCTGTATCCCAATTAAATTCCACTGTTTGTGGCAGAGTGCGCCACACGCGAGTGGCATCGATTCCAGGGTCTGCAGGAACTTCAGGCCTTTCCTGTGAGTGGCAATGTGACAATTGTGGCATATTCACAATGGGAAATAAATGTCATTGGGTTTTCTCTAATAGCCATAGGTAAGATCAGCCCCTCAGATTTCATGCACTGACCTTCCCAAATGAACCATGCCAGGTTTGGCTCCCCTTGGTCTTGTTACAGCCAAGATGTGGTGGGAGTTCAAACTCTAGCTGGGATATTAATTCCATGAGAAAGAGATGGCTCAGGTGCTGCAGTCCTCTTTTGTCATTCAGAGGGTAAGCAGAGGGTTGGCAGATCTGTGCCATGACTGTTTTGTTTTCAGCTGGTTTGATTTGGATTTGTTGGCTGTGCTCTGCCCTGTGTAAGTCCGTGGAGCATTTAATCATACATTCAGCTCGGGCAATAAAACCCCACATCAGTTCTGCTATTAATTGATTTTGGAAGTCAGCTGCTGGACTGGAAGTCACCATTGAGCTCCAGAAGTGAGAGCCTGATTGAATTGCTGGGTTTACAGAATAGATTTGAACATTTGGCAGACCCTCTTTGGGGGACAGTTGTTGCTAGTGGTGCATAAGAACCCTGGAAACCCTCCTTGCACAGTGGAATCATTCATAACCCAGGCTAAACTGTGAGCTCCTGATTGTCAGGCAGGGTGGAAGGGGGGGTTATCACTTACAGGCATCAGCAAAATTGATTATGGAGACCTGCCTGGTTGAAGCAGGACCACAGAGCTCGCAGGCTCCTTCCTCGGGCTCTGGGCAAGGGCAGCGATGCTGAATGACAGAAGGGTGGCTTTATTGGCAGTTCTGGCACTCACTGCTGAGGGAAAAGCACTTGCAGAAAGGAGGAGCAAGCTTTGTCTGGAGCAGTTTGAAGGCTGCCTGGTTTGGTCAGTCTAGCTGCTGGAGCTGCAGCTGAAGAACCTTGAATTTGAGCCAGTGCTGAAACTGGGAGAGGGCCGAACAACCTGTGAGCGTGGGTTGGAAAGCTGGAACTGGAGCGTTGCTTTGAACCACCTCAGTCAGGTGACACATTGCACCAACTCTGTTCCTTTGCTTTCCAAAAAGGTGCCAGAATGCCCAGGAAGGATTAAACTGCTTTTGCATCTTGTTGGCCTAAGGAATGGAAAGCGAACTCAGTTTCATAGCAGTTGTATCCAGCAGAGCCTCGTGTGTGTTTTCCTTTGTACAGTGTGTGGCATCTGCCAAAAAGCAGAGCTGTATAACACCAAAGGCAGTAAATTACTTTTCTCCCGACTTCAGATAAGCATGTAATTAGGACAAACTAATAGTGCTTGTGCTCTTTTGTCCCTGCTAGAGAAGCCAGCTGAGCCTTTTCCCCTCTCTGTCTGCAGGGTACCAGGTTGCCTACCGCCTGGCCAGCAGCAGCCCCAACAAGTTCACCACGGTGGAGGTTGGCTCCACAGTCCGGCAATTCACGGCCACAGACCTGAGCCCAGAGTCAGCCTACATCTTCAGGACATCTGCCAAGACCAGGCAGGGCTGGGGGGAGCCTCTGGAAGCCACGGTGATCACCACTGAGAAACGAGGTAATGCTTGCAAGCCGTGGGCTCAGGGAATTTCTGTGCCTGCTCTGGAGCCCGCACTGCACTTTGGGGGATTTTAATAGCAGGCTACGCCTCCTCCTTCTCTCCCCATAAACCTGCCCCAGTCCATGGCAGCATCATGATTTGAGAAAGCAAGGCTGACTTTTATGAGACACAGTTCTTCTAACCTGCCGGGCTGTTGGAATTGATTTTTCCATCAGCTGCTATATTGGCCATGTGCAGCCTCTTTTTGCAGTCAGATGGTTTTGGTTTTTTTTTTTTTTTTTTTAGCTCTCTCGTTTTCTAGAAAGATTGCAATCTTAAGAAAGTAAATGATGGATGAATTATATTGATTAGGGAACGCAAAATGAGAGGCAGTGGTGTTGCAGAATTTCTCCACAGCTCCTCCATTGTGCCTCAGCCCTGACCTAATGTGTTTGTAATTACTCTGGCCTTTCACTGCCACACGCTCCAGCAGAGCCTTTGCATCTGGATTGCCCAGACTTTTTCTGCTTCTTGCATCAGCCATTAAATGGCTGTTTGCATCCTGACTCTCCAGGCAAGTTCTGCTCTGAAGGGAATCTAGAAGGTGGCATTTATATGTGTGTGTAAATGAAACCAGATGCTTTGATACCAAATGTACCAAAATGTGAAAAGACGTGTAAGGTATTACAGGATCTGTTCTGCATCGCTGCTTGTTTTTAATGCTTTGGCTCAAGGAACTGCTCATTCCTCCACTTTTAGAACTGATCTGTCGAGCTACAGTTAAAAAATTTGCATTTTCTACTTGTGCATGAAGATTTTTAATTTTTTTTTTTTTTTATTCAGAGACAAAAGAGAATATATTGCTGAATTTTGGTGGAGAACAAGAGTGTGAGTTTTTCCCCGGTCTTGCGTATAGGCCATGTTCCACTGCAAAGAATGTATCTGGTCTCTTGAGCTGGCAAAATCAAAACAAGCCAGGGTAACTCTACCAGCACCACTGGGTTTTGTGCTATGTCTGGATATTGATATTTTTTGAGTAAAATTCTCCCTCAAAAACTAGAACCATACAACTCCCATGCCTTATAAAAGTCACAGTTCTGAGAGGAGCACACTCCAGCAGGTCACCAGGCCAGACCTCCACAGACATCTTTCAACTGTTAGAATTTCTGCATGTGCTTGTGGGCCTGCTCTTGGTGCACTATAATGCAATCAATGACATTTGCTTTAATTTTCTAAAATGTTTCTGATAAGCAATCATTTGTTTAAAGTCCTTTCAACACCTTGCACATCATTTATTGCAAGAGTAAGAATCTCCCATTGTATTTGCCAGCAATGTCTCCCTCATTATTTTTATTTTAACACTTGTAAGAAGAGAGGAAGTTGATGTTCAGCTACCAAGAGCAAGAGCCTGTGAGGTGCATTTCAAGTACTCCTGGCCTGTTTGGTTGGGTTTAAAATTCCCTCTGGCAAAGCTCTGCAGGTCGTGTGCAGCCTTCCCAGTGCATAACAGTGCACTCCTCAGAGAAAGAACCTCTGGAGATGTATTAGGAAATTGGAAGTGCCTCTGCTAAAGGTACTGTCCATCAAAGAGATTTATCAGCTCAAGGTTTCTCCCACCCTGTCTGATTGCTGTCAAAGGAGAGGTTCAAAGCCTCACATCTAGAGGCTTCCAAAAAAACCCACCATGCCAAAAAATGTGAATTCTCAAAGCTCAGAGCCTCTCCTGCTCAATAAAATGTGCTGAGATTCCCCAGACTGTGCACAAGGATGCACAACAGCTCAAGGCAGAACTCCCAGCTGCACTGTGGGAACAGTGATCCCTTGTTGCTATCTATGCTTTAGGGTTATCTTGAGTACCCAAATCACAGTGTAACATGATCCCTTTCTCTTTTTGATGGACAACTCTGCTGGGTCTCTACGTGCTTTGGGAACCACAAGTTTGCTGATCTCATATAAAGTATAAGGACAACAATGTGTTTTCTCACATCAGCAAGAATTATAAAAGGGGATGATAAGAAATTATAAAAAGGGATGATAAAGAAATCCAGTGCAACTATTTTGCTAACAAGAAATTAACCTGAAATGTGTATACATGACAATAAATATTCTAGAATGAAAAGATATCTTATTCCTGTTAATAAAGGTGTATTTAAAATCCTCATAGACCTTGATACTAAGGTAGACAGACACAAAAATTCTCTTGAAAATTAACAAAATTAGTCGCTCTTGCCCTTGTAAATTCCTTGGTTAATCCCAGTATAAATCTTTACATTTTGCAGTGATGCCTGTGATTTATAGATCCCAAGTTATATTGTGACTGTATTCTCCAAAGCCTCTACTGCAGTGCTTTGAATCTACACTTCAGAATAGTCAACATTGGTGATCAGGGCAGAGCTGAGTTAAAAAACTGAAATGTAGCAAGAAATTAAAAGTAGTCTATAGAGTCATGTGGCCTTTCAAGCCTGCACTGACAGTCTCACCTTAGCATTTGCTTGTGGCTAAACTCCCATAAATAAACTCTTTATACTAATGGGTTTGTACAAACAGTCGGGGAGTATATCCTGCAACACGGGAGATTTTAAGATCTCCCATAAGCAGCAGAAAGAAACCAAATCATGGGAGACTAACTGCAAGATCTGACCTGCCCAAAAGTGCAGAGCTTATCAGCAGAATGTATAAAATCCCTGCATGACTCTCCCTCCCTGGCATGGAATAACCCCACGTCCCTGTCTCCGCCTGTCAGTGTAAGGCACTGACCTTTCGCGTCGTGCTGCTGCTCGCAGGCTGCTGCCACCCAGGGCTTCCTCCAGCTAATAGCTTACAAGTCTTTGGGCACTGATGTCAGCGAGAGCAGGCTGCAGAGAAATGCCAAAGCATGCAGGAAATGGTTGTAGGGAATGGCAGGGAAATGAAGCGCTGGCCACACGGAGCTGTGAGGAATCAGGCAGGCAGAGGTGTGTTTATGGAAACAAGTGCTGATGAAGTTGAATTGAATTGCTTCTCAAAAGCAAGTCACTGCGGTGTCTCCAATCAATTTCTGCTTTATTACATGCCACACATTTTAATCAGAATCAATAATCTTCATGATAAACAATTAAACAATTATTCCTCACTCTATAGAGTTTCTCTATTGAAATCGATGGAGTGCGGAGATGCGGTGACGGGGAAGGAGATCTGTAATGAAACAGCTGGGGGATGGCATGCTTACACCTGCATTGCCATTCCCTGCTCATCCCAGAGGTGTGAGGGTAATTACTCTGGAGAGATCTCCCTCGGCATGGCTGGTCTGACTTTGCAGGTTCAAGGTTAGTGGGTATGAAGGGAAGAGTTGGGGAGCTCTGGAAGGGACCTGCAGCAGGTGCTCCAGCCCCAGCTCTGTGCTGGTTCCAGGCTGGGGTTTGGAAGCAGCAGCATCAGGAGCTGCTGATGCCTCCTGGTTCCTTGCCTGGTGCAGGAATTCAGCATCAGCTGTGTGTGCTTGGACTCTGCCACACAACAGCCTGTTCCAGCCCACCTCTTCTCTTGCCTCAGCAGGGGGAAGAGGACCCTGCATAGCATAGAAAGAACAGAGTTCCTGGTACCAAGGAGTAAGAACAGGTTAAAAAGGGAGCTGCTTTACACACAGATGCTGTCAAAAGAGCAATTGTAGCCACAAGCACAGCTGAGTTTCATTAAAGATTGCCTTGCTTTGCTTGGCTGCCAGCCCTGATGATTCTTCTTTAACCTGCCAGGTCAAGACCCCCCCCCAAGTTTGAGGTCTGCTGTGAGGAAGGTTTATATCCTGCAGTGACCTTTGATGCGGGGAGATAAGAATCAGTTTTACTGCTCCTCCTTGCAGTAGAAGGTTAAGGAATGGGATGGTTGTATACTTCACGTGGCAAATCCAAAAATTCAATGCCCTTTGGCTTTACCACTGTGAAAATCTGACCAGGCTGCCTCATTTTATGTTGTTTTGAATTTCCTCTCAAAGCAGCTAAATTATGGTTTGATTGCAGAGCGACCAGCACCTCCCAGGCAGGTGATGACCCCCCAGGCTGACGTGTCCTCCCGGAGCCTGGTGCTGACCTGGGTTCCTGGCAGTGATGGATCATCTCCAATCCGATATTTCACGGTCCAAGTGCGGGAGCTGCCACACGGGGACTGGCAAACCTACTCCTCCTCCATCAGCCACGAGGCCACATCCTGCCTTATTGAAAGGTACCACGTGATCCCAGGCTAGCACAGAAATTCCCACACTTTCCCACTAGTTAGGAAACCAAAACAAGCATCACTCAGCTTCATGTTCTTTTTGGGGGAGAGAGGTTAAGTGAGGCCACTGCTCCCATTTTAGAGGTGGTGTTATGAACAGCAGTTGAGAGATTTGCTGAAGGTCATGCAATAAATCTAATTAAAGTTGGACTGCAGTGCATCTTTTTGAAGCCTTTCCTGGAAGCTCAACACTACAGATAACACTACTCAGGCTAAATCATATGTAGCTACACAGTGCTCTGTAAAATACAACTAGTTAAAAATCCTTTCAGTAGTGACTGATGTTAAAATCCACTCCGAATGCTGCATTGCAATTATCTCTATATAAGCTTTTCCAGATGAAATGAGAACCATTTTTATCTGTATTTTCCATACTGAAGTTTATAGATAGCATCAGAATGTTTAAACTTTGTTATTCAGGCTTCATTATATCCTCTGCAATACTGGTGTAATTAAAGTCCTTGTAACATCAGCAGAAGTAATTGAATGTCTACGAGCAGGTACTTGTTTTGCTGTCCATTTCCTCTGTTGACGAGCCAGTACAAATCAGATTATTTCTAAAAGGCTGTGAGCTTTAGGTTTTAGAATCAGGTATTCCGAGCATTCAGATAGAGATTTTTTGGGTCTGTTATTAAAAGCATTATTAAAAGCTGTGGTATATGGCAGCTCACTGGTTTTGTGCCAGGATCTTTCCAGTTAAAACCTGCAAAAACAAGAAAACCATCTGTGTCACTTATACTTGACATTGGCATGACTGAAAACAAAAGATCAAAAAGGATGATTCACATTAATCAAGTTGCTGTAGGTAAGTAATTCTGTCCTGACAGGGTGGCACTGCTAAAAGAGATTTCCTCTCTCCCTTGCTAGAAGCACTTTCCTGTGGAAGTCCAGAAGAGTCATGGATGTGAGAGTGCTGCCCATCAGAATGCATTATCCTTGATGTTTAATCATTCCTTACAAATAACCTGGGTTTGTAGTCAGTGTTCCATCTGCCAGTGAATGGTTAGACACTACCAATTAATTAGTGAAATCCCCTGTAAGTTACAGCTCTGCATTTCAAACCTCTGCCTGCGACTCCAAAGGCAGCCTCCCCTTCACCTCCCCTGCCAAGCCAAGACAGAATCATCTTTGCAAGGTTATGTCAGCTGGAAATCACTCTTTGCATATCTTAAAGCACCACATAGATAAAAGAGCTGCAGGGAACCTGTTGTCGCCGTCTTTATTAAATAATCCAAGTAATGGCATTAATTTGGGATTCAGCAGGAGCAAAACGCACTGATCAAGTGGTGTGGTGTAGGGGATTAGTCAGGAGCTGGCACTCTGAATTCCAGAGCTTGCTGGGCCCTGGCTGACCCTGGGCACGTCTCCTGCCTCCTCCCCACCTGTCCTGCCCATCCATGCTCGGAGGATGGGCTGACCCAGATGGCTTTGGAGGATATCTCAGGAAAGCACCTTGGAAGCCAGGCTCTGCACAGCCATGCAGAACTCAGATAGCAAGCCTCAGTTGTGGGCTGCTCCATGAGCTGCAGCCTCAGACCTGTGTTCTGGTGGTCTCATTTATTCAGCAATAAATGAGTGTGTCTGGGAACTCAGGGCAGGGCTCATCTGGGAAGGTGCTGATGGCAGAGGGGTGGGAGACGGGGGAGACTGCAGAGAAGAGGTGATGGGGAGAGGAGACAAACTGCTCAGTGACTCTGGTGGGCAGGCTCTCTGTGGAGGCAAGCTGTGATGAGGGAGGGAGATTTCATCCCCTTTTCAGCCTTGTCTTCCCCATTCCACAGCTTGAACCCGTTCACCTCCTACAAGCTGCGAGTGAAGGCCACCAACGACATCGGGGACAGCGACTTCAGCGCGGAGACCGAGGCGGTCACGACCCTGCAGGATGGTAAGGGAGGAGGAGGAGGAGACACACTGGGGGCTCCCCAGGGCTCCTGGAGCCGCTGCAGGGTGTTCTCCATGGAGGCTGGAGTGCAAACCAACAGGCAAAGCAGTTTTGTCCACAGGAAGTTGACACAGGTAGCAGTGAGATATGGCTGAATTAACATGCAGCCTTCAAGTGTCCTGCTGTGCCCTCTGATAATGAATCATACTTTCAGGAGTCTCAAAATGAATTTAAACTTCGTTTGATTGGCTTCCAAACTCTGCACTAACCATTATCTTTGCAGAAATTGAATAATTTACAAGAGAGCATTAAAAATAAATGTAGAGCCCTGCATACATTTGAAGAAGTTTCTTCAATTGTTTTCCCCTCACAATCCACGTCAGTCTGCAGAATGGCAAAATTGCTGAGGTATAAGTAAGAAAGAGTATGAAGCTCCTGGAAACATGAGCATTTAATCCTGCAGATCAGGACTAATAAACTGTGAATGACATTGACAAGGCTTTTATTTTTAGCCTTAGAGATCAGCTTCTAATTCCTTGATTGTATAAAGTCGATGCCTGAATGCAGAAGTAGCTCTGATGTCTTGAATGGAGAAAGGAACTCTGCAAAATAGGAAAAAGCATCAGTATGTGCTTTTACCCTGGGAAATTGGCTAATCTTAGGATATATACATGGATAAACATATATATGTGGGTGCTATGAGGTGGGGGTCAATCTCTTCTCCCAAGTAAGAAGTGGTTGGACATAAGGAAATGGCCTGGTTGCACCAGGGGAAGTTTAGATTGAATATTAGGGAAAATTCCTTCACTGTAAGGTTCCTCAAGCACTGGCAAAGGCTGCCTGGGGCAGTGGTGGAGTCCCCATCCCTGGAGGTATTTTAAAGGCAGGTACATGTGGCACTTGGGGACATGAGTTAGCAGTGGGCTTGGAAGTGCTGACTTAATGGTTGGACTTGATGATTTTAGAGGTCTTTCCCAACCTAAACCATTCTATGGTTATATATATGTATTTATATATATGGTGTTAGGAATTATTTTCTACAGAGCAAGGAGTGATGAGTTAGAAATGACACTGACATATAAAAATAGGAAGCCATTCTTCCAGGGAATGTGATCTTGAAATCAGAAGACCAGAGAGAGGACAGAGCTCAGGGATGTGGGATGTTAAACAGGAACCCATTTAGTACCTAACCAATGTGCTAAGCAGCCCCTTAAAGGCATCCTGACTCTCCACCTTCCTGCACAGCAGCAGCAGGGTCAGTGCAGGCTGTAACAGGTGCTAATGAGCCAGCACTGACTCACTGGTTTGGAATTTAAAATTTCATTTTAAGTTCTCTTTGAATTTAGCTACAGTGGATCCAGAGTTGTGCTTGGCCTCCTCACAATACAGCTGGGAAAAATCTGTGAAAGCTTCTCACCTCCTCAACAAACTGAGCATTTATTCTGCTCAGCAGCCCCGGTGCTGCCACTTGAGCATTGCACTGTGGAGGGCTGTGAGCTCCTGATAAGCCTTTGCTTGGTGTCTTTGAGCTGCTGTGGAGTGTCTGGGAGAGCCACAGGCCATGGGCACAGGAAAGGGTTAACCTGTGGTAAATCAAGCTGTCCTGACTAAAATAATGTGTGGCTATGTGACACACACTCCTGAATTCAAGGCAGGCTTGCCCCAAAGGTAGCAAAAAATCTCCTGAATTTTTCAGGGTGCACTTTTCTCACCCTTTGGAGCCAGCAAACAGCTGGTTTAACTTTCTCACAGATGGGCATCTGGTGGTCTGTGAGCAGCTGGCTGCTGCAGCTTCCTCCAGGTTTATGCCCAGAACTCTTCTTGCTCTGCTCAAGCTGCCAAGGCCCCAGGTAGAGCAAGGTTTGTAAAAGGAGAGCCTGGCTTCTCCCTGGGCTCCAACATCCTCATCCACCATGCTGCTTTTGGGACCACCATGAAGCAGCTGGGCTAGATTTCATTCAGCAGTGAAGAAAAAGAACTCGATGAATGAAACAAAAGCTGTCCCTTTTTCACTCTCTTGCTGTAACTGCTTTTGTTTTCTTTTTCTCTAGTTCCAGATGAACCACCCAGTTCTGTGTTAGTAACTCCCCACACGACTTCCTCTGTCCTTGTGCAGTGGCAGGTAGGTAAATGAAAAATTCTGATGTTCCTGTGAACAATTTTTTGGTTGCTTTGACTTGTTGAATTTAAGGGTACATTGCCAGGGACATTTTCTTGAGCTGGAAGTATTGTACTAACATTGAAGGACTGCAGCTACTTCCTTATTTGCCTGATCTAGCACAAATTTTAGCAATGAATGGAGATTCCTGACAGTTGCTTTCACTTTGTGCCCCACTGGGGCACTGGTAAAGGAGTGCCTATAGCCATGTCCAAGATTGTTTCTTGTCAGATTCTCCTGCCCTTTCATTGCTCTCCATGGTGGTGCATCTTTACACAGAAAACACTCCACAGAGATGGTGTTGGTAAGATCAGGTAATCAAAAGCTCACGTTGTGCACAGCCTCCTCCTGCTGCTGGAATGATCAGAAGCCTGAGATCAGTGCCTGAGATCCCATTCATACCTCTGAGGAGCTCCACATGCCCTCTTGACTCTTTGAGAGGGAAACATTGAGTTTCTTCAGAGAAAAGAAAGGAAGTTTGAGCTCTCTGCAGTCTCTCCGGGTTGGATGGGGAAGTATTTGTGTCAAGTCTGCATTTTATATTGTCATTTCCTCTGCCTTCCTTTATCTCTCAGTCCTGGCCTTCTGGGAGATGCAGGAACATTTTGTGATCCAGTGCCTGAGGTTTCTTTTTGCAGAGAGGGCATTAATAGAGGGACCCCAGCGGGGCACTGCACATTATCCATAACCCATCCTGGAGAGCCTCTGCCCACCCTGCTCCCCAGACAATGCCCCACAAACATCATAAGGATGACTTTGGACAGATTGCATTATAGTGAAAAATGTACATATGCATTTACAGTACAGATGGGACTCCTTGCATTTTTGGAAGAAAAATATATGGATGAGGGTGTGTTTATTGGTGTGCAGCAGCACTTGAACATCTGCCTGGCCCCAGCTCACACAGGAGAATCCTGAGCAGCAGCACTGCTTACAGCATGTTAAGCAAATAGGAGACATGTTGAGCAGTTTTACCAGAGGAATTACGGAGAGATGCAAATCTACCTCCCCACCTACAACAAGAGCCCCCAGCAAAGGGGAAAAAAGAGCAGAAAGAGAGGACAAAGAGGATGTGAGGCACGATGGACCACAGAAATACACGTTCCCCCAGCTGACTGATTGCTGGTGTGTAGTTAATGTGAAATAGGTGGTTGTTTAGGTAATTGGATGCTTTTCATTTCATGAAAGTGAAATGGGGTTGTTGTGCCAGAGCCATCTCAAGGGAGTTGTGGGCGATTATATGTCATTACCACATGTATATTAATAGGTCCTGGTAATTCAACCGTACTATATTTTTCAAATAAACAAAAATCTTGAAGTCCCACAATAGCCTCCAATTAAGAGGAAGTTTCACAGCAGTGTCTAAGAAATAATGTAAACTGAAAACAGCAGTCAAGCTAAATGGGAGAGTGGATTTCCAAGCAAAGCTAAATTTTTAACTTTGAGCTGTGTTAATAATTCACAAAACAAATTCTTGATGCACTATCTGGGCTTTCAGCTGCTTGGTCCAATCAGTCCATTATTTTTAAATTTAAAGGAGGAAGAAAATAAGTAATTTCCAGTGAGGTCTGTTGTATCAATAATGCAGGGTTATTTCAAATGTTCTGGAGGATGTTACACTTAACATCAGGATCATGTACTGTTCTGCTTCTACCTTAGAGATAACAATTACTCAAACTTACATTTCAGTCTTTATTTATTTATTTCTCTTTAGAAACAGCACAAAGATGTTTCTCTTACTTCTGTACAACATTATGGGCTGCCATTCATAACCATTTTACCTATTTCAGCAGATCCCCCAGGCCCTTCAACAAAATCCTAAATAATCCATTACATCAGAAGCAGAGTTTTGTCCACAGAAGACAGATAGGAAGGGGAAGACCTGACCTTTTAGCAGAGTACCCTTTCCAGGAAAAAATCATCATTTCCATGGCAAAAAGAGAGACAGTTTGCAAGCTATTTATTTTCTGAGCTTTCCTGTCCTAAATCTCAAGGAAGGAAAGAATGGAGAATCATATGATAGCATATGAAAGCAATGTTTTCTTTTTATATATTGTTTTATATGAAAACAATAACATCAGTGTTGGGTCACAATGAGAAATTAAGCTTTACTTGTAAGGCAGTTACATGGCAGAGCAGGGAGTCACAGTCTCCTCCTCAGCTTCAGCAGGGTTTTCCTTTTTGACTTCTGCAGGATATTCCACTTCAACTTTTTTTTCCTCCTAAATTAAAAAAAAAAAGTTTATTAGTAATTAAAATAGGAAAAGTCTTAATTAATAGGAAAAATTAAAATAGGTAGGCAAGGACACTGCTGTGCTGTGGAGCCCTTCTCTGCAAGGGCACCATCAGGGCTAAAGTAACTTCAGTGTAACACAGGAAACAGAAAGTCAAAAGATTGGAAAATAAAAAAGACAATATCAGGAGAGAGATACTGATAATTTCCAGTAACCCCATCTCATCTCCTTGCCCAGGAGAGTGTTTCAGCTGGTCCATGAGCAGTAACATCACAGGGCAGCCCTAGAGGAACCTGGCACTTTATTTGGTCTATTTTCTTAGTCCCTTGGCCAAGGGGCTCTCAGCCTGAGACTAGGAAAGGCTGTTGTACGAGAGCTTGATTTATTTGCCTTGTAAAATGCAGTCGTAGAGGGAATATGATTGCCCTTTCTAAAATACATCACAGGAGTAAACACCCCACAGGGAGAAGAACAATTTAACCCAAAAGGCAATGTTAGCACAGGAACAAATGGTTAGGAACTGGCTATGAATTATTTAGATTAGAAATTAAATGAATGTTTCTAACCGCCCGAGCGGTGAGGCTGGGAACAGCTTCCATCAGGAACACTGGGAGGCTGAAGAATCAGCTCCATTTCTGGTTGGTTGTTCTGGTTTCTGGAGGTTGTTCTGTCTGTGAAAGAAGCTTTCAGCAGATGGGGTTCTGCATCCCAGCCCTGATGATCCTTGAGGTCCCTCACAATCCTGTATCCACAGCATCGTTCTCTACTCAGATCCCAAATAACAGTGAAAGGTGGTCAGAGCTTTGCCAGAGGATGGAGCACAGTGATGAGCATGAAATGATGAATAAGAGATCTCCACCCAGGCAGAGCAAGTGAAATATTGGGAGGGTTTGGGTTGCTTTCAGCAGGCTCTGTGCAGGACAGCTGCAAAAGAGGGCAGCTTCCTCCTGGAGCAGGTGTAGTTTCCTTATACTCTGGTTCATGTCATTTTCTATTTTTGGTTTCCATAAACTGCAGTCTTTCTACTTAATTCCTTCAGCCCTCGCCCAAAGCAAGGTCCTTGGCACTGAGACAGGACAGTTCTCTCCCTCCTCTTGCCATTGTAATGGAGTAATGGAAAATTCATGTCATTTCTAGAAGCAGAATAACCAAAGATCTTCCTCATTTCTGTCAAGATGTCCTTACTTTCTTCATTAAAGTTACATGAGGCGTTACCTTCTATTGTGACAGTGTTTCACACCAGCAGTTAATTTTTACACAATGCTTTTCCTTAGTAAAGTTCTCAAGGCTGGTAGGGATTTTTTTTTTTGGATTAAAGGCAAGATTATCATTAAAACCCTTTTAATTTATACTTTCAGCCCCTTAAATTTCAGTTAAAGAATCTTTAGAAGATAAATGGCTCAAGGCATCTCTTCTCTGCAGTTCTTATCCTGCATTAGACTCAGGAAAGTAATTTTTTTCCAAAACATGAGGAATCCCTTTGTCTCTACCTAAGCAAGCCACCCAGATACAAATCTCCTTTCCAGTGTGCCAGCTGTGTATCTGTAGCTGAAGGAGGATGTGAGGGGCTGCTGGAGAAGCCTTGCTGAGATGTTTTGTCTTTGAGCATCTCCCAATATGATGCTGAAAGAAAAATCTCATATTTGCACCATCCCATGGCTGTATGTGCCAAACTGCCCTGAGCTGTTATGGAGGAGCCCTTGGTTCTCCTCTGTGCCCACACCAGAGCCCATCACACTGTAGCTTCTCTCTAAATGCCTGTATGAGGTTGTCATTAGACCTAGTTTTGTCTTTCTAATCCAAGCCAGAGCAATTTTTATTATTCCTTTTTATTTTCCTTTTTATTTGATCATCAGTCTTTCAGTAAAATAATGCCAAATGAAGACTGTCCTGTGATCAGTATCCAAGGAAAAGGAAGAAATTCTGTCGGTGACAAAATAATTTCTTTCCTTTTGGAAGCAATGAGACACTGGCTGTTCCAGTGTTGGTGGAAGGCAACCTGCATTTCTAGGGAGTGCTCATTTATACTTTTCATCCCACCCAGGTTCCTGTGGGCCAAAAAAGGAAAGGAGCTTGGTTTATTGTGTGGATTTTTCAGTCAAGAACCTTTTGCAAAGGCCACAGCTGAGCAAAATCCTCAAAGTTGCCTTTAATTGTGCTTTTCAAACCACACAACCTCCAACCCAGTGCGTTATAAATGTCTGTTTTCAGCAGAGCACAGAGCTATTGTGATTCCAAAGTTTACCTGAGATCCTCGGGTCCCTCCCTTGAAAATTTCCTCCCAGGTGTGTCAGTCACCTCTCCTTTCCCCTCCCAGCACTGTCTGTCAGTCCTGGCATTCCAGAAGGGCATTGAGTGATTGGCAGATTCAAAGGATGCCCTCTGCCCCTGGGGGGCCCTGGGCCATCCAGGTGTCCTTTGTCCCTTTGTCCCTCCCCTCCTGTCCCTGCTTGGTGCCTCCCTGCCCCTTCCCTGCCCCTCTCCCCGGGGTTAAAGGAGCAGCAGCCACGGGCTCAGGGAGTTCTGTGGGAGCTGGTGCTGCATTCAGAGGCCTGAGGGCCAGAATAAAGCTCTGGATCCAAACCCTCCATCAGAACCGACTCCTTTCCTTCACCATCGCCTGAAAGCTTCTCCACAGAGGGAAACCTGAGGAGCAGCCCCTGTTATGGGGGGAAGCTCCATCCCAGCAGCACCAGAGCTCCTGCAGGCCTGGACTTGTCTGCAGTGCCCAGCTGCAGCACCCAGGCAGCCAAAAGTGTCTGTGGGGTGAAACACCACACACCCAGGCAGCCAAAAGTGTCTGTGGGGTGAAACACCACACACCCAGGCAGCCAAAAGTGTCTGTGGGGTGAAACACCACACACCCAGGCAGCCAAAAGTGTCTCTGGGGTGAAACACCACACATCCAGCCAGCCAAGGGTGTCTGTGGGGTGAAACACCACACACCAGCCAGCCAAGGGTGTCTGTGGGGTGAAACACCACACATCCAGCCAGCCAAGGGTGTCTGTGGGGTGAAACACCACACACCAGCCAGCCAAGGGTGTCTGTGGGGTGAAACACCACACATCCAGCCAGCCAAGGGTGTCTGTGGGGTGAAACACCACACATCCAGCCAGCCAAGGGTGTCTGTGGGGTGAAACACCACACACCCAGCCAGCCAAGGGTGTCTGTGGGGTGAAACACCACAGTGCCGCTATTTGGTCAAGCAGCAAGGCCAGCCAAGCTCAGGCACGGCCCAAACAGCTATA
Source organism: Molothrus aeneus (assembly GCF_037042795.1). Lineage (NCBI taxonomy): Eukaryota > Metazoa > Chordata > Aves > Passeriformes > Icteridae > Molothrus > Molothrus aeneus. The sequence continues at coordinate 12,803,823 of NC_089661.1, forward strand.
TTGGTAATAATTCCAATACAGAGCCACTGCCCCTGGTGCTGGATTGTGTTGCCATGCCCATCCTAACCAGCCTGTTCTTCCCATGGGTGTTTTGCAGCCCCCCAAGATGGAGAGTGTGAACGGGCTCCTGCTGGGATATCGCATCTACTACCGCGAGCTGGACTACGACACCGGAGCTGGGACAGAATCCAAAACCATCCAGAACCCCTCAGCCCTGAGAGCAGAGCTCACACGTAAGCCTGTGCTTTGAACCTTAAAATACCCTACAATGGTAATCTGTCATTACACCAGGCACTGCACACCCCCCTCTTGCCCCATGGAAATAAAATGTAAGTCTAAGAGAGCTGGGAATAATTCAGGTTTTACACAATCAGCCTGAAGATGCTGAAAAATGCGAGTGACTTGAGTGTGATCAGCATTGTAATGGTCTGTGCTGATCTCTGCCAGCATTCTGGAATTGATGGTCTGTCCCCCACATACCCTCTGATTTTCTGCTTCCCCTACCTCCACTTCATAATTATCCTGCTACACTTTGTTCTGCCTTCAAACAAGAGACACTTCATTTTCCTCAGCTGGCAACTTTTTCCTTTCTTGCTGGTTTTTTTCAATAGTTTTTATAATCGACGTTTTGTTTTTCTTTTTACAGTATGAGGAAAACAGCTGAGGAGAATTTTAAAAAAGAATTTTTATAATTTCAAAGTGCTTGTCCACATTTTAGAAGAAAATAGGAAAGATGAGCAAGAATTGTTAGGTGCCTGCTTTCCATTTTAGTCACTGGGATTTATGGCTCACATGGAAAGAAGGTGGAGGGGAGAGGAATAATAGAAAAAAAATGAAAAGGCTTTTTAGATAAAGGCTAGAAAGGAAATCAGAGGGAAGAATAGGAAGAATAAGATGATGTGAGGCAGACATGTGAACACTCAGTAGCCTGAAAAATAAGGTCCAGCAATGAGATGTGCTCATGTAGGGACCAGCTTTTGTCCTCTTCGATGTCACTGGAATATTCAGAATAAGATAATACTCCAAGAGCAGCAGAATAGGGTTCAGTGAGACTATTTTAATATCTTATATCATCTGCCATGCTTTCCTGAACCCATAGAAATGACTTCCACAAAAGCAAGAGTGAATTTTAATGTGGGTGTGGATAAGTAGGTGCATTAAATATAAAGTAAGCCCCTAACTCTGACCTTACTTATGTGGTCAGAGCTAATGAGACTCCTCAGACTGAGCAGCTTGAACCAGGACAGAGATGTAAAGCTCTCATAGGTGTAGGAATGCAGAAGGGTTTTTCTCAGACAAAAACTGAATGACTGACAGTGTACATTATGAAATCATGAATTTGGATGTTCTCACAAGATGGGGAGCCTGTGAAACCAACCAGTTTTGTCTTTTCCCTCTTCTTGTCTGGCCCTGCAGCTATGTTCCTAATTACTGTAGAGGAGAAAAAACAAGCTGTACCTCTCCAGGGAGTCAAGAGACAGAGAGAGCAAGAGGTGGAGACAAATGTATTTTAAGATAAATTTCCCTCTTTCTCCTCATAATTCTCGCCTTAGAACACCTCTGTTCCTCACTGACCCACAGTTTTGCACAGCTTAGCATATTATTACAATTCATTCACAGCAGGAATCTTGAAATCTTTCAGTGAAATCAATTTCAGGGAAATCAAATTCACGCTTAAAGAAACAGGTCCTGCCCTGATGTAAGTGTTCACTTTGTGGTCCAGCTTCCAGCTCAGCACTCTGCAGCCATTGAGTTTTTGAATTCTGCATCTCAAGAAATCAGCATGTAATGCACCACTGAGAGCTTTCGCCCCTAGAAATCATTTCATTTTTACTCATTTGTTCTATTTAATCTAAAAGCCAGAACATCTTTGTGTTGTGTGTTTGTGAGCTCTCTGTTTGAGGAGGAAATGAAACAGCCCCATGTGGGCGAGATGCTCTTGATGTGTTACAAGAGTGATGTGATTTTATTGCCCTTCAAGGTATATTCCTAAAGCTTAAACTGTGTATGGGTGTGCTGCCTCATTTGCCTCTGTCTCTGCTGTACATCATTTGCAATAACTATTTCCTTGCACTGTAACAAGCTTTCTGCTTTGCTTACCCTGAATAGCCCAAAGCAGCTTCAAGACAGTGAACAGCAGCTCTGCATTAACGACGTATGAATTAACACGTAAGTGCACATTGCCTTCAGTTGAGACTCTTTGTAATGGTTCAAAATATACCATGGGCAAACTCCTGTGGCTCTCCTCCACAGAAATCAACACAGATTAATGACTCTGGCTTTCTCCAGTTTCTTTTTCTTTAAGCCTTTGCTTCCCCTACACACAGAGACATCGATGATGCAAGTAGGTAGCTGTTGTAAAAATGTGGCTGCTGGGAAGGTAAAACATTAGTGACTGTAACAACCCAGCATTGCTGATGCTAAATGAATTTTGATTCTCTTGCTATATATCCTGCAGTCCATCTGAGTTTAGCTGTATCACATCATTAGTCCTACGATCCAAGTATTGCAATGCTCGGGCATTCCATGGAGTACAAGGCCAATTTAGAAAGGGCCCAATGAATTTATGTGCATCTCCAGAGGTGTTTTCAATTGGAAATGAATAAAATAACATTCGACAGAGTTAAAAGGCAAGTTGCTTTGTGGTGCTGATGGTTCACTAGATAGGTTTTGCCCAAGGCTTTTGAGTCACAGATTGTGATGGACTAAAAAAAAGAAAAAATGAAGCCTGATCCCCACTGAAAGTTGCATGCATGAACTCTCGTGTTCCATTTTCTTCCACATCCAGTTAACACTAAAATCTCCCTTATGGCTTCTCATGGCAGAAAAAACAGTTTCCCTGTGCAAGCTGCCCAGTACTATACGTGTGTATCTTGCTATTGTTTGTTTATGAACTCAGCACCGTTATTTCTGATTTGCTTGCTCCATCTTTTGCAGTCCATCCAAATTTAGTGACATGACATTTAAAAAATTGGGCATATATTAGGTATAATTTACAGTATGCCAGAGACTGGGGAATGATGCTGAAGTCACAGTCAGATATTGGAGCACAACACTTTTAAAGAGTTCTGGGACACTGAAATTAGACAAACTTGCCTAATTAGACTTTTTGAACCATACCAAACCCATGGCACACTGTCAGCCCTGTGTTAAGGGGACTCTGATTCATAGATAGCAGGGACAATTATTGGCAAAGGGAGAAATTTGGACCTCTGGCCATGCGTGTCTTAATTCAATGCTCATTTAAATAGGGCAATTTCTATTATTGATTGCTCTCTTACTCTAATTTTCCTGTTAAGTATTGTAGATGATAAATTTATCTGTTAGGATTGATTCTTTCATCCTGAAAATGCAAAATCTGAAACTACTCAGGCGCTGCCTCCCTCAATGACGTTGATGTAGTTCTGCTCCACCCTCGTTGCATCTGTTAATTACCCACAAACAATTGGGGTTTTCAGATTTTTTCACGCTTCTCTCACTCTCCCACCTTACCTGTCAGAGTAGTTTCTCTGTGTCAGCAAAGAAATTTGTTGCCTGGTGGCCAAATGGAGTCCAGCCTTCAAATTCTCCTTCCTGGTTGTGATTGATGGTTGGGCTGTGGTCACATTGGAGGAGAAGATCCCTGTGGAGGACCTGGAATGGGACTCCAGATTCTCCACTGCAGCTCTCCCTCTGCAGCTGCTTCAGCTGTTCTAGAGCAGTGCAGTTGCCAAATGCCCCCCCCAAAGGAGCATTTCAGGGAGTAGGCAAATGCTAGGCAGGCTCTTCCCTACCAGTGCAGATCAAAATGAGACCTTATGGTGACATTCAAAGCCAAATCCTACCATTTTCTGGGCTTAAGAATGACCTAGAGATGATCCTCTGGTTAGTTATCCATAAGGAATAGAGAGAAATCATTATGCCTCTTACTGGAGTGACACTGTGAGGAAATTCTGGAAAATCCTGCCATTTCATCATAAATATCTTTCAAAATGCTGCAAATACTGTTGTGATGTGTGAATTCAGAAAGGCTTGAAGTAGACATTGCACTATTGTACTGTTCTATTGCCACTGCTCTATTCTGAGAGAAAAGTCTGGAGATAAAAAGGTGTTGAAGTCTAAAAGATAGACTTCTAGATACTGTAATACAGTATAAATCATAATATATAATATTAATATGTAATATTTTACTTTTTCAGAATTGAAGAAATACAAGAGATATGAAGTACTAATGACAGCATATAATATCATTGGTGAGAGCCCTACCAGCACACCAGTGGAAGTGTTTGTGGGTGAAGCAGGTAGGTGAAAAGAACATCAGTTGATTTCTTTTTCCAGATAGTGTTCAATAATTGTCCAGGAAAGGCATTATTTGAAAAATTCCCCAGTCGTTATTGCTGACAGTTTTTTGTTGCCCACTCTCCTGGAATAGGCACTGGCAGTTTCTTGCCATTGGAAAACCAGTTGGTCTGCAGGAAGGAGGGAAGAAAGGACATTTGAAAGAAAGAAAAGAAAATATTTTTGGAGTTGCAGGAGGATGACTTTTTCATACCAAATAAGCTTGAGGGAAAAATTGACTTGAGTTAAAAAAGTGAAAAGTGGAGCACAGGAAAGTCACAAGGGAAAAGAAACAAAACAAACACAACTACAAAACAAGGGAGACTCAGAAAGATGATCCTTTTATTTTATAACTCTCTGTGTAGAGGCATTGCCTGGCACCACACCTGGCTGTGTTTTTGTGTTCTTGAAGCAAGGAGATACGTGTTTGGTTTAGTACTGGTTTTGGAAGCAGGGCTTGGGTGCTCCCAGGAGTGTGCAGCCTGTCCCTGCATCCAGACCCGCTCAGTGGCACTGTTCAGGCCTTTGCTTATCTGGACCTGGTGCCTGAGTCCTTTTTGATCATTTTAAAATTATCAAAAAAGGTCCTTCCCCCCACTGGAAGGCTGGAGGTGGAAATCAGGACAGAAGAGTTGAGCAGACGCTTCTGTGAATGCCCTGAGGAGCAGGTGCTTTGTGGGAGCCCAGATAACCCCCGGCCAGTCTGTCCCCCCAGAAACTCCAGCTGGGAAGGCCAGCCCTGGAATGGTTGCTGCCCTCCTGCCAGCAGGGCTGTGGTTATGGTGATCCCAGCTGGAGGGAGGCAGGCTCTGAAATCCTCATTAGTTCTGCTCTCCATTTCTGCAGCAGCAGCAGCAGCGTTTGAAGCTCACAACAAGGGGAGGCAGCTCGACCCTCCCATTGCTTGGCCCAGCACAGGAGCTGATTGCACTTTGTTCTGTGTCTCGGGGCTGTGGGATGGAGGAGCTATCAAAGCCAGCACTAATTCATTTCATTATTACTCATTAAACATTCTATTGCTCAAAACTAAGCAAAGCACATTTTTTAAGAACTCTACTGTGCATTTTTTTAAACTCTGCTTAACCTTTTCTTTTCAAATATGGTGCAACATTCACCATCTTTCTTTGAAAACATCATAAATTAATCAGAGCAGCGTTGTCCTGGAGAGACAGCTGGCAATATTTACATTTTTTTCTAGTTTGCTTCTGCTCCAACTTACTTCTGCAACTGCAGCAAAGAAAGTCCCAGGTGGAGCCAACTGTATCTGGCTTCAAAATACATTTTTGTTTCCGAGCTAAGTATCTCCCTGCTGCAAATGGAGCCAGCACATGCACTTATATACATGTACACAGCATGAGAAATCAGCTGGGGAAAACAAGGAAATGCTGTTATATTGTGTCTTTTAATCCCACAGTCCAGATCTTGCTATCATAACTCAGGGAACAAGGCAATGGAAGGAGACAGACTTGGGAGGACACTGAGATAATTACAGGACCCCTGAGTGTCTGAAGGAAGGGGGGCTGGAATTAGATGAGCTTTGAGATCCCTTCCATCTCAAACCATTCCATGATTCTGTGCTATCCAGCAGGCTTCCTTTCCCAGGCAGGACTGCTGTGTCTGAAGTTGCAGTGTGTGACTTGGCTGTTGTGTTAGAGTTCCTGGATTTACCTCTGGAAAGGGACAATCCAGGTTCACACAGCAGAGATGATGAATGTAGGATCTTCCTGCTGATTTTCACTCTTGTTGTGTGAAGTTATTACACTTTGTTATATAACTGCCTCTTCCACCTCCAGAACTGGCTGTGATTTACACTGTGAGTAAAGTGATTGGAGATGGTATTGCAATTTAAGTTTTAAATTGATTTGTGACACCTTTGAGTTAAAGTGTGCTGTGGAAATACAAGGTTTTTGCTGTTATTGTTTGCTCAATGTTCTTACCCACGGTAAAGGCAGTTAAGCAGCAAGCTGGAAAAAAATGAGTCTGCTCAGCTCCAGCAATGAGGCATCCAGGTTAAAAACAGAGAAAAGCTTCCCAATAAACAAGTGCTGACACAGGCACAGCACTGGGCACAGAGTGAGTGAAGGTGGCGGTCCCTGGGCTGAAGCTCTCAGGTAGCTCTTGTGTGAGTGCTGTTAAATGGGGCTTGGTTCTGGCCTAAGCATGGCAGTAACTCTGGGAGAGGGGAGAACATTCCTCTCTGGCTCGTAAAAAGGGATAAAATGTGCCTTTGGGGAAATGTGCTGGGTTTAGGCCAGCTCAGTCAAAGCACCCATTTCTGTTGGGTGTTCATGTTGCTGTTGGTTGTGCTGTTCAGCTTCTACAGAGTGGTGCAGAAGGAGGAGTGTCTGTGATTCTTTCCTTCCCTCTTGTGCTCTCCCCTGTTAGATTTGAAAATTTCCCTATGATCAGACCTGCATTTTTACAGTAAAAGTTCCAGTAGGTAATGGAACAACCTGAAAAGCTTGGGGGAAAATAAGCTACTAAAACCAACCTTCCTCAAGTTTTGCCAATTAAATGAGCAAATATACCCAAATGGGGAGTTTCTCTCCAGCCCTGGAGTGCTCTTGAGCCGTGCTGCAGCCCACTGCCCCCTTGGGCAGCCTGAGCAGGTCCTCCCTGCCTCTGACTGGTGGGCAGGGGGAAATTCTGGGGGAGAACAATGGGCCAGCCATGAGTAAAAGGCCTCTGTAGCCCAGCTTGCATGGTGAAGAGGAAAGCTGGATGCCAGTGGTTTGGATCTTTTGAGGGTTTTTTGGTGGTGGGTTTTTTATTTTATCCTACAGGTAGAGGAAATGCTTTCCCTTTTTTGGGTAGCCCATAAGATCAAAGGCTTCCTTTTGAGTTCTGCCTGGATATTGGCAAAACTGACTGGTGTGGAGAGCAGTTCTTTCCCAAGATGGGAGAGTGGGCTGGGAGTCCTTGAGCTCAGCACAGCTGGGAAGGATGTGCTGCCTGTTCAGCCTGAGCAGAGCCCGTGTCCTTCCCCCACCTGCCTCAAGCATCTGCATCCCTCTCCTCCAAGGCCCAGAAGATCCTCTAACTCTGCCTTTTTAGAGCTGGCTGCAGCTCTGCCCTGCTCATTAGAGAACCATGTGCATCTCCTGACAAATGACAGAAAAATTGAAAGCCACCACTTGCAGAAATTAGGAAGGGAGTCGCAGCCCCGCTGGCAAGCCCCCTTTTCGCCTTGTTAATTCATTTAACAGTTCAGCTGTCAGGGATGCTGGCTCTGATTGGGGAGGCAGCGAGTGTTCAGCAGAGGCTGGCTACTGATATTCATCCCAGCCCCAAACGCAGCTGCTACCAGAGGTGCTGTTCTGCTCCACTGAAATTAAGACTCTGCTAGAGCAGCCACTATATCAAGAGCATTATTCTACCAGGTTGCTGTCACCACCTGATTGTGTGGGGGGCTCTGGAGTTCGGGAGACTCCACTACCTGCATTTTAATTAAACAGAAATCACAGGTTTGGGCCAGGCGTGCTTCACCTAATTTGGGAAGGTGAATAAAGTAAAATGTGGCAATACAAATCCTGCGCTAACGAGCCTGCAGCCTTCAGTGCTTCTCCCATATACTGCGAAGCTGTTTTGGATGAAAAGTAATGAAATTCATCATTTCTTCCAGCAGCTGTTGCTGGAGTAGAGTGAATGTGTGCAGAGAGGGGGTGGCAGAAGGGGTGAAGTGCTTCGAAAGACATCAGCCTTTAAACAGGTTGTAAATCCATTTGTGTGAAGAGGGGAGTGATGTGTGTCATTATAGCTGATGGTGACATTGGTGACCTTCAGAACTCACAAGAACTGATGAGGCCGGGTTGTTGTTGTTGTTCTTTTTAATGATGATCTCTGAGAGCTGGTTCTGTAATGGGAAAGGCAAGGAGTAAAAAGAGCTGGGAGACAAATCCCTTTGTTTGGTAGTCCTCCATTGAAATGCCACTTTAGTTGTGCCATCATCTTTCAGAGAACATTACCTGGCTCTCTCATTTTCTTCCAAGTGGAACTGTAGCTTGGAAAAGAGCAGGAATGGAACAGAGTGATGTCTGCTTCTTACCTCTGTCTTCAAAAGCTGAATCCACCTCTTAGTGCAGAGCTAGCAGACACCAAACCAAATTTCTTCCTGTTATGTGCAATTATTCTCATCTGCCCTCCTGCCTGCAGCTCCACAGGTGTTCCTGGACCTCACAAATTTTATTTAATTCACCCGTAGCTGACACGGGAAGATCTGCTCTGCCAGTAATGTCAGGGGAAGCACTTGGAGCTGCCTGGCCATCTCCAGCATTTTGCTGGCCAGAAACAGAAACCATCTGGAAAGCTCTAAGACTGAAAATAGTGAAATAGGTTTGGGACAGAAAAGAGTACACTGAGAGAGCAAGCCACGATAAGGACAAAGAAGCTGCGCAAAGAAGCAAAGACTTGGCTCCCCTTTAGAAACTGCTTCCAGCACAGAGCTCTTGACACTTCTTACCTGGTTATCTGTGCTGGGGCAACATCCCTTTGTGCTGAAGGCAAGGAAGGTTGGCAGGACAAGGCTCCTTTGCCCTTGGGTGCTTTAATCTCTTCCTTCAGGCCTCGCGCTTTTAATTGTGCACTCCAGATTCCCCCAGTGGTGTGACCCCTGTACCTTTCCTGGAGAAGGGGGTCCCTCAGCGCTGCCTGGGCCCCCCTTTTCTCTTACAGCACAGCAGCTTTATCTCCTCCCCTGCCCCAAAGAGCAGAGGAGGTGCTGTGTGGAGCCCCCTGTGCCTCCTGGGTCTCAGGCTGGCAGAGGAATGACAGGATCGCAGCGCATGGGGCTGGCAGCCTGCGCCCTGCGCGGCCCCTGGCTGCGCTCTCCTATCTCGGCGGCACACGTGGGCTGGCTGCGCCTCTGCAGATAGCAGCACACTGCTGCTGGCACAGCTGCAAGAGCTGGGTGGGCACTGCCATCCCGGATGCCACTGGAGAAGGGAAGAGAAGGATTATCGTGGCCATTTCACATTGCAGTAGTCTAAAACCTGTCAGCCTTGGGGACGGTATCCTCCCTCGATAAACAAAAGGGGAGGGAGGGAAGTATTGGGGAATGGAATGGTAAATGAATTCTTGGTTTCACATGCTCAAACTTTAAACAAAGGGCAACTTTGATGCTTTAAAAGCAACAAGCATTTGAAATAAAAGGGTGTTTGCCTTTTAATTTCTGACACCTCTGGGCAGAAAGCGGCTACTTTTGGGGGATGGCAGGGTGTTTGACACTGGTTGCCTTTCCCCCTCATCTTTAAATGTAAAGAACCTTCAGAGCTGTTCCAATGTGATGCTCAGTTTTGGATGAGCTTTGCGCTGTCATTCTGGGAATGCCTTGCTCCAGGAGTGACACTGGGTTGCCATCCTGTCCCAGGGCCTTTGTCTCCAAGGAAGGAGAAGGTCTCCTGTCAGCTTGGAGTTAAAGATGCAAGCCACGTTCTCCAACAATGTGCTAAAAGACAGAGTAAAGTCAGAGCAGAGCAAGAAAGGCAAACTGTAGGAAGATGAAAGGAAAAAAAGAAGTGGTGAGACATTTCCTGGTTGGTCTGGGAAAGTAACCTCTTTCCAGTTTCTCTTGGAATTCAATTCACCTGTATCCCAACAGCATCCCGTTTCTGAGAGCAGGATTGGCCACTGGGCACATCCCATCAGTGTTTCTTGGTGGATTTTAAACTTCTCCAGGTTCACTCCATGTACAAGGGCTTGTCTGCAGCAAGTCCAATTTGGATTTGTTGATCCCCTCAATGCAGCTCCACTGGAGGCAGCAGGAGTGTTGATAGCATGTAGCTGTGGGATCTAATCCTGCAGGGCTGTGACAGGACAGTAGAAAATAACAAAGTGTGCCCACATCAGAGCATTAGTCACTGCTTGTGTGCTGCTGGTATTGCTACAATGCTGGGGAGTTACGGAAATGAATTTTCTCTGTAAGGCTTGGCTCTCTTTCCTATCCAAACTGGCCATTTTTAAGGGTAATTTTATATTCTTAATCTGTTTACAGATGATGTGAAGGTTTTGCTAATTAGACTTCCAGATTTGGTAGTTTAGCTCAGTAGCTGCTCTTACAATGGCAAGACAGAAAGTAACCGTGCCAGTGTGAGTCTGTGGAAGTGTCCTTAATGTCAACATGTCAAAAAGACATCCCTGCAGCTCTCTGGAGACTGAAATCTAATGTCAAGGCAGAAGGAAGCAAAGTCTGGGAGTCGTAGTGCTGTCAAAGCAAGTTATTCTACCATATAGGAGAAGGAATTTTAAGTGAATGCACTGGAAAGCAGTGTCCAGATTGAGACATAGATTTGATGGGCTTATTTGACATCTTTAATTCTCCATTGACAGTCCAAAGCTCCCTAAAATGATTTGCAATGTTTTCATGCTGCAAGTAAAAGCCGAACGCGCGCCTCATTAACAGCTCATTAAGTTGTTAATATTGGTCATCAGCAGCCTTTGGTACAGCACAATGCTTTATGCAGTGCGGCAGCTCCTGCTTAGCTCGGGTCTAATTGCCTCTTTTTATCACGTCTCAATGTAGGAAAGATGCTTCTGTCCTAGCAAAAATATCCGCGGTGTTTGATGCGCTGGTCCCTGGCTGTGGCAGGGCCGGGAGGAGCTGGGCAGCGTTTTGCTCTGATGATGAACTCACAACCCCAAGCATTTGATGCTGATCTTTTTGGTGCCGACTGTAGGCCGAGACGGGCAGGCCCCCGTGCCCGAATTCATCATGAACTCGCGGCTGTGGGAGGGCAAGGACAGATGAGCTGCTGTGCTGCAGAGCTGCATGGGCTGGGAGAGCCAGGGAGGGACATCCCTGCGCGGAGCTCAGCGAGGAGAAACCTGATCGTGTACGCGGAGCTCTGCTGAACTCACAGCACAGCTTACTCCATTAAAAGCAGAGGAATTAACCTTCCTTTCAAAAAACATAAGCAATCGGTAGTAAAGTCAAATGAAGCAGAAATTGCCCTGGTAAAGAGGTGGGGAAGCCCCTGGCTGATAACTCCTATTCCAGCAGACACAGGCTGGAGTTGGAGTGCTTTTGACTAAAGGGTTACATTTGCAGCCAAATTCCTATTTTGCCTAATTGTGCAGTCCTGCTCTGCTTGTTTGCAGTCGTCCTGGGATATGTGAGCAAAATTTGTGCTGTAAGTATTTTCATATGGGTCTCAACTCCCGTGGCTTTGCCTCCTCTGTACAGCTTTGCTGTGAAGCCAGCTGTGGAGAAACACAGTTGGTTTTCTTCTCTGACATCTGTTTGCTGTATCCATCGTCAATCACAGAACTGGAGGCTTTTCAGGTTGCTTGTTGTAGACTGAAAACAAAAAAGTTGCCGTTTTTTCTTAAAAAAGTATGAATTAGTAATAGTCTAAAATATCTTGGCTGCAGCAGTCCAGGCACTGAGAAGGAATGGGGGTGTGAAACTGCAGCAATGATCTTAGGGATGAAAAATAAAGAAAGAAAGAAAGAGAAAACTCTCACTGAGAGTCAAGAAAATTTAAATTTAATCTCTCTCTCCCCAGGAGCACAAGAACACAGTCTTCTGTGGGCTCCCTGGGGTTCCCTGACCATTGCAATCTGTAAATCCTAAATTAATTCCTCGTGGGGGTCAGCTACCCAAACTGGCATTAAAGCCACAGTGAAAGGTTATTCCAGGGGCAGATCTCACCTGTGCCCTTTGACTTTTTTCTGATATAGCTTTTGACATTTGGTAGATGGCAAACCCAGGGGAGGTTATTTGATATGCTCTCTTGGCTGCAGTGAAGCAGAAGGATTAGACTTTAGTAGGTGCTGCCATTGCTGTTAGTGGATGTGAAGCGGGTGCTTTTGTCAGGTGCCATGAACTTGTGGTATTATGATATTCAAATGTGGCATTAACAAATTATAATAAGTGGAACATGATTACAAATAGAGGAAGAGGAATTTTGGGTCCTGGAGAGTGTGGGGAAATAATCTGAAATTGGTAATTTTGCTTCTCTAATGAGTAGACTTGTAAGAGAGCAGAGGGCAGTGCTTTCCCCTCCTGTACTGCTCCCAGTGCACATGAGAGAGGATCAGCAGCTCCTCACCATCCCTTGAACAACCTTCAGCACCTCCTGGGGGTGAATCCTGCGCTCATCAGAGCTGGCACTGCTCTCCTTGCACAACTGTTTCTGCTCTTCAATGGAGAGAACCCCCAAGTGCAGGGATGTGAGGGAGAGGGAGCTGCAGGAGCCATCCCTGATTTGCATGGATGTAAGAGAAAGGGGGTTTTATCTTGCAGGCTCGTGCCTCCCTAGTGCTGTCAGGCTCTTGCTGTTCATGGCCCATCTCTGCTGACTGATGGGCTGCCTGCCTGTGTGTGATCATATCCTTCCTGACATGAAAGAAATAGAGGGAAAAGCTCATTTTATTATTCCCCCCACTGCTTGTTTTAACCACCTGTACGCCCTTTCCAGAGGCAGTCTGACAGTTCTGTGAGGGCTTTACTTTGGGCCAGGCTCTCTCACTTCCTTGATGGATAATCTCAGTATGCAATCTGATAGCCTCTTCTAGGATTGTGTTTGCTAAGTAGAGCTGTGGAATTCAGCATAAGAAAAATGTGTCGTTTTTGTTTGCAGGCTCTTTCACAGCACTGCTCTGTGGGATTGGCCATGGTTCTAATTACCCAGATCGTGTCTGCCCCATGAAATTCCCAGATTGCACATGGCTCACTCACGTGGGAAATCCAAACCCCCTTTAAAAGATTAGGGATCACAGCAACAGTGTGTTCACCACTGGAAGAGTTAGTGAGGAAGAGGATGAGGATGGCTCCTCAGTTCCAAAAGGGCACTGACAGGTAAACCTCTAGGTCTGTGTCCATGGAAAAGAGACTGCACTTCTAGTCCTTGTTCCATTTCAGTTTTCAGGAATTCAGTTTGCAGTTTGTCATCTCCCCCTCCCTCCATCCCCACCTCCCCCCTGTATCTCTGCAGGTGCTGAACATACCTGTGCCAACATTGGGAAGCTTCCCAGTGCTAAGCATAGAAGCTGGGGATGTTACGTTTGGGGATCATTTGCAGCTGCTTTGATTTATGTTTCTTCATTACTTTAATACCCTTAAAAAATTGATGTGGCAAAACACAGCTACTGTACTAAATGTGGTATACAGAGGAGAGCCAAGTGTTTGCCTACCCAGACAAGATGGCACAGAGTAAAACAACTGCAGGTGTTCTAGACTCCCAAAGTTCTCATCCTGACAGCTGTTCTCTTTCTCCTCTTCACCCTTTCTTCTCCACTAAAACAGGTTTTTCTATTTTTATATTTCTATTCTACATCTATTTTTGCATTTCTGGCCCGTCTTCCTCAGCATTCATGAAGGTCAGAGAGATGTTTTTCAAGTTCTTCTTCTGTTCACTTCCACTACATGAGGAGATGTTTCAATTCCTCTTATACAGTTCTATGCAATTGTGTAAATCAACACATACATCCACATCCCTTGGAAAGGAGTATTTCCAACTAAAACCTGGCTTTTTGAGCTGTTTTAGCCTCCTCCCCCATCCAGTTGAACATCTCAACGATGGAGAGGCCAGATTGCTTCTTTGCTGAGACTCATTTCACATCTCAGGGCAGCAGTGGTGCCAAATTTCTGAGCAAGAGGGCAGGGGCACTCAGGCCCAATGTAGCAAATGGAGAATGTTGGAGGGGTTAAGACCCACATCCCTGGAATGTGGCTCTGCCTCTCTTAGTGCCTCTGAAACACATCTGAGTAACCAGAGAGAGCTCAGCCCTTGGAAACGGCACCGACTTCCATCACGAGATGCAGCCCAGCCTAAAACAGGCAGAAATTAGTGGGAAGTGTGTTTTACATTCTAAATATAGCTTGTGCTGCTCTTCACAGTGGAAAGCAGCTTCGCAGTAGCTGGTTTTGAAGCACAACTGACTAATTGTTATGGAGCTAATCAGCATCCCTCACGCAGCATTCCTGATGGCACCAGGCTCTGCTGCTCGGGGAAGCTCTGATCCTCCCACTGCTCTCTCCCAGACTCTGTCAGAAAATGGCCAATAAACACTGAACATCCTTCTCTCATGCCACTTTTCCTTCATGCAAGGAGTGACTGCAGACATCTGCACATCCACCTTTTTGGTCATTCCTGGGAGGCACCATCCTCACATTTCTTCTCTAAGCCTGTACTGCAGGAAAACCCCACTTTGCCTGTTCTGCTGATCAGTCTCACTGCTTTATCTGGTGCCCTTCTGTTTGTTGTGTTGTGTTTGGCTTTAGAATCCACTAAACTATTGCTTATCTACACTGTGACTTGAAGGCAGTGGCTGCAGCTGAAGAAGCAGCAATCTCCATGTCACTGCAGGGATGTAACTTCAATTCAGTAAGGATGGTTTAGGTTAGGTATCAAAAAGAATAATATGAGACGTCTTTTTGTTAGTGTTCTATAATAGATATCCCTATTTTGTTTATTTTTATTTTTAAAGTATGGCTATTACACAAACCCCTATTTTAAGAGCTGTTAAAGTAGAAAGGTGCTGGCAGAGTTTGTGTGGGAATGGCAGCACAATCTGGAAAGAAGTCAGTGATTGAGATTACATGAAAATCTGACCAGCAAACTGATCCCAGTGTGACCCAGGAGGATGATGTCTGAGTCCTCTCCAAATCCTTTTAGCCCTATTTTCCATGACTGTGTGTGCCAGGAATCAGTGTGTAAACTTTGGAAGCTCTGGTGTGCAAGATTTCACCATCAGCACACACTGAACTGAACACTGCTGTGCCTTCTCCCTTGTTGTTAATCACTAGGAGGGGAAAATTACAGCTGATACTCAGAACATGCTGCAACCACCCCTCCATTGTAATGAGGAGACAGATTAGAGGATTTTGGGGCCTGGAGCTGTGGCTTTGGTCTGTTTATGCAGCACATTGTGCAGTGAGATTCTCTAGGTGCTAACACCAAAATGCAAACATATTGATTACCAGAGAAGAAAGGCAGGCATGTTCTCCAAGTCATGCTTTGAAGAATTTGGGGGAAACACTTGCTAGATAGAAAAGGATCAGTGGTCTTTACAAAACAGAAATTTGCTTGGGATTGTTTGGGATCAAGCTGATGGACAGAAAATCCTTCAGTCTCTTTCACTGCATTTTTCTCTTCAGTTTTGGCCTGAATCTTTTCTTAAATGGCATATGAGTATCAGGAAATCTTGTCCCAAACTTGTCTGTGAGTGTCCTGCCAGGGACGCTGCCACTGGAGAAACAATTAGAAAACCAGTAGAGGAGAAATCCTCTGCTCCCCAGAAACTGGAGCAGATCTAAGAGCAGTGAGGAATGCTTCACAAAACCAGTTATCAAGTTTGCCCAATGAATCACAAGGATTTGTAGCCTACCTGTACCACAGAGCATCATGGCGATTGTCACTGGGAAGAGGAATAGTAGCTCCATAATGATGGAAAGCTCTGGGTGCCACACAGCCCAGAGAACAAATATCCCAAGTGAGTAAAGCTGAGGTGAACCTTCTGCAGAGCACAGAGCTCTGGAGCAGGGAGGCCACTGGGGATTTCAAGCACCTTCTCTTTAAAGGTTAGAAGCGTTTGCAAGCTCAAATTGCCTGCAGTGAGAGCAGAGGCTGCTCAGTGCAGCTGGGAAATGAGGGCAGTGATATGTTTAAATGTGGATTGAGATGTGTAACTTTATTTATGGGCTCATTTTGACACTCTCACCACGTTTCTGGATAGATTTGTTGTCTTTACGTGATCCTACCAACAGCAGCCGAGCCCACATTTATTGCTATTTGTTACTAATTACTACACAACCTGCTCAGTCTTTCTCCTTAGGTTTTGGCTGAGGGAGAGTTTCAAGGAGACAATCCCAAAGGTAAATTGAAATCAGATAAGAAAAGAAATGTTTACAAATATACAAATGTTTACAAATATACAAATGTTTACAAATATGAGATTCCAAGGCAGGATACATGCGCAGAATTCAACTCCATGAGTACACAGATGTTTTTTTCAGGGAAAGTGAAATGCTTTCCACCTGCCAAGAGCTATGTTCGGACCCTCAGGGGTCTGTGTCGCTCCTGCTATAGTTGATAATGTCACTAACACCTAAAGCAGTGTGAGGTATGTAGCTCTAACCTTGCTTTTTATGTATTTGAGATTTCAACAGCCGTGAAAAATCCCAAGCTCAGTAATCTTGAAGTGCATTCCTAGAAGGTAAAAAGCCTTTTGAATTCACCTTTAAAATGCACTTGCTTTTATTGGTACAGGCTATCCATATATTCAGGGAATGGTTTGGGGTTGCAAACAGGTGGGGTCTTCAGGGATGTCTTTCCTTCTTTTTGAAGTAGTTCACTTCACCCTTAATGGAACGTGCTCTTGCACAGAGCCACATCAAGCACCAGCCGCACTCTTCTGCTGTTCCTCGCTGTCAACAAGAAATCTGTGCTTAGAGCAGGGCGGACACATCAGCCTTTGAAAGTTGAACGGAGGGACAGACTCACAGGGCACAAAACCAAACAATTTGCATCTCGTGGAGGCTCTGGAGTAGTGAAATGTCTTTTTCCACAATTATTTTTTTTTTTCATTCCTCCCATCAAATGTTCCTCCGCCCTGCCAGCAGAAGTGCAGCTCCAGCAGCGAGTGTGTCGGTGCAGAGTTATCCCTGGCAGGTTTTAACCACTGTGTTTTTTAGATGTGCTGCATGAAGGGGTTGAGGAAAAGCAGTGTTTTTCTGGCAGTGGGTTGTACGCGCCGTCTCCTCTGATGGTCGCGTCTCAGAAGCGGTATTTGTTCCAGGCTGCCACATGGCATCCAAAGAAAAATGCTCTTCAATCCAAAGAAAGATGCTGCTTCAGACTCGAGTGTTGAGAGCACTGTGAGGCTGACAGCTCAGGACAGACAGTGGTGTCACTCCTTAGAAAGGAAATACACTGCTAAAGGGACCCATTTTCCTCTGTGATTGTACACATTCCTGTTTCCCTGAGCGTGTCATCCTGGCAGATCTCTGGGATGTGTTTTCAGCATTGCTCTCTGTGATCAGTTTGGCCTCATGCTATGGTTTGTGCCGTGAAATTCTCAAAATCTTGAGGTTTTTGGTCCCTAACAGCACTGCCTTGCACGGAGGGCATCCAGCCAAGCGACGAGCACAGAAGGTAGGGCAATAATTAGACAAGTGCACCCTTGTGACCAAGCTAGGGTTTACTGATGGTCACTATCACCTCATGTATTCACCATCCAGCCAAAAAGAAAACAAAAAAACCCACAATAAATAAATAGTTTTAACCGAGCCCTGGGATAAAGGCTCTTTTCAATTTTACCTTTCACGTTTTAATTGTATAGCAATAATTTTGCAATAGAGTTGCCGATGGCAAACATGCAAAAGACATTAACTTTATTTATGTTTTGGATTATTAATGTGGCTGTTAAAATTCCTCCAGTTAGTTTTGATTGAATTGTTTTTTTGTGCGATTCTGTCGTTTAATGGAGCGGTAAATAAGAATTTCTGATAATGAGCCCAAGCATCTGTCACAACAACCTGGCGCTGGTTATTAACATTTCCATTAACGGCAGGGTGGGCAGTGATAATATGGAAACCACACAGTTAGAACAAAATAAATAGTTGGTGTCAGGCTGAGTGGGTGTTAATTACTTTTTTATTTTATAACTCTGGGGGGAGGGAGTATTGGTAGAAAAGTGTGACTTATGAAGGTCATTCTCTCTTAAGAAAGAAGTCTCCAGAGGAGCAGCTAACCGGCGCTATCCAGTGCAAGCGGTGAATATTTTATCGCTTCTATTTATGGCCCAGAAAGGGGCAGAGAGAAAAGAGACAACTTTCTCAGGGGGTCTGGCAGAAGGCTATGGCACTGTGAACACAGAGAAAGGAGAAGTGGAGCCTTTGTCCGGCCTTTCTCTCCCCACTTCTGCAGTTTGAGCAGGACACGCTTCAGCACCTTTCCTGTGAACAGAACAGGAGCTGTTTTGTTAAAACCTGCTGGAGGCTCCGACTGCAGGTTGGGAGAACAGAGCGTCCTCAGTAGCTGCTGGGGAGGAAAATCCACCTGCACCAACTGGGATCCTGACAAAGGGAAGGGATGGAGTGACCCAGGTGCACTCAAAGATTGGTTTTGTAGCACAGCACAATGCAAAGAAGAAATGCCATCAGGAGCCAAAGAGGGCCAGTGTGTGCATGTGGAGGTGTAACAGAGTGGAGCTAACAAAAAGTCATAGTAGCAAACTAAAAGTCATTCTGTCATTATTTTATATAATAGTGCATTGATTAACAGCTGTCTGGGTTTGGAGGTAATTTTAGGCAGTATTTTAGCCCAAAGTCTTGCTGCTGAGTGGCATTTGGGCTGATGATGGCAGGGGCTGCCTTGCTCAACAGGAACAGTTGATCAGGAGCACTGTCCACTGCCAAAGGTGAGCCCAAACTATCAGCGAACCAAGGCAACATTTTCCTTTCTTTTTCAAAGCTGCTGGCAGGATTGAGTTGATTCAGTGTCTAAGGCAGCCTGTGTGGAGCAGAGCACAGCCACGTCCCGAGGCTCAGCTGCTCCTCACTCCTCTTGTGCCGAGACATCCCAATGACACAGATACCCCGGGGCTGGCTCATTGCTGACTTGTGGCATAAACAGAGCCTGTCCTGGGTGCTCCTGCAAATGAAAAACCTGGCTATGAGCTAATTCTGCTTGTCACTGTTAATTCTTCTGTCCTCCTTCCTTCCTAGCACCGGCGCTGGCCCCACAGAACATCCAAGTCCACTCCCTTTCCGCGAGCCAGCTGGAGCTCACCTGGGACCCCCCTCCTGCTGACAGCCAGAACGGGAACATCCAAGGCTACAAGGCAATCCTCCCATTTCTACTGTTTTCATTTATCTCGCTTGGCATTGCTATTTACTTGTGAGAGAGCTCTACAAAGTGCTGTCGCCCTTGCCGCATAAGGCAAATTAGAGCAGTGCTCAGGCTGCAGCAGGGAACAGCAGCAAATCCCAAAACCAGAAGAAAGAGAATGAGATTGGGAGGGAGGAGGAGAGAAAAGGGAGAGTGTGTCATTATTTATGGAGAAGGAGAGCGTGGGGGAAACAGGGGATGCAGATAAGGAGGCAGCTCCACTTATGCAGGCAACAGATCAGCTGCAAAAAGCAACACAGCTACACAAGAGCTGGGGGCAAGAAATGTATTGAAGAAAATTAACTAAGCTTTCCCTCCATCAAATGCTACAAGCCTTTAGGAAGAGCAGAACTTTCTCCCAGCTGGAAGCCTGAGCCAGGTCAGATTTTGGAAGCGTTGCTTCATTTCCTTAACTTTAACAAAATTAAATCAGAGTATTAATTGTGTTTGGTTTGCAGGAGATGAGCACGTTGCAGAGACACGCTGCTCAGCATCTCCAGCATGAGAATGGACCCTCAGAGAGTGGGAATGGGCAAGTCTACAAACACTGGAGCTTGGCTTGGGTTCAGTGTCTGGCTCTGCCTCTCTCCATGAATTTAGATCCATAAGTGAAGGAAAGCCAAGCCAATGAGAATAATCTGGCATCCCTTCTTGGCAGTAACAAGCATCCTTATATATCAATCCCTGTCCTTTCCCTTTTGTACGTATATAGATGGCTTCAGCAGCTTGGCTTGGAGAGCCAAGGTGGAGTCTTGCCTTGGCTTGTTCTCCCAGCTCTCTGGCTTGCTTTGGCCTGTTGTAATGCTCTCACTGCCAGGCCTGTCCAATAAGTAGGGCTGGCACCAATTTCCCGCTTGGAAACAACTTCTCCAAAGGCTGATTTTATAGCATCAGGGTAAAAATTATGTAATGAAAGAAAGGGGAAAAGCACCTCAAGGAACTTTAGGGAGAACCTTTGTTACCCTCTTCAGGAGGGCATTTTCCTGGCTGTGCTGTGAACACCAGTGGTGTGAGTGCTGTGTGTGGGCAGAGGGGAGTTATGGACCATCAGGGTGTGTCAGGATGCCAGTGCTGACAGGCAGCTTGCATTGCAGGGAGTGTTTAAACTGACCTCTCCTCAGGGAACCCTGGCAGCTCATACCTGCTGTCATTAAGCCATATTCTTCAGCCTTTGCTCTGTTTTTGAGTGATGTACTCAGCTATGTGGTCATTTGACTCAGAGGAATTTGCTAAGGAAAGATTTGGCGTGTGCTGAAAAACCTGAGTATCCCAACTAACGGAGGAGTGCAGGACAAGACTATGCTGCAATGGCCAAATATTTTCTAGGTGTAGGATATAGTACAACACAGGACAGGATGAAAGGAATGCCCTCCAGTTGTGCCAGGGGAGGTTCCAATTAAATATTAGGAAAAATATCTTCACAGAAAGTTTGGTCAGCATGGGAGCAGGCTGCCCAGGGAGGTGGTAGAATCACAAAGCCTTGAAGTGTTCTGAATGCCAGTGGATGTGGGACTTGGGAACGCGGTTTAGTGGCAAACCTGGGTGTTGATGGTTGGACTCATGATCTTAGCAGACTTTTCCAACCTTAATTGTTGCAGTTCATTTGAGGGTTCCCGGGGAGTCCCCGGGGTGGCCCCTAAGCTGTATTTCGCTGGTAGCAGCAGGCAGGCAAGGAGACTCCACACGGCTTCTGGGGGTGCTCATTAGATGAGGGTTTATTGGGGGTCCCACCTCCAGAAGCAGCATGGTTTCTGAGGGGGAAGGGGGGGAGAGAGGGAGAGCCTAGGGAGAAAAGGGCCAAGAAGATCTGGTCTCCCTGGCACAGCTTAACAGGGAGATTCAAAGTGGGCACAGAATAAGACTCGGGCCAATGGGATTACAGATCCATGATACTTCAGGGGAGCATCACAGGCTTGGAATAAACCGTACATTTTCGAGGGGTGAGACAGAGCAAACCATTTAAATAAAATGTAACCCCACACTTAATAATGCTGGGATCCCGTCTCACTGTCCCAACAGATCTATTACTGGGAGAGCGACGCCCTGAACGACACGGAGAAGGTGAAGGTGCTTTTCCTGCCGGAAAATAGCGTGCGGCTCAAGAACCTGACGAGCCACACGCGGTACCTGGTCTGCATCTCCGCCTTCAACGCGGCCGGGGACGGCCCCCGCAGCAGCCCCGCCACGGGCAGGACGCACCAGGCGGGTACGGGACCGAGTCCTGCTCACCTGGGCACAGCCAGGGGGAATGGGGCACGCAGCAGGGAACTGCTCTTTGGATTTGTAGGAAGAGTAGGCCTAGGTTAAGGTCTGCTAAGGAGAACAGAAGGGGCGGCGGGGTTCAGATTGAGATTGCTAGAAGTTAGGCTAGTATTGGGGTTGCGATAAATAAGGTTGGGGAGGATGTTGATGGTCAAATAGGTTCTTTGATAAATAGTTTTACTCCATCTGCTAGAGGTTGTAGGAGCCTGAATGGGCCAACAATATTTGGGCCCTTTCAGCCTTGTATATAGCTTAGGATTTTGCGCTCTACTAGTGTGAGGAAGGCTACTGCAATTAAGATTGGGAGGGCATAGGAGAGGGCTATGATGAGGTTGATTAAGAGAGGGTAGTTAGTGATTTGATTTGGACCTCTGAGTTAACTGACTTAAGCCTTTTGCATTTTCTGAGCTCTGCCATGCTAGCTGGTCCTTTTCTTGGATGTGGTGTGGTGTGACAGCCTTTTGTAATTTAGTTGTTTCATTACTTAAAGCGAAGGCTTGCTTGTGGCATTGGCCTCACTATTCCCATCCTTCCGTACTGGGAAGAGTTCATCATAGATAGAAACTGACCTGGATTGCTCTGGTCTGAACTCAGAAGTCTTGAAAGTGGGGAAAAAAAAAAAAAAAGTATAAAATAAGTGGAGTGTGAGGGAAGGGAGTGATAGAGCTGAAATGCAAACGAAGTGGCAGAAGGGCCAGTCCCTAAACTAAGCTGGTCCAGAAGGAAACAGTCTGGCTTTGTTTCTGGTGTCTGCTGCCACGCCTGGAAACCAGAAGGAGTTCATCCCCAGAGCCTGGAAGTTGCCCTGATGGTTCCTGTGAAACAATTAGCATGGTTTTTAGAATTCCTCCTTATTATTTTTTTTTTTTTTTAACTGGATCAGCAGCCTCCCAGTCAGGCTGAGCAGTCCCTGTGCTGGATGTGCTGGCAGTGCTGTGGCACAGGGTGATGGCAATGCCCTTGGTGGTGGCTGTGAAGAGGAGATGGCTCCCATTGCACCCTTCTGAGAGAACTCCTCTTCCATGCCCTCTCTCCTTGTTTGCTCTGGAGGTTCAGTTTTGCAGCTGACTGACTGTATTTTTAGGACAGGCTGTGTTTGTGACTGATTACAAGACATTTGGATACAACTGACAAATCCCATTCTCAGCTTGTTTCCTTTAGATTTAGGCTGGGCAAATAAAGCAATGTTTTATAATATGTATGTATATTAGATTGAGTGCTGCTGCTGCAATTCAATCTGTGTGCAATCCTTTCAGCACCCAGTGCTCCCAGCTTCCTGGCCTTCTCTGAAATCACCTGCACAACCCTCAACGTGTCTTGGGGCGAGCCAACAGCAGCAAATGGAGTCCTGCAGGGTTATCGAGTTGTCTACGAGCCTCTGGCTCCTGTCCAGGGTAAGAAAGATCTCTGATCATACATATTCATGGGAAATGACACAATGGTGCTCTAGCACCTTTCATCTCTGCCCAATTTCCTACTTGCTCTCTGCCATTTTCTAAGAGAAGCCAGGTGGCAAAGGGTAAATAAAACAATTCCACTTTTGCCAAAATGCTTCAGTGAGCCATAATATTGTGGAATATAGCTTTTGTCTTGTCTTCTCTCATTTTCTTGCACAAACTATAGTCTGTGTGATTTGAAAAGTCATTTTACAGCCTTCATTACCTGGTCTGGGCGAAGAGGAAGCTCAGCCTGGGAGTGCCTGATTGTCTCCACGCTTTGCCTTTGAAACTGCTGAGTAGGCTCCATCCCAGAATAGTTGTCAGGCACATTTGTGTTGCTTATCACATCATGTGTCACTTCTGTTATCACAGAGACTGCCCAGGCATCAAATGTGCCGGTCATCACTGGCAGCACCTCTGCTGTGACAGGCAGGATAACAGGACAGAGATGTGGTTGTGTCTCTTCACACGGAGTTTTCAGGCAGCATTTTTAACCCAGCACGTTTTTAACCCAGAGTTCAGTTAAACCACAACAATGTGCAGGCCACAAACATTTCATTAATTTGCCAGAAAAGCAACAGAGAAGGATTTGGCAGTTTCTCTGAAAACAAATGTAAATTCATTCCAAAGGTGAATTAGAATAGATGACATAGTTTGTGGATGGGCTTATTAATATTTTTATATTCCTGGTAGATTGCCAATAGTTCAATAGGATGTCCAGCTTTGGCAGCATGACAGCAGGGAGAGTAATTTCAGCCATTGCCAATCCATTTTAAACTCTTTTCCAAAGAAATAAGGATATCAATCACTTGTATTTGCTTCTCCTGTAAGGAATAATGATCTATATTGTCTGAATATCCATGTCTCATGCACAGAGAAAGTTAAACTCAGGATTGAAAACACCAGAATAAAAGCACTGTCAGCCTTTATGGCTGGCAGGTCTGAGCACAAAGAGCTAATACAGGAAGCATTTCTAATTCTGACCAAGAAATGTGCACAGGGTATGCAGGAGGTTCAGGCTGGTTGGGCATTTCCTCCCTTTTCTTCATTCCTACACAATGTTCAAGAATACATTTTTCCCCCCTAAAAATATGGAAGTGTCAGATCATGTTTTCTGTGCATGTATTTGACTTAACATCCTTCAGAACCTTTGTAGCCTTTTCCTCTCTTCCCCACCTCTGTCTGTGCTGCCCCTGACTCCAGCTTGTCTCTCCTTCCCCTCTGGAGGATTTCTGATGTGAGCAGGAAGGTTGTGGAGGGCTCTTCCTCAAATGCAAAATATTTGCCCAAATTTATTTTCCAGTCTTTACCCACCATTTGCTCTTGTGCCAACATTTTTCTTTCAGCAAACATATTTATTCTCCTGCCATGGAAAAGAATCCCTTCCTTGATGCTGTCATTTTCACAGATTCACAAATATTCCAAGTTGGGAGGGACCCACATGGATCATCAAGTCCAGCTGAAGTAAATGGCCCATATGGGACCAGAACCCAAATTCCTCCATGTGAGCATTGCAGTGCACCCACCTGGATGGGCTGGACCCTCTTTCGAAGCTTTTCTCATTCATATTTTGACTTTCCACCCATTCTTGATTTTTGGCTGAGCATCCTCCCATGGTGACACCTTTTGCCTTCCCGCTCACCAGCCACCACTCACCTGCCCATTTTCCCAAGCTTTCCAGCAGCAATCTGTTCTTTAGCACAGTCTTATCCCTGCTTGACCTTTTATTGTTTAAGCTTTACACTGTTATGTTTTACACAATAATAGACAACAAGATTGCCCCAGAGCCTTTTTCAACAGTTTTTTGGTTTGGTTTTTTTCTTTTTTCTTTTTGGAACACAGCTTGAAAATGACAAATGCCTCCTGATTTGTGTCAGAGAAATGAAATAGTTCACCTGTGGAAGGAGGGAGCACTTTTACTGCATCCTTGTTAGCCAAGGAAAGATTCCCTGAGTTATAAATTGTATCTGGAAGAAAACTTTGAACAGAAATTGCTTGGACATTACTCTTTATTTAAGTGATTAAAACTGAAAGTATCATCTTGATTTGCATAAAATTAGCATCTGGATTGAAAACCTCTTCCTTCTGCATTTTTTGGAAAGATAAACTAGTGAGCAGCCATTTCTAGTAGGAAAAACTCCTACTTCCTATCTTACCTTCTTGGCTTGAAATGTGTCATGTACATATACAGACCCAAAAAAAAACCACCAGAAAGAATCTCTAAATTTGAAATTTTTATTCCGTAAAATCTTTTATAAATCACATCCTTTCCATTGGCTTACTTCTGGAAAATATCAGTGAAAGCCAGATTTTTTTGTTTTCAAACCAGTCATTGCCCCTCTGTCCTTTGTGCAGCATTGAGAACCTAAAGGTGAAACTGGCTATGAACCTTGGTGAAGGGAACAACTGATTTTAACTGATCCCTGTAAGAAAAGTCCTGAGAGAGTGAGAAGAGTGAAACACAAGTCACAGCTCCAGCCTTGTTTAAGCTCACAGTGCTTTGGTTGCATCCCCTGTTGCCATGGCATTTGGAGCCCCCAGGTCCTGGTGAGCTGCACATCCTTCACTCTGCATCCACATGGGGATGGTGGATATGGCAGGATGAGATGAATGGAACACACCTGGCCCTTGTTCCTCCTCCAGACCATGCTGGAGGTTATTTGGGGAAGCAGCAACAGAGAAATGCTTGCCTGGGAAGCAATCTGGAATGTGCACTCCTCTTCGTTTACCTCCTCCTTTCTTCCCAGAATAATTACTGAGGTTACATGTAGTCTCTTGGTAATTTCCCAGATGTGTTGTAAGGTTTTTTCCTTGTCAGTACCCACTTATCAAGCTTAAACTCTAATTATACTTATCAGTGCTGAAAATTGCCTATTATCACTACTTAAACTCCTGCTAATTGTAAGAAATACTTCCTTAGCAAACTGTTAGATGATTTTACTTACCATCTAGATGTAATAAGCTCCACTTGATTTCTATTTTTTCATTGAAACTCCCTCTTATTTTTTTTTACCTGTGTGGCTGTTGCAGGGGTGAGCAAGGTGGTGACTGTGGACATCAAGGGGAACTGGCAGCGCTGGCTGAAGGTGCGGGATCTCACCAAGGGCGTGACCTATTTATTCCGAGTGCAAGCCCGAACCATCACCTACGGACCAGAACTGCAAGCCAACATCACAGCTGGGCCAGCAGAAGGTGAGGGGGACTATAAAAACAAATCACAAGTCACAGATCACTTCTACAAACACAGGGCACCAGCAGGGAATGGTGCACTCAGGGCTTCATGTGAATTTCCAGCTCCAAGGAGAAGCTGAGTCACGGGATGTGATTCAGTGCATTTCACAACTGCCATGAAAAACATGTTTCCTTTTTTCCTGGAACCTAAAAGTTTCATGTGAATAAACAAAACACTGTAAATCATAAATCATAATGCAAACAGGCCAGCCATGGATTTCCAAGCTGCAGTCTGACAGCACAGTGCGTAATTCTGACTGTACTGCTCTGTAGTGGGAGGCAGAGCTGGAGTAGCTGCTGAAACCAGCAGAGGTTCCTGGATGCAAAACCAGAAAGAATTGACAATTGTTCTTTCCTGACACGTTGGCTTATGCAGAGGGAGAGATCTGTGGATTTCCTGCTGTGTCAAGAGCAGCTGTAGGGCAGCATTCCCTGCTTAGTTCGGTGCCTGTACCCAGAGCTGGTTCTCTTATTTGATCAGTGACTTTGATAAACAAATAATCCAACAAGGTAAATGCCCTCCAATGATACCAACCTGTCAGGTAAGTCACAGAGCATCGGTGCAGTGGCCACAGCTCTGTTTGTTTCCCACTTCCAGTCTAACTCTCACACCACACCACAGACCAAGTGTAGATAAGGAATCCTTTCTAACGTGGCCATGGCATTTTCCCAAGCCAGTGGGCAGTGCCTGTCCCCATGAATCTCTCCATGAACCTCACAGGCTGGTTTCACCTCTGAAATGAGAAATAGCAGCAGCAATGGATAAAATGAGAGTCCTTTTTCTCTTGCCTTCTTAACACAGAAGGTGTAAACCCCCCCTTATTCTTGGGGTTAATCCCTATAGAGCCACTTCGATGATCCTAGTGGGTCCCTTCCAACTCAGAATATTCTATGATCCTATGACCTGTAAAACCCATTGATGTGTCACTTCTGGTACTGGAGCTAGTGAGAAAATCAGGTCAGTAACCCATAGAGCTGGTTTACATTGCATATTTGTTGGCCAACACTGCAAGATAATTTTCCCCCTCTTTCAGCAGAAGCAATTCATACTGCAGTTTAATGCCAGCTTGATTTGCTGCTCTCTTTTCCTCCTTCAGGGTCTCCTGGCTCCCCTCAGGAAATCCTGGTGACAAAATCTGCTTCTGGGCTGACACTGCAATGGACTGAAGGAGATTCAGGAGAAAAACCCACAACTGGCTACATTATAGAGGCACGACCCTCAGGTAAGCCCCAGGAAATGCAGGGGTTTGATGTCATCAGTTCCCTTCCTTCAGCCCCTGCTAAGTGGAGAAGTTGGTTGTTTGTCATCCCAGTAAGGAAATGGGATTTTGTGAGAGGATGTGTTTCCAGCCAGTATTAAGATGTTACTGGTTTATTATGCAGTTTAGCATATTTTCTCCTCTTTAGGAGTAGTCACAGAAAATTACCCCGACTGCTCTAGCTTTCACTGTGCTACATCACTGGAAAATCATCCAACAGATGAACTAATATAGTTAATAATTAAAACTCATTTAAATGCTTACAGCATCTTTCAGGAGCAAGGACTAATAAGTATTTGCTAGCTGTATTTTGAGGACCACAGATAGAAATCTGTCTCCTTCTGCAGCAGAGCACAGCAGCTAATTACTGTTTCAATGTTAATAATAGGGCCGGGGCTTCAGCAGCACATACACATTTCTTCCCCTATTTGTTCTGCAGGGAGAGCACTGCAGAACAGGGGGAAGGAATCCCCCATCACCACAGTTTTTCTTGGTGCTTTCCCCAGAGCTCCTTTGCTTTTGGGATTTGCATCTCAGTGAAGCTGTTCTCTGCTCTTTTTCCAGAATGTTCCCCCACTTGGACAAGGTAATTTTAAAAGTCAGTCTGTGCTCCAGCCTGATTGCAGCTTGGTACCCCTTGCAAATTCAAAAAGCACAGATTTCCTGGGAACTAAGTCATTGAGGAAAGCCAGTGAGTGCTGCCAGGCCTCTGTGTTATCTCCCTTGATAACTTCCCTCCACTCTGACAGGGGATGTTGATAACCTCTCTCTGGGTGCAGTTTCCAGCTGGTGATACCTCCACCAGCTCCTTGTTCCACACAGGCCGTGTTTGAAGGTCACCAAGTCAAAAGCTTTGCTGAGCTCAGGATATATGATGTCTGCTCTTTCTCCTCTATTGACAAGGTCTGCTACTCTGTCACAGAAGGAAATTAGACATGATCTATACTTGACATAACCATCTTGGCTACTGGTTCTTTCTTTTTCACTTCTAGGTGCTTGCACATTGCTTGATTATATATTGATTAAATGAATGCTTATCTTTTGATTACAGAGAAGTTTGTTTGTGTCTTGAATGTGAGGTTGCATTTAAAACCAATGATTTTAATTACATTTAACCAGACCAGTAAGAAAATTATTGAGGTCATCTCTGAAGAGGCAGATTTCCATACCTACATCTGATAGAATTTGCTCTGTTTTGAGGCTCTGCTCTGATCCTAAAAATTATTTCTTATTTCTGTCATTTAATTTGACAATTGCTTTCAAAATAAAAGCAAGGGAAATACATACCTTCTCAAAGCACTGGGGTTTCCCAGAGTGATCAAATTTGCTTTCAATTAGAGGCATGACACTGCTGTGCTTCTATTTCACCTACATCAGCTTTTTGAGTTCTGTCCTTATTTTGTCAGAGGTAGAAAATATTTTCTTATTTGAACAGCATTCTTAGCAAGTTAAATCAAACCTGTTCATTTAAAATCACTTACCAGCTTACATTTCCCCCAGACAGGTTTTCTGTGAGTCAGAGTATTTCAGGGGGAGACCTGCAGCCCAAACTTACAGGTTGTCTGCAAGTTGGAAATCCAGCTCATGCAAGTAGTGACATTGGGAAATCATCCCCTCGACTCCCCGTTGGATGTGAACAAACATTTCACAGCTCATGGCTAAGGGTGTAGGATTTGGGGCCCACTCCTTTTGAGTAGGAAGAAAATAGTCCCTCCAAGGCAGGTCTGAGCTGCATTAACCCTGGGTCACTTCTGCTGGCCCCACTCCACTGATCCTGGAAATGCACACAAGAGGTCTTATTCTCCCGCTCTTGCAACCTGACTGTTGAGGCATTTAATTCCTCTTCAGATTATTTTAATCCTATTCATGCTGCTGTAGCAAATGAACTAGGCATTTGTATGCTGGATTCTCATCCTTGGTTCTGGTTGCAGCTGTGGGAAGCGTGAAATGTGATCCAGGAGAGGAGACAGACTAATTGGAGGATTTGCTTATTCCACCCAAGCCTCGGCTTCCTCTCTGTGCTGCTTTTCTTCCTCATCTCTGCACAGAAGAGTCTGAAATCTGAATTACGAGCTTAACAAAAGCAGGGAACTAATTCTTCCTCTCAGGGCTGGTCATTCAGAGCAGCTCCTGTTTTAATATCATTGTAAGAATTTGCTTTTGCATGTTAATTTATACAGGCAGTAGAGTGCGGCTTGGAGCAACCTTTGTTTTTAAGGAGGAGTTGTTCCAAGAGAAGAGCAGATGACTTGTGCTCTTCACATAAAATGAAGAAAGGAAAAGATATTTATCCTTCTGAGGTCAAAAAGGGGGCGTTGAGCAGACAGATGAGAAGCTTTAGCTTGTTGCCAATATTTAAATGCAATACCACTACCTTAGTGTTTCACATCTCAAGTGTCATCTGTTATAGGCCTCATTACCCCAAACGTTAAATGCTGTATCATCTCATTTTCCCTGCTGTAGCTCCCTGCCAAGACTCTTCCATCAGAGTGGGAGGATGGCTTTATGTCAGAAATGGCAAACCCTACTCCTTTTTGTCACTTCCCTTTGAATTTTTCGGAGCCCTGCTGTGTCTCCCAGGGCTCCTCTGCCCTGCTGGGTTTAGCAATGGTGGCAGCAGGCAGCTGAGACTGCTCATTTGATTTCCCTGTTTCTCTGCTGGCTTTATGGAAGGTGACCAGGCTCAGTACCTCCTCTGCATTTTGAGTACACTCACACACAGGGATGAAGCAGGCAAGCCAATATTTTTTTCCGTAGTGATCTGTGCTAGAGGAAGACATTACAGAAACAGAAGAGTTTTTCTTTTCCTTCAACTTCTCTGTCCTTAGAGAAATGGATTCCAGTTTAGCTCCCTGTGCATTACAAGAAATGCAATTAAGCAGGCTCTGTCTCTGCCACTGTAAGTGCTCCCCAGACATCAGCTGGGCTGGCTGAGGAATGGGGAATAGATTGTGCCCTCAGCTTTTATATACAGAGCAAAAGACAAATGGCACAGTGATGTTAAGGTTGCCAGTGCTGCTGGGAGGAATGGAGAAGCTGGCTTCACCCCTCTTTTCCCAGCTCCAGGTCCCACCCAAAGGTTCTGTCACTGTGCTTTAGTGGTGGGCATGTGGCCTGTGCATTCCCAGCAGTCTCACCCAGAGCTGCCTTCCCAGGGACCCCCGTCTGCAAGGGAGGTGTTTGTGAAACACCCTGGGCATCCACAGGCCAGCAGTGCCCCTGGATGTGGAGCTGCCCCATGAGACCTCCAGCCATGGATCAGCCTGTGCAGAGCAGCTGTGTAGATGTCGGGTCCATCTGCCTCACAGAACCATTTAGATTGGAAAAGACCCTCAAGGTCATCAAGTCCAACCATAAACCAAACTCTGCCACGTCCCCCACTAAACCACATCCATAAGTGACACATATTCCTGGCTTCTGTCACCTCAGAAAGAGCCTCCCTGACCCAGGACAAGTAGAGGGAGATTTCCTTTTCTGCTTCCTCTCCCCACCACAATTTTGGACTTTGTGTGCTTTTGCCAAGCAGGGGATGATGTCAGGCAACTGGAAGAGTATTGCACCTAAATGGAATGGTCTGGATGGGAAGGCACCTTAAAGATCAGCCAGTTCCATCCCCCTGCCATGAGCAGGGACACTTGCTATTAGACCTGGTTGCTCCAAGCCCCATCCGACCTGGCCTTGGACACTTTCAGGGGATGGGGCAGCCACAGCTTCCCTGGACAACCTGTACCAGGGCCTCCCCATCCTCACAGGGAGGCATTTCTCCCTGATATCCCACCTATCCCTGTCCTCTGGCAGTTTGAAGCCATTCCCCTTTGTCCTGTCACTCCATGCCCTTGTAAAAAGTCCCTCTCCAGCTTTCAAGATGATGAGTTCCAAGAAGGCAACAGACATGTAGGGAAAGAACCCATCTACTTGGAGCGGGAATTGTCTACCTCATAAATGCTGGGTTCTGCTTCCCACGCCCTGAGGGCAGCTCTCACTTCAGTTTCCTTTCTGGTGTCTTGAGTAGTGTTTTTCTGTTTTCTTCCTTTTCTATTTATTTTTAACCAAATGAGGGAGCGCAGTGTCAAACATGGACACGAACCAGCAGAAGTCAGTAAATTCAAAGTGAAGGGTGCAGCTGCATCCCCAGCATCTGCCATGGGGCCTTTTTCGCTTCTGCTGCCGAGCGACACACCGGGGCTGACAGTTTGTCAGCCTTCACTTCCCATTCTTGTCCTTCCACTGCTTTGCATGATAATCCAGCCCTTTGCCTCTGACAAACACAGCCACGTTTTAATTGTGTCCTCTGTAGGAGGAACACCAGTGGCTTTCAGCCGGGCCTTAACTCTCAGCAGCTTCTCCCCTCATAAACCTTCTAATGTGTGATTAGGAGGGAGCTTTATGGCGCAGCTCTCCTGCTCTGAGAGGGGATGGCTGGTGTTTAAAACCCAAATAACTGACAGCTCTCCATGTCTTGGGCTGTCAGTGGCTGGATTTAGTGGAGCTGGGAGCCTCCCTTGCTGAGTGACAGCTTTATTTAGTGTGGAGACCCTGATTAATGGCCTGTGATGCTGGGCTGGCCCACGGGAGCAGAGCAGCTCCTCTCCAATGTGGGTTGGACACGGCGTTAGGGCAGAGGTGGCTTCACCTTCCCCTGTCACTCAGATCCTCTCCCCGTGCCTGAGCTTCAAGCCCAGATGGGACAGAGGCATCGAGGCTGGGAGGTGAGGAGCAAATCTCCCATCAGCAGGAGTCAGGATGGGGCAGGGCTGGGGAAAACTGACAGAAACAAGGAGCAAAGGAAAATCTTTCTTTTCTTGAGGAGTGCTTGCTTTTCCATCACATGCTTAAGAGGCTGAGTGCCCAGTGAAAGGCCGTAGGGACTGAAGATGGGGACTGATGTGACTGAAAAGAAAAAGCAAAGGCAGCCTCCCTGGGGATGTGCCTCTAAGCCCTGCACCTGAGCCCTGTTTAGTGTTGCAAATTTGCTCTTCTCGGTGGTTTCTAAGAGTTAATACCCAGCTGATGTCCCAGCCATGGCATGAGCACCTTTCCTCCCCAGACTGAGCAGAAAATGCTGTGTATGGTGCACTAATGATTTTCCACTGAACTGAAAGGCCAGTCTTTGCTGTCATAGGTGACCTTCTAATGAATTCTCTTTCAGCTGAGCTTCTAACATTTAGAGCATACCTGGTTTTGAGGTTTTGAGGATGGGGGAGAGATGCACTGAAGGAAGTCACAAGTGTGTGTTCAATATTTAATCTCAAAGTTCAGTACTGGAATAAAGGGATTTTTTTTAGTTCGGATAGATCTGATTGTGATCATTGCTTACAAAGAGGGGTCTGGATGTTCCAGATGGATATGAGATAAATTAATTGAGGCTCTGGAATTAAAAATCTTGCTGGCCAGGGCTTGGGAAGCCCTGACCCCAGTGCTTAGGGGTCAGCAGTGGGGAAGATGCAGGACATCTGTCCACTGTGGCTGCATCAGCACCTCTCTGGAACCCCAGGGATAATGAGCTGGGTCCCATTTTAGAATCATTAAGGTTGGAAAAGACCTCCAGGATCATTGAGTCCAACCATTAACTCAGCACTGACAGACCCACCCCAGGGGAAAAAAAACAAAGTTTTGACAAAGATTCTTTCAGTGAATGAAAGGGAGATGGGCCAGTGACTATGTGGCCACCAGCCAGAGCATCTCTGAGTCCCTGTGAGACAGAAATACCTCTGAAGAAACATCCACCAGCTTTCTTTGCTGCCCCGCACCATCACCCCCATAGGCACGGGGACAGAGAGGAGGAAATGCCCTGCTGATGTCTCAGGGGTGGTTTTCCCAACTTACTGCTTCACAAAGCACTTAAATTTACACTTCTTGGTCTGCTGGGTTTTCTGCACTGTGCACCCTGATAGGTTTGAGAGAATGAGTGAGAAAGTGTGTGTCTGAACAGTTGTGTTTGTTGTAATGAGTGCTGAACATTCACTTTTATTGTTGCTTTTTCTTCCCCTATTTAAGTGGCTTTGAATGCAAACAAATTGCTTTTCAGACAATTCACAATAGGCTCAAATTCTCTTATTGCTGTTTACAAATGTGTTTATGAAAGCTTAGGCAATTCTAGCAAATATGGCAATATTTTATAGTCGTGAGATGCATCTTCTGAGTATTGGTGGCTGCAACAATCCAACTTTGAAAATGCATCCCTCACTCCACCCTCTTCAGAGAAACTAAATCCCAAACTCCTCTTTTTATTACATTGTAACTTTATGTGGTAAAATAATCTCAGCTTCTATTGCCCTGTAAAAGGGAAGTCAATATTTTATCTCTTGTTTTACAGCCATTGTAATACCCAGCTAATACATAACAATGGTACATTATGATAACTTCATTATAGTCTGATCATGCTGGTGAATAATGTATTGGTCCGAGTTTTAAGCATGGCAGGAAAATTACCTATTTTTATTGTTTTTTTGGTGTTTCTCAAATGCAGCTGGAACAATAACAATCCAGCCTGCTTTTTGCATCTGCTGAGACTGCCAATCCTCATGACCAGAAAAGCTGTAGTTTGGGGCTGTTACTCATTGTGTGTGTCACCAGACGTGCAGCGCGGTGCAAATCACCCAGCCAATATTTACTGGTGCCAAAGCTAAAACATTCACATGGAAATGCACCTGCAGTGTTAATCAATCCATCTTTGCTGCTATTCCCTGTGGCACAGGAGCAGGCTGAGGGCCAGATCTTGCTGTTACACCAGCACAATTCTGGAATCGCTGCAGTGACTCCAATTAGGTTACACTCAGGTAAAGGCAAAGCAAATGAGAACAGATCCCTGCCTCACACTGCAGCAGCAGAACGAGTCACAGAGGGTAACAGTGCTGGCTCCTGCTTTATTGTTACCTTGATAACACCTCGAGCCACAGAAGTCCTGCTGCTGCTGGCTTTCAAAGCAGGCAGCTCCCACACTGAAGTCATGTCTATGGAGAGGTTATCATCCTATTCCCACTGCTGTGGGACATGGAGAGAAAAATAGATATTGTTGGAACAGCTTTGATAGCTAAAAGTAAAAGCCCAATGGGATGCTTGTGAGGTCAGGTCTGTGAGAGCTACACTGGGTAGGTGAGCTGAGGGTTTGGCCCCACGTGTAGACAGAGACTCCATTTTCTCAGCAGAAATGCTGGGCACCAATTTTTACTGGGAAATTAATCAGTCAGGTTAATGTCTGATTCCTGCCCTCAAAATTTCTGAGTGGTATTTTAAATTATAGTTGGTTTTGTTGCTGCTGGTACTAGCATCCATCTCATTGAAAGTTCATTCCATTGTAGTCAAGTGAATGTGAGGTTACAGGTGTGGATCAGGAATGGGAATGGTGCCTGGTCAGGATGTGAATCAGGATTAATGTCATTATGGCTGTGGAGAGCCAAGATTACCCTACTGAAATGTTCCCATCCGAATGGCATTGTGCTCCTAACAATTTCAACAGCTTCATAAAAATAAACAAAACTCATTTCTGTTTGAAACTGCAGAGCACAGAGTGCAGCACCAGCTCTGTGCCATGCGAAGGACTCATCACTGTTGCTGTCATGGAGCAAGCAGCACTCCAGTGACACCAGTCCCCTGGCACCACTGAGCCTCCCAGGACTTATATTAGTCTAAGCCTCACTTGAGTGCTTCAACAACAAAGCAAATTTTGCAGTGTAAAAGGCAAGCAGAACCTTTGTGATGAGGACTCATTAATGTTGCCTTTGGTTTATGTGATCTGTCAAATGCCAGATGTGCTGATGGGTGACCTAACCCAATCAGGAGGGAGTGGCAGCTGCTCCAGCCAGCTCAGGCCTCTGTGGGTGCTGCTGCTGATTTTAGAGACCTCTTCCATCTGGGCTATGAAAAGCTCCCATCCTGAATAAATGCATTCACAGATGGGGCTTGCGGGGCATTCTGACATTTGTGTGCACCACAGGCAGCCTCCAGGTGAGCGTGTCCCCAGCACACCATTGGTGACATTGGCGACAGCCTCTCTCACGGAGCAGGTGGGAGTGCCAGGGCACACAGCTGATGCCATTCCTCTCCTTGCTGCTCTCCTAGATGAAGGACTCTGGGATATGTTTGTGAAGGACATCCCTCGCAGCGCCACCTCCTACACGGTGGGTCTGGACAAGCTCAGACAAGGAGTCACCTACGAATTTCGGGTGGTGGCTGTCAACGAGTTTGGCTATGGAGAGCCAAGTGCTCCTTCTGTGGCAGTATCAGGTAATCATGGATTTGTTTTAAAAGTCTTTTTCAATGGAATTTCCTGAGGCTGAGGGAGAAGAGGGGAAAAAGAAACAAATCAGACTCTCTAGTTGCCGCAAATAATCAAGGGCAGCTTGTTTTCACTTGTTTTAGGATAAAACTGGAGTAATACAGTGGTGAATTAAGGTTTGAAATTACAGTATGTTTGATTCTCAAGAAGAAAAATGTGCATGTGCCATTTTTAAGCTTGATAAAGAACCTACTCAGACTGTTTATGTCAGATCTCTTGTCATAAGACTAATTTGTAGAGTCTGCAATTTGTTTGCTTTTTCTCCATTCTCAGTCTGTTTTTTGTTTGCTCTGCATCTTTTTTTTTTTCTTTTTTTTTCTTTTTTACTCTGGACTCTTATAAACATTTTCTGTGTTACTTTGTCTTTAGCTCTCACAAATACAGAAGTGTAGTTTCACATTATTCCTGACAATCCTCTGTGCTGGCAGTCCTGCCTCCAGTGTGATGCCTCCAGTCCCCCTCCACCAGAGCAGCTCATTTGTGATGCTCTGGGGCTCTTCCCACTCTCCCTGCTCTCTGTGCTTACTCCCAGTTACAGGACTATGACCTAAACATGCTTCCCAAATCCCTGTGAGCAGCCCAGCCCTCTGGTTTTCTGAAAGGGCTTGAATACCTTGAAAATCAAATTCCTCTCAGCTTGCCTGGGCTGGGCAGCTGGAGTGCCTTGGCCTGTGGTGAGGTGAGAGACCTTGCCCTTGGGAGGGCTTTGCTGGGTCTCCTCTTCCCCTGCTCTACTCCAGGTTGCTTTTGAGCCATCAGTTTCATCCTTGCTGTGTCAGCAAAGACAAGGGGGATAAAAGAACCTGATAAAGCGGCTTTGTGATTCAAAATTCTGGAGAGTCCTGAGAACCTGGCAGTGCTCCAGTATCTGGAGTGGCTTTTATCTCTTTGCTGCTCTAGTGAAAGGCATGAACACCATTCAACAACTCCCCAGCAGGCAGGAGAAGCAAGTGCTGCTCTCGCCATGGCGGCTGCTGCGCTTGTCCTGACACAATTAACCACTTACCCCAGGAGAGCTTCCATGGATTTCACTGTGAGTGCTACCCCTGCTTTTCTTCTTCAGGACAAGGGCATGGACAACCCACTTCAAACACCAAGAGTCAGTGTTTTTCCTGTCTGGGGTTTCAGAGAGGCAATAACACAGTGTAAAGGACCAGCAATCATGTCAGTCTTTCCTTTGCTCGAAGACATTATTCCTCTGAAGCAGGGCATGCATCTCCTTGTGATGCTTTCTATAAATAAACTGCTTGTTTGTAAGTTCTCCACTTGAACAGAACTATTTAATTCGCCTCCTTTTGATGCTTCAGTGTTCCTCTCAAATTGCTGCATGAAAGTAAGAGGCTTCCATTGAGATTCACAGTCATAAAAGTATAAAGCATTTCAGCTGGCACAGGGAGGTATAAATTGCCCTGAATCTGCTCATCCCAGCATGGCTTGTGCAGTTTGTCTCTAGGATTTTATTGGCCTGGACTGGCCTCCTAGCAAAGAAGGAGCGTGGCTGTTTTTCCCTGCTGCAGAATACCCAGTGATCTGGAACAAATTTGAGCTCGTATCGTTGGGCTTAAAAGAGACTTTTATTCAGATCCAGGCTTGGGACAGTCAGGGAAAGAGGGAAGGAGGGTTTGGTGACAGTGACAGGTTGAGTTTTTCTCCTGGCATCGCCCATTCCTGCCAGGTGGTGTTCCACCTTAAGGACTACAGGCAAATTATGTCAACTGCTGGCTCATGCTCAGAGGCTGCACTTTTTCCCAAAACTGAGGGAGCTCAAGGGAGGACAAAGAGAATATCACTGCAAGAAAACAACAATACTTATTACTTTAAACCAAGACTGGCGAGGTAACTCCGGAAAGGGGAAGTTAGTGTCATTTTGTGTTTCCACTTGAGGTCAAATGGGGTGAAATTACCTGAGACTGCACAAAATCCAGGCAATTGAATTGATATCCCTGTGCTGCACATCAGGCTTGGCTCAGTGGATGGAGAACTGATATAGAGTAGCAGTGAATGTTGGAAGTTGGAGTTAATGGAGGTACTGAAAGATGCTGAACCAAGTGTGCTTTGCTCCCTGGCACTAGCTGTATTTTTCAAAGAGCCACTGAACAGCATTTTGGCAAGGTAAGCCTCCCAAAAAGTGGAATAATCACGGGTCATGGCACGTATATTAGTGGTTCCCTTGACCCGGGAGTGCTAAGCCTGCCATGGTCAATAAATATAGGTGTGCAGAGCTGTGGGAAGAAACCTGCCTCTCTTCTCCTGGTGAAAACTTAGCAAAGGGCCTCTGGAGCTGCTCCAGGGGTATGAAAGGTGCTTGTAGAGATGGAATTGGTTCTCCAGAGAAGCTGTGGCTGCCCCATCCCTGGAAGTGTCCAAGGCCAGGTTGGACAGGGCTTGGAGCAGCCTGGGGCAGTGGAAGGTGTCCCTGCCATGGCAGGGGGTGGCACGGGATGAGCTTTAAGGTCCCTTCCAACACAAACCATCCTGAGATTCTGGCTTGGAGCTGTGCTATGCTCCTGTTCTCTGCCACCTCAGAAGGGTCAGCAAGCCCCTTGAGAGTCTGAACCCCCTCCTCTCCTGAGCACCATTGCGGAGTCATCGTTCCCTGTGGGGAACGAGAAAATTTTAAAGAGGCATAAAGAGGAACTGTTATTTGTTTTTTTTGCTCTTTCAGCACAAACAGAAGCCCCTTTCTATGAGGAGTGGTGGTTTCTGCTGGTGATGGCTCTCTCAAGCCTCATCCTCATCCTGCTGGTGGTGTTTGCATTGGTCCTGCACGGCCAGAGCAAGAAGTACAAGAACTGTAATGGAGGTAAGGCACCATCTCTGTGCTGTGCAAAAGTCTCAAAAGCTGTGGGAATCAGAGATGCCTTTCCTTTGAACTTCTGATTTCCTCAGCAGGGACTGTGTATAGAGCTATTTTGCTTGGCAGAAGACTTGGAACTTTTTGCTGTCTGGTTTGGTAGAAATGGCTTTTGCCCCCAGCCACACTGGATCAGGGTTTGGACACTGACCAGCTCAGACAGGACAGACTCTGGAAGTCCCAGGGACTGCAGTAAAAGCCAAGGAGTCTGGGTCAAACACTTGGCAGATAAGGAATAAATAAGGAATTAGCTGAGCCTTTGTTTAACTTTGGCATAAATCCCTGATAGATGAGGAGAAGGAGAAAGATTCTGCTTTTCCATGGCTGTACCAGTGCAGATATTCTAAACCTCTGTGTGTGAGGGCTATATCACAATTCCTTTCTATTGAGTGCCCTGCATCTCACATTCCTTCCCTAAGTCAAGCTGCAGTTGCTGGGGTGGGGGCCAAGCAGCCAGGAGGTGTCTTGGTTATCTGGACCTGTTAGATTTTAACATATAGTGAGCATCAAGCTTTGAATTTTCCTTTAGTGATGATTTTTACCAGTCTCCTTTCTTGAAAGGAAACAGGAGTTACCTGCTCTGTAACTTGGAATGTCAAATAGTCCCCTTTGAAAAAGCCTCATTCTTGAGCTCTGAATATTGTTTTTACCTTTTCTTCTCCCTACATGATAAAGTCCTGGAAGGGTTGTTCACATGTGTATTTCTCTGATAGCCTCCTCCACCTGCAGCAGGAAATTTCTCTGATGCCAGGAGGTGCCAGAAAAGGTACATTAATGAAAAGGATCAGGCGGATGGGTCTCTGCACTACCTGTTCTTAGGGATTAATGTAATGAAGTCTTCCAGGCAGTATTTAGTAATTCAGTCCCAAAGTGAAGATCTTCTCTTTCTTTGTAATTCACTTCTAACAAGTGTTAGAAATCAGATTTCAGTCCCATGAGATATAAGATGTATGAATACCGTGGCATTTTACCAAGTTAATACTATTATATATTTGTATGCACAGCTCATAGGAAATCTCTCATCTTCTTAGTTTTACTGTGTTTGGGGACAGACAATGAAAAGGCAGGTCTGACCTGTGCTGTCAGATATCCGTGTTCACAGAGCCTTAATGCAGCACTGAAATTGAAGCTGAGGATAAAGCACCTGTCTGCTGCAAAGTGGCAGCCAGCCCTTCTCCCTGGGACACGGGCTCAGCTCACACCTTTGGGATGACAAAGGATGAGCGCAGCAGAGAACAAGCTCCTGCTAGATTTGATCACAAGATTTAATATGCTGGGCTGTATTCTCCTTTTTCTTCTCATCCTGTCCCTGTTCCTGCCTTACATTGTCTGGTGATTTCTCCATACCTGATCCCCATTTCAGCTGTGGCATGGTTTTCCCATTTGCTATCCACTTGCCCTTCCTCTTGCTTTTTTTCCTGGCTCTTTTCTCTCTCCTTTTCCTCTTTTTCTAGTTTTGCTTTCTCTTGCTTTACTCCAATCAGTGTGGAATGGGATTCACAGCACCTGATTTAGGACATTTTCAGTAGCCACCTAAATTAGTTATCAGGTTTCTATTTATAGTCAAAAATCAAGAATAAGCATTTTTGAAGCACAGTTTATCTGTGCTATTTCAGATGCTTGCCTCTGAATGAAATCCATCCATCCATGACTCCTTTCTCCTCTTTTGACTTCCTCTGCCCCTTGACTTTCATGATACACTCCTTGTTTTCACTCTGTTCCCACTTGCCAGGAGAAAAAGTAAAGAGAATTTCAAATAATTAATGATGTCATAAAACAGAAAGAAGGACAAGTTAGCTCCTGCAGTTCTATTTGGGGGAAAAGTGCTTTTGTTTCAGCTGAACCTCTCATTTCCTGGCTCCAGGTAAAACCATCTCCAACGTGGAAGAGTCAGTCACCCTGGACAACGGAGGCTTCACTGCTCTGGAGCTCAACAGCAGACACCTGAACATCAAGAGCACCTTCTCAAAGAAGAATGGAACCAGGTAAAAAGCTGGGAATGCTGTGCTTTTGGAATGTCTTTTTTCTAGCTTCAAGCACTGGTAAAGAGGCATAAGGGAGAGACTGAAGAATCCAGGGAGGACTTAAACACCCAAGTCTCTGCCTCAAGCTGTGATTCTGGCTTCCAAGCATGATTTCATTAACTCCAGGGAAGTAACAACATCCCAAACACTCATCCTTTGCATTTCCTAGGTCTCCTCCTCGGCCAAGCCCAGGGGGGCTGCACTACTCTGATGAGGATATCTGCAACAAGTACAACGGGGCTGTGCTGACCGAGGGCTTGGGCCTCAATGAGAAGCCCCTGGAAGTGTCAGAGTCAGAGGTAAGGATTTCCCTCTGCCTCACATTGCACAGACACCACAGATAATCATTTCCATGCTGAATCCTGGCAAGTCTTTGAAGTCCCAGTCCCATATCTGCATCATGCTGTGTGGTCACTGTCTGTCTCAGGGATTTTAAAAGGTTCAATTCACCAGGCTGTTTGCATCACATCTTAAAATAAAAATATCAAAGGAAAGAATGACAAGCAGGACCCAGCCAGGGCAGATTCCAGACCTGGCCTTGGCAGATATTCAGTTTTCCAGAGTAGAAAGGTGAGTGCAATCAGTCAGACAGTGTGTGCTGACCTGTCTCAAGGATCATCTGCACAGCCCCTTCTGCCTGTGGTCTGCAAACTTGGAGCACTTTTGGGAAAACACATATGTGCTGCAAAATAACCAGCTACTGTCTTCTGGGTGAAGTTAAAGGTGAGATGTGCTTTGCACTGTTGCACTGACTGGGGTGTGGAATGTGGTTTGCAGCTTCACAGCTACAGCTCACCCCACCAGTCAGAAGAGTGGCCTGAGTGGTGACAGCCCCACTGCCTTGGTTACAGAGGGAGTAGGTGGGGAGTGAGTAATTTGCCAGGGAGCCACATGGCCATGGCTGTGAGGGCCCAGCATTCAGCTCTCTGAACACCCCAGCCTTGCCTGTGGACTGCTCTCCACAGAAGATGGGTGTTTGCCAGCATTATCCATCTGTCAGGGCTCCATCTTGTGTTCCACATTCCCTGCAAAAAGGAAGAAAGTGTTTGCTGGCTGTGAAAGTCCAGCAGTGGCCATGGGTGAATAGACAGACTTCAAAGGAGATCCAGAAAGGTAAATCTGTCTCTAAAATCAGATGCTGTCAGCTGAGATCCTGATGAATCCGAACTGACAGCGCAAGAAGCGAGCAGTGGGCCAAACCATGCCAAACCTGACCCTTCCAGCAAGAAAATATCACGGGCAGCAAGTCGTGAAAGAAGATGACAGTTTTCATCTGGAGCTTTTCTGCACCTGCAGCTACAGCTGCTTTTCCTGGCTACCTAGCTCTCACCTCCTGCTAATTACCACCGACAGCCTGCTGCTTTGTGCTGCCCTGTGGCCGACCCGTCGTGCAGGCAGCTTTCCTTGGTGCAGCTCAAGCTGCTGTCTCTGCAATGCTCCAGCATTACCCTCCAGATTAAACCCACAGTGCTTTGGTCATGTCACTGTAACAACCCAGCATTAAACCTGTCATTAAAACAGTTTGCTGAGCATGATCGTGAATTTAGCACTGGCACCTTTTGACATTAATTTCAATGTCCCGTGTGGTGTTTCCTGGTGATGTGCAGAAGTCTCCTTGCAGGGTGTCATTATGCCTTCTATATGCACTGTTTGTACAGCAGAGAATTATGTGATTTTTTTTTTTTCTCAGGCTATTGATATTGTTTATTTACTGTTGTATTGCTGTCGAGCCTGAAGGTCTCAGTTGAGATTCTGGTGTTTTTGTGAATGTGGGCGTGCACGTGAGTATGTGCATAAAATATGCCCCTGTTTTTCCTTGGGGCTTGGAGATGCAGCCTGCCTGTATAATGTCTTTGATGCTTGTTTGGGGTTTTTTGTAGTGGGGAGTGCTTTTAGTCATGAAATGTTAATATGCTCCCAGTAGAGGTAGCAGTAGGAGATGCTGCCTTTTGATCAGCCTGAAAATGCTGTTTATGTTGGCAGGTGCAGACAGGAGGTGAGGGTGGGTTGGGGCAGAGGTGGGCATAGATGACTGACCACTCTCTTTTCAAGTGTTCCTGTACCTATTAGCTCTTCCTGTTTGTCTTTTATTTTCTTCTAGTTTCTGTTCTCAGAGGAGGTCGTAATAGACAAGCTCTGTTTTCTGAGAGTTTCAGATTTTCCATCTGTCTTAGGAGGCAGAAACATTTGCCATAAGATGAAGAGTTAAAGACATCTTTTCATGAGAGAGTTCTACCCAGGTTTGGTCCTCTGCAGCAGAGGGTCCTGATGCTGTTTTCCTCTAATACATCTGTGTGTGGGTCTCAAATTCCACTTAATATGATGCACATCAGGGCAAAACCTGTGCCTTTGCCTTCAATCCACTTGTCACTGTGTTACTGCTTAGTCTTATGCCTGTTGCCTGAGTTGTCATGATTTTATATGGAAAAGAAGGAAGCTCACTGGCTTCAAGTCTCCTGGGGTTTGCTGAACATGAAGAACTCTTGGGCTGACTGACTGCACTTAAAACACAGCATCTGCCTGGGTTCTTTCTTCCAAGCTCCCTCCTGGAGGGGAGAGACACACAGAAACAAAGAGGAAATCAAGTAGGACTCTTAATATTCATAAATCAAGTGGTGAACTTACTCCATGTCATGAAAGCCAAGCACCAGTACTGTTAATGAGGTTAAAGAAGTTTAATTGGCAGGTACGGAGCAGGAGACTGCTATGAGTGTAAATTCTAAATGATTAATAATAATAATAGACTTTTAGTTAATGAGTCAAGTGGACAAGGCTCTGGACAGATAATCTGAAAAAAATTTGGTGTTCACCATGTATAGAAATCTGATGATGTACCTGCAGTGTCATCCAGCCAAGGAAAAGCAGGAGGAG
This sequence comes from Molothrus aeneus, assembly GCF_037042795.1. Taxonomy (NCBI): domain Eukaryota; kingdom Metazoa; phylum Chordata; class Aves; order Passeriformes; family Icteridae; genus Molothrus; species Molothrus aeneus. The sequence goes on from NC_089661.1 coordinate 12,847,186, forward strand.
AGGGGAGGCTGCTGCACGTTTGTGTGTTCTCATGTGTCCTTGTGGTCTCCCAAAAACTGTTTCCAGGAGAAAATAACTCTCACAGGTTGCACACATTATCAGTCAGTGCTGGATGCTCTGGCCTTCCCACTGCTGTCTGCAATATGACTGGCTTTGGCTTTCTCAGCTCTGTAGGAAGATATTCATTTCCACTTAACACTTCAGAGGAAACAGGGTTTAACTTGGTTTCCAGTAAAGCTCTCCAGTGATTTTGACAGGTTGGGCACTATGTGGAAACCAGCTGCAGGTGACACATAAAATAAGAGTGGGTTCCCATGTCCAGAGAAATATTTTGCATACTGGGTTACCTTGTCTCTTTTACAGCATATTTATTTCAGGCCAACAAAAAAAAATTCCTGCTGTTATCTACATTTTTAGAAGTAATCTTATAAGTCTGTTTCTTTTGTAGTCACTTAAAAGGATAACTGGAACTATTATCAAATTTATTATCACATTTCCCACTGACTAAGCCAGCCAACTCTGGTGGCTGACTTGCCTCTGAGCAGCACTCGTGCATTTTATGCTATGAAAAATATACCTCAATAGCTCTCATTTTCTGTATTTGTTGTTTCATAGGCATCCATGCACCTTTAGTTGACAGTGTGTAATGTCACCACACACCCAATCACGCTGCAGCCTATGGAGGTTTCCAAGGTAACACAGCCACAGTCACAGGGAAAGGAGAAGACTGAAAACAAAGCAAAAAGCCCTGCAGCATTTCTATTTACTCAATAGTTTAAAACCACTAAAGAGTAATCCTTTAGTATAAGCTGTCTGTATTGTCATGCTAAACAGGTTTATCTTATTTCTCCTTGATTCTCATCGGGCTGTGGAATGCCAGTTTAGAGCATTCCTTGCTGATAAGGGTGGTTACTGGAGTCTTGCTGGGAGCAGACCTTAGGAGATACTTCAGAAACGTGGACAAAACAGTCAGTTCCTGCCTGTCCTGAAAGAAAAACAGAAAAAACCTGTCGTATCAACACTAACAAGCAGGTTATCCTTTCCAGCATCAGTCTGAATGATGGTGAAAGGCTGAAGTTACTGAAGCCCTATATGCTTCATGACAGTCTTTCCTTCTGAAAGACCCTGGCCTTATTCACACCAAATTATTGCTCCCTTTCAGTTAGTATAATGAACTAATTAGTGGACAAATTATCAGCAATTGCTATTGTCTTAAATTCCTTCTTTCAGTTCATGGCAAATCTGAGCACACCACATTTCAAATGGTAGCACCTCATCTTAAAGTGTTCCCAGGATTTCCTCTCTTTATTATGTTGACTTCTGGCAATGTTGAAAGAACTTGGCTTAGGAACAGAAATTATATTAGCTTTGTGAGTGAGTGGTTTCTTTGCTTGTGATGGACAGAGCTCGAGTGGCTGCATAAGTACTATTACAGCTATATAGTCATGTCACTTGCTTCTTTGCATTCCTCCTTAGGGCTTCCAGCTTTTAGTTGGCTTTGTCCAACCCCACAGATCCTCTGTGTCTGTGGGGACATCAGGAAGATTCATAAAGAGCCACCAGAAGTTTGTGGGGTTTCTTTGGTTCCTCGGGCTTATGCCACCTCAGCTCAGCTGTGATGCCTCTGTTCAGCAGGGCTGTTTCCTTGTTGGGGGGCTGAGAGTGTCTGAGTCTGTAAAAGTAAAAGTCTGTAAAAGGGCTGGGGAAGGAGTCAGAGCCATGGGAGAGCAGTGCCTTGTACCTTTGATAGGGAGAGCACAACACAGGAGCTGGAGGAGCCCACACGTCTGGGTGCTGCCTCTGGTGAGCAATCCTGCCTCTGCTCAGGATGCAGAGACTTTTCTTCCATGTCATCCCTCAGCTTCCCAGGCATTTACCTTAAAATTGCACTATGGACACACAGCATCATGTTTGGAGACTGATGCAGAGTGCAATAACTTGTTTCCTGCTGAGGACAGAGGGAACCAGGGTTTGGGGATCTAATGGTGAAATTGGCTGAGGAGCAGCCTGAGCTCCTGCTGCCAGGCCCTGCCATGCTGCCACATCTGCAGCCATCCATGGCACTCCTGCTGGAGCCCCCTGCAAAAACAGACAGGGCAGTGCTGGCAGGATGTTCCTGGCAGCAGTGCCAAGAACTCTGGAGCTGCTCTCTGCACCCACTGGCTGTGAAGTAGTCCAGATCTGGGGATATTCCAGGAATGCTGCAAAAACCACCTGTTCAGGAAGGTCTTTGGAGGGAGTCAGGTGTTGGCTTCCCAAGCCTGGCAGCTGGTGCAAAGGAGTGTTTTTCTAGGAGACAGGCTTGCTGTGTTCCTTCTGGGATAATTATGAAATGCTGGTAGGGCTTTGTTGTATTAGTAATTACTTGTCAAGGCACCTGAAGCTTTTCATTCTTAAAAATCAAACAGTACATAGTTCTTGAAGAGCCAAAGCCTGGGTAATAGTGGAAAGGAAGTTTTGCAAAGCTGTAAAGAACTGCTTTGCTCACTTTTGGAAAGCACTGGGAAAAATTCCTCAGCTCTGTCCATCACCCTCTGTGCTGGAAAATGGGCATGGAACAGTATTGAAGCAGCTACCTAAGCAAAGTGGGATGATGGATGCTGTGCCCTTTTCAAACGATGGTTCACAAGGCATTTGAGGATTGTTCTTCTGAGACCATTAAAAAGGAGCTTTAGAGGAGGAAAGACAAGTTTTGTGGCAGGCAGGATCAAGAAGGATGTGTGTTTGCTGGGTGGTGTCATAGATCAGAACCACACCAACCTTTTGAAACTAATTGCAGCAACGAACAGTGATGAGCTGCACTTACCTGTCCCTCTTGAGTGTCTTAGGCATCTCCTACTTTGATATTTAATTGCCTCTAGAACTGACAATGCAGATTATTGAGTGGGGGAGGGAAAGGAATGAAAGCTTTTGCATGATCTAGTTGGAGATTTTGAGGGAAGGCGTGAGATTTAGAAATGCCTGAGTAAATGTTTGTGTGCTGGATGGGATGGGGCTGTTACTGGTGGGAACATCAGTGGGAACAGAAGGAAAATGTGCTCTGAGATTCCAGGGCTGAGGCTTTGCCCTGGTCTCTGTGCTCAGCAGAGATGTACAAGCCCTCTGTGATTCCTCCAGCTGCATCCCAGCAGCAGCACTTCAGAGGAGGGGTAGATGCACAGAGCTTATCTGGTTACATCTCAATAGAGCTCCTGCTTGATATTGATGGGAGCTTTGAAGCTCTCCAGCCACCGTGCATAAATGTTTCAGGGGTAGATCCGCTCTGAGCACAGAGCTGGGTCTGACTCATCCCAAGGAAGCAGCCCCTCCTGCCTGGCAGCTCTTCTTTCCCAGATTTTGCATTCTCTTTCTTCTGTCCCTGCTGGTTGTGTACCTTGTACCACCCATAATCAGCTGGAACATGCAAATAGTGTTATTTGCCTGTAAAAAAGTCTGATTTTACTTAACTTCCTTCCAGTTACAGAACTAATTTTCAATACTTAACACCCAGAGTCCTGTGCAGGTGGCTTGGGCTGGCCACCCCAAACATTGGCCTGGCTAACCTGAGTGTTTGTGTGGAAGGCAACCCTGCTGTCCTTCCATCAGAAGAGAGATGCTCAGTTGTAATTGCAGTATTTCTGATTGTGATTGAAAGCTGTTGGTTTCACTGTGACCTCTCTACACTTCCCTGCTTCTTGTGCCCAAGCAGGAGCTCCTGGCTGCCCCTGCACCATTCTGCAGGGAATTAGAAGGGATTTCTCTGTCAGTTATCAGGGGACTCTCCCTCTAGCAGCAAAGTCTGGCTAAAGCAGAGCACAGTGCTTTTCCCCAGCCCAGCCTTTACCACACTTGGACTGCCACCCCTCTTACCTTCACATTACAGCTTTAGTCAGCTGGTGATGCTAAACTTGCCTCTCATTTCTTTGCGACCACAACAGGCTAAAGTTATCATCGATGCTAATGACCGATTATTTAATTCTGTTTTTCCCGATGCCCCAGGTCACTGACTCGGATTACGAGGACGAGTTGCCCAAGCACTCCTTCGTGAACCATTACATGAGCGACCCCACCTACTACAACTCGTGGAAGCGGCAGCAGAAAGGGGTGAAGCAGCACCCGGCGTCCTACAGATACGAGGAGTGCACGGCCAGCGAGGCAGAGCCCTATTTCCAGACTGTCATCACCACACAGAGCTCAGGAGGGGTGTACACCCCCACGGGACAGCCCGCGCCCGGCTCCCGGACTCCAGTGACAGGATTCTCGTCCTTTGTCTGAGCGGGGCTGGGGACACGGCGGGACAGCCGCAGCGACCGCGTGTGCGTGGCCGGGGCGCTGAACTCGGGGGGACCCTCTCTGATCAGGGTAGAAACGGATGGGAACACACCTGAGGCTGGGTTGTTGGTGTTTTGGTTGGGGTTTTTTTTTGGTTTTTTTTTTTTTTTTCTTTCTGAAGACAATCAACTCTATAAAAACACGGAGCTGAACTAGCTGAACCTTTGTTTAAGAAAACAAAAAGAAAAAAAAGGAGTTCTGAACAGTGATGATTTTAACCACTTGTGAATAGTAGGGGTTTTTTAACCACTTTTTTTAACACTGCTTCAGGAAGCAGCTCCCATGCCCTTCTCCTTCCCTCTTTCTTTCTCTGCCCTCCTCCTGTCCCACTGCTCTCAAACAAGCAGGTGAATTCCCTAGATGCAATGAGTGACTCTGTGATGTGATTTGAAGAGAAAACATAAAACCTCCCAGGCTCCTTTTTCTTCCTTTTTCTCTACTCTTTTTTATTTTCTTTTTCTCTTCTTTTTAATTTTTCTCTGTCATCAAAGTTAAGTAGTAAAACATAGAAAATGGACACATTTTTAGGTGAAAAGCAGACACCTCTCTTCTCCTGGCTGCTCCACACATTAGGAGCACTGGCTGATCAGTGTAGGCTCTGATGTGTCACTGTGTCTGCTCTAAGCTCACTACTGGTGTATTTATATTGAATCACCGACCTGCTTTTCTTTCTTCTTCAAATGGGACCTGCTGCATTCTTTAAATATTCCAACTCCAGGGCCTTTGGAAGAGGAGATGGCTCAAAAAAGCGCTGTAGGCAGTGGTGGGTGAAGCAAGTGGGAAGAATTCAGATGTAAGGTCAGTTTATTATTGGTGTGGCTCTAATGCTCCTTGTGGACTGCGTGTACTACTTGAATCAGTCATTTTTTTTAAAGTCAGAGGACACAACCCAGCAAGCCAGAGGAATTTTTCAATTAAAAATTGCAGCGACAACCTAGAGAGTTTACTAATTGATGAGGGTTTTGATCATCAGAGTTACCATGCCCTGCCAACAGAAGTTGAACATCCTTTTTCACCCAGACTCTGCAGTTCTGTTTATTGGTCTGTAAAAAAGTACACAGTGGCAGGGTTTGTTTGATTTTACTTTTTTAGTACAAAGACACACCACACAGACTGGGTGAGTTTTGGTGTCCACAGGTGCCTTTTATTGATTCTGCAGCTTCGTATCTGGGAGAAGCAAAAAAGTGTCTCCAAATAAAGCTAACCAGGTTTTTCAGGCTTTGGGGTCATGAATTACCTTGTGCACATTTACAGCCTGCTCTGTGCACATGAACCTACAGCCTTTGGAAAGAAAAGAGGAGACTTCTAGTTTATTTTTCATCTTTTTGTACAGCTCACTTTTTGTTTTCTTCTTTTCTATCCTTTTTCTGAGTCTGTCATGTTTAGTAGCAAGTTGTTTACTCGCAAGGAAGTCATCAGGCGTTGAAAGAATCCAAGTAGCAACAGTCCTGGGTCACCAGACTTTTATCATAAGAGTTTGAAAGGTGAATTTGGAAGTAGGAGAGTCCTTGCCACATCAGGATCTGGCATTTTCTTGCAGGTGGATAAGCCAGGAAAATTGGTGCTTGCTTGGTCCTGTCAAGGCTCATGTGGGCGTTGTTGCCACAGAAAGTTGTCCCTGTCCTCTCGAGGGATGTGGGACGTCTGTGGCAGGGGGAGGTGGTGTCTTCAGAGCAGGTTGTTGAAATCAGGCTGCCCAGGGGCCTGGTTGGGAGTATCCTGGTGGCACCTCACCAGAACAGCTGAGGTCCAAGGGCCAGCTCAGCCTTGCTGTCACCTTTCAGTGCCTCTTGGACAGGGCAAACTATCTCAGAACTGCTTTTACTCTTGGGCACTGCCTCCAAGCCCTGCTGCTCTCGGTGCATGCACACTCAGCATAGCTTTGGCACTGGATTCCTGTTCTTCTCCAAAGGTTCCAGGAAGAAAAAGTTCAAAACCAAAAACTCCAGTGGGTGTGTTTAAGGGCTTTTGAGTTTGGGATAATGATCTGCAGCTCATTAGATGGCAAGGGACTTGCAAAGACACGGCTGAGCCAAAACCCTGTGAGTCATCCCCCTCTCTGCACCTGGGTAGGATGTGTGTGGGATGGAGATGGGGCTCCAAAGAGGATGACTTGGAGTGTGCTGTGAAGAGGAATGCAAAGCAAACAAAAAACCCACTGCCTTCTGTGCACTTTGACTGTTCTCTTAAGCCATATGGACTTTGCTTTAATTACTGAACTGCCAAAATTTGTTTTCAGTCTGTGTTTTTTGTTTCTTAGACAAAATTATCTATGTGACTTTCTGATTTGTTTTCCTTTTCCTTTGTCATTTCCTGCATCAGATTACATATTTTAGGCACGTTGTTTTTATACATTTGACACAACAATGCAATTGCTCTTGGAATTTTAATGGCCCTTGTCCAACAGGTGTAAGAGGTAGTGCTGCAGGAGGAGCCCTCCAAGGACCACTGAGGACTTTAGGGATGAAAATTAGTAAGAAGTAGATGGAACACCGAAGACTTTGCTCCAAAGGAAAGCATAGTGGAACTCCACATCTCCTGAATATTGCCTTACACTTGATGTAAGGTACAGTTACTCCTTGGGGCTGATCTGATACCACATTGAGAAAAAAAAAACCCAAGAAAACCATGGGGAATAAAGGAAATGGACTTCATGGCCACTGCTCCGCTGAAGGACAACATGGGGAGCAGCACAATCCATACAAAGCAAGGAGAAGAGACTGTTCCTTTTTTCTCAGAACCAGCTGCAACTAAAAAGCCTGAGCTTGCTGAGGACCTGCTGAGTTGGCTGTGTGGCTCTTTTCTTCTGACTGCTGTCGAAATAACAGGTTAGGTGTGATTCCTTTAGGACCTGTTGATCCCAACAAAGGTGTTTCTGTTCCATTCTCATCCATACTGTTGTCAGTTTTGGTTCTGTTGTGTTCAGGCTTTTCTGACACCTGGGTTTATTTTCGATAGGCACTTGCAGAGTGAGGAGGTGAAGTGCCCTGCCCAGCCCTCAGCTGAGCACAGGATGTGTTTTCTGCTGTTCAGGATCGTGTGTAGCTCCATGTGTGATGCCTCCACCTTCTTGCTAACACGCTCAACTTGTAAAATATGGTTAATAGGTAGGTTTTATTTACTTCACATATCAGGGAAATTGTTTTATCTGGAAGGAAATACTCCATCAGTTAGGAAGAAAGCTCTATTTCGTTGCTGCAATCTTTGGAAATTGCAGCCTTGAAATACAACTTTTAAACATTAGTTGTCATGTTACAGTAACTTCACCCATTGAATTTGCTTCCATTTCCATCTTCCTGTTTAGAATAGTCTTGAAAAATGAAGGCTTAAAAAGCCTTTTCAGGATATTTTTTTTTAATTTATTTCCCTTCCCCTGTTTCTCAGGTCTCTTGGTGACTGTTACTGAAAAATAAAAGCAGCATCATGAAATGACCAAGGGAGACATTTCAGGGAATGGTTTAATAGGAGCTTGTTTTTCATGCAATAGCCATAACAATATCCAATCTCCTGCAGGTAAAAAGTGCCCGAGTCTTCACCCCCTGCAGGGCTGAGATGACAGCAGTCACCACTGTCAGTAATGCCCCCAGCCCCAGACTTCAAGTTGTCCCTGTCATAAATCACATGCAAAAGTGCACACATAAAGGAGCTGTGCTGTTCCAGCCCACTCTGAGTAGAGTATTTTATCCCCCCCAAAATGCATGTCACACGTCGTGTGTCCCCACCATGACCCACACCATTGGCTGGAGTATTTTCCATTCCTGCCTTTTAATGCTCTGATGTTTGGGCAGGGCCAGCGCTGTGCAGGTACAAATGGCAATGGTGACAAGGGACAGGAGAGGGCACTCCTTTGCTTTCATCAGTGACAGTCTCTTATTTCCTACCCTGGGAGTCACTCAGGGACTGCCTTCATGGGGAGGGCAGGGAGAGGTGAGAGCAAAGGCTTTCATCAGCAGTTACTAAAGGAATCACACTTTGGCCAGTGATCCCACTTTTGAGAGCAGTTGGCATGACTGGAGAGAAGAAAGAAAAGTACACAGAAAAGAAACTAATCTATTACTCAAAAGGATTGCTTTTCCCTCTTCATTTTGAGTGTTTAAACCAGTGATGTTTTGCAGATGGGCCAAGATCTCATTTTTCTTCCTTATACCAAGGTCTCTGCCAGAAGCTATGTAGCAATTGTTTGGACTAAATATCTTGACATGGGGATGCATTTATTATCCTTGCCATTGCTTCCCTCAAGAAATCCATTGGGTCATCCAAAGATTATCTAATCTACTTTCCAAAAAGGGAAGAGAGAGAGATCTTTATACATACAGAGCACTGGTGTCTTCTCCCACACATTGCTTTCAGATATACGGGACAAGTTGTTGGAGAAAAATCCTTTTAGAAAAGGAATTCATCAGAAATTTTAAAAGAAAGCAAACAACCACATAAGAAAGATAACCTCTGGCAGAGGTATTAGAAATCTTGAAGTCCAGAAGCCTGTGATGTGTAAGAGTGACCAAGATGCCAAGACCTCCTGGTTTTGCTGATCTCCTGTACCAGTAGCAGCCAGAAGGACACGTGCAATGAGGGGTGATGTTTGGAAAGGAAGAACCACAGAGCTGCTGGGACATGGGCAGGTTGTACTGCAAACGGCTCCACTCAGCCTGGAGTTCCTGCTAGTTCAGTCACATTCCTTAGGTTGCTTTTATAGGTTGTTGCCAGCACATGTGGAATCCACACATTATCAAAGTGTTCCTAGAAGGTAGGAGGTTACCAGAATGAGGAAAGGTTTGTTGTTGCAGCGTTCAAACAAAGCCACACGTGTGATGATGTGGTTCTACAAAACCCATTGAAACCTCCTTATGGAAACTACCCTTGGATTAGGAGCATGCTCACCCCAAGACTAAACATGATGGGCCTGAAATGGCTCCACCTGACAAGTCACAGAATCCCAGAATGGTTTGGGTTGGAAGAGATCTTAAGGATCACCTTGTTTGAACCCCCCTGCTATGGACATGGACACCTTCCACTGTGACCAGGTTGCTCCAAGGCCCATCCAACCTGGCCTTGGACACTTCCAGTCCCTTCTGTTCTTTGTATTTCTGTACTCCTTTTGTCCTCCCCGTCCTCCCAGAAAAAGAAAGCTGCCTTGCACTTTGTGCAGGTGTAGAGTCTGCCATGCCCGACAGCAGAGAGCCACAATGGATAAGCACACACGTGACACCTGGGATAGGTGAGATTTGTTTGAACAAGGAGTGAAGTACCATTAGCACTTGAGATTCAGGCTCTGACTCAGAATTTTATCTTCTCAAAGCTGCCACTTGCCCACTTTAAATGGCCTTGGGGCCTCAAGACTTGACAGGAAATTCATTATTTCAATGCTGTTTGATCACTGTGCACTTTCTTGGAGCTTGAATCACTGGATACAGAGACTGGATTGGGGTTACAGAGCTTTATATCAAGGTGTTTTCCCATTTGTGTCCAAGTCACTAGATTTGGGAACTTCTGCTACCACTGAATGGTGGCATTCTGCAGGTGGGAAGTGCCACCAGGGCTCCCTTTGATGTCATTGCGCCCCTGAGCCGTGCTGGGGTCTGTCACAGTGCAGTGGGAGCTCTCAGGTAGCAGAAAGGTGCAAGAACCCCATATTCTGGTGATTTTGTAGCTGGTCACTTTGCCTCTCTTGGGCTGGAGTCCATCCTCTGATTTGGTATCTGCTGTCAGCTATGGGGTAGGATCACCTCCCACAGCTGTGTCTGAGCTACCCCTCGGTGTACTCCGGTTATCGGATCATTGCTTTTAATTCAGTGTCTCCTTGGAGATTTGCCCTGGATTTTTGTTCCACACCTCTTGTTAGCCTCACCTTCACCACTCCACTATTTTATATGAGAAAGTTACTTCTTCTTTTGCAAACTTGCTTCTGATTAAAAGAACCCTTTTGGAAACATCTGTGTCCTTGGTACATTTGTTCTGTAGAAGGGAAAAAAAGGATTTTTCCAGGCTCTTCTGTTGCTGAAGAAGTTTTTGGGTGTCTTGCCAACATGCTCACGAGTTAATGGCTCAGGATACTGAGAATGTAACACGGACTGAAATTCCTCACTGTTTGCTCTGGACTGTAAAATCTTACAACCCCTGCTGCTTCTCAGCGAAGCTGACACTCTCAAATAGTTTCCACACAAAATTTGATCAGTCTTAAATATTTTATTATTTTGCAGCAATAAACTTCCTCAGATTCTTAGTACAGGAGAGTCAAAACCCACTCAGAAACAGAACATCATGGGGCCAGCAGTTTTTACACATTTGTCCCCTCCCCAGCAGTGTTGTAGCAGTTGTTAATCAGTTCCCACAAACGTGCAGATGTTGGGGAGGCAGGATGAGATCCCAGCTGGGGAAAATCAGGGCAGCTCTGTTATTCCAGGGTGGTTGGTTGTGCTTTTCACCCACTGAGGATCTGGCCTAGAGAAGCAGACTAAACACAGTCAGGTCAGCTACAGCTCTGGTGGGAGAAATGAGGGCAAGAAATCAATGTTTTCCAAGTGGGAGAAGGGAAGGAAAAAAATAGTCAAACTGTGAAGGAAAGAACTCTCATTCTCCTGCTCCTGAAAGGATATTATAAATAATGCAGTGTTGTATAAATACAGGCAGCCCTTTGCAGCTGGGAGTTTGTAATAACCCAGAGGTATCACTGTACCCATTTTGAAGATGAAAATCCTCCCGCCACAGAATTTTGTGAACGAGACATTATCCTGCAAAATTGCCATAAGGTGCAGAAGTGCTTTTTTGAGGCCATTTGGCTCCAAAGTTTATCATCCTCCAGCTTCCAGCCCTTACTCCTCTCGGGATGTGTTTCCCCCACACGTTTTTGTGGCTAGGATTGGAGCACGGATATAAACATGGGAGTGGATGGGAAATCTGCCACGGTATTCGTAGCCTAAACAATACCAGAGAAAACAGATTGGCTTCCTGCCCTGCCCTGAACAGCACAAGCAGTGGCTTGACTGAATCAAGTAATCTAGGCTTTCATTACTGATCCTTTTCCTCCTATTTGTCTCTTTTGTTCGCTCTTTTTCCCTCTGCGTTTTTGCTCCAGGGTTATTTATTTTTCTCTTCACTCCTTTTCTTTTCTGTTTTTTCTTTCGTAAGCCTGCTTCTTGTTTTTATTATTTTTCCTCTCCACCTCTTGCCTCACTAATTATTTTCATTTCAAACCTGCATTTCCCACAAAACCAAAAGGAACTTTATGTGAACACATGGTTTTTTGTTGGGTTTTTGTTCACTTCCATGGTGCTCCAGGAGTTCTTTAGCTTTGCTGTCTTGTTTAGTTAGAAATGCCAGGCACCTCCCTCCAAGCCCAGGCGGTGTGGCCGCTGACTTCCCAGCCTGGTAGAAACCTTCATTAAGTAGGTAATTGGCACGTTCATCACCATTTGTTAACGAGTTAGGATAATCCTGAATCAGACGAGGCTGATGTGTGAAGTCATTCTTCGAGGCTTTACAAGGCAAATTTGTCAGCAGCGCTGAAACCTGTGAAGTCTTGTGGAGTCAGAGGATCAGCACCTGCCTGTGGAGGAACAAGGAAGCTGCAAACCATGGTTGGTGACAAAAATGTGTTCAGAGGAAGAAGGGACCAACACCCAAGGTGTCACTCAAAGGTAATTCCTGCTTTGTGCAACTTCCAAGGGGTTCTGTGCACCCTTTATGCTGATGACACACACCCTAGAAAAGCAGCTGCAAGGACTTGTTCTTTACCCTGAGCCTCCTTAGTCTGAGTTTGTGCCCTTTATCTACACCTTCACAGAAGGTGTAGATCAGGCTGAAAGGCAAGTTGGGGAAAAGCCTGTGTAATATAACCTGGGGCCTCATGCCAAGAGTGACAAAATGCATGACAAGCACAGGTGACCTCACCACAGCCCTGCCAAACTGGGAAGGATGAATATCCCACCTGTGGTAGGAGGAAATTGAGGCACAGGCCAGCTTTGCCTATGGGACCAAGCCACAGTCTGTGTGGCTGCTATGAGTGTGCCCAAGTGGCCTTGACTGCAATGTCCTCAGCACAGGGCAAAGAAAACACATCTTTCTTACAAAACAGCAGGATGAGTTATTTTTGGGTCTTTATAAATTGTCTGTTTTCCGACACTATCATTCTTACCCTACCAGGGGAACACAACTGACCTAATTAGAGTCTAATTCCAACAGTACAAGGCTCAACTTTTAAATACAAACTTTTTCAATCTTGAGTTATTTTTATGTATATACAAGCACATCTGATTGGTATGAGCCCCAGAGGTGGGGGGCAGGGGAGGAGCAGGGTAAGGGGAGTCATCAAAGAAGCTGATAGTGGGAAAATTGGGATAAACAAGGGTCAATTTTCAGCTGTATTTATGAGACTGACTTAATCTGCTGGGAGACTGTATCCTCTGGGATTAAACCTCACATAACCTGATGAGAATTGGGAAATGTTTTATCCTCCGCTATGGGGAAGACTGGCAGAGGAAGGATTCAGTATTTCAATCCTCTGTCCAGCAAAAAACATCCAGGGTGATCGATGAGGACACTTGCATTGATCCATAGCTGTCTCCACAGCACAGAAGAAATTAAAAGGTGAGAGAAAGATGCTTGTTTTCAACGAAGCCTATTTCACAAAGCCAGCAAGGGTTAATCCAACCAGCGAAATGCTTGGCTTTAGCTGCAATAGAGAAATCCTGTGAGGTTGAGTGATAAGCCTCCAGCCATACCTGCTTGGATTCTCAAGGACTGTGCCTGAACATGTTGGGCATGGCTCACATCCAGCAGCTGCTGATAGGGAGTCCACAATGCCAAATGACTCAAAAGCCAAACAGCTTCATCCCTGCCCTGAGTGCATACCCAGCATGTGTCCAGAAATAATGCCCAGAACCCAGGCACTGGAGACAGAAACAATGGGCTAAACTCTGCTCTTGGGCAGCAATGTGGCTCTGAGTGCTGGGTCTGGCTGAACAGAGATGCTGACTCCAAAATAGATTCCAGAAGACTGGATTGTTTCTAACGTGTGTCCTTGTGAGATAGGGTGGGTTTGGAGGTAAGGGGATGGTGGTAGAAAGGGCTGCATGTCATGTGTTTGGAGATGATGGTTTCAGGGTCATGTCATGATTTTTGTCTTTTCTGGCTTGACTTCTGGTTTGGAAGCGGCTCAGTAGAAATTGAGGTCATTTCAAGTGGTGCAATGACACTTTCTGAAAAGCACTGGCTGCTTCATGCAGTGAGACTGAGCTACCAGCTGGGAGGTCTGAAAAGCCAGAGTTGTTCTCTGGTACAGTGTGAGACAGGCAAAGGAGAAGCTGTCCTTGGAGGAGCTGGTGTCGGAGCATGAGTGGGAGTGCACACAGCACTGCCCCCGCCACGCTTTCCAGAATTGGTTTTACACTTTAACACTGGCTATGGCTTATAATTTTCCATTCTTGCTCAGAAATTATAGAGGAGTGAAAGGGAGATGGGTTTCAGCTGTCAGCGCTTCAGGAGCATTCAGCAGCATTGCTGGATGAAAGGAACAACGTGGTCTTTTTGCTCTGCAGAGGTCTCAGAAATACCCAGGCATGAAGCACTGTGTGGTTTTGGGCCTGGTGAGAGGGAAGGCAGAAGCTGGTGCCAGCCCTTGGTCCTCCCCTGGCTGCTGGAGCTCTTTGAAGATGTCATACATCTGGTGCTTTCCCATTTAGTCCTTTCAAGAGGCTCATTTGAGAGCAAGGTTTGTAAGGAAGAGCCAGGAATAAACAGCTCATGATGGCGTTTGTGGGATGAGAGGAAAATAAGAAGGGAATTGTTAAAGATGGGACAGTCAGTGAATAAAAGCCTGGTTATCAATGGGGCTGACATTTTGCTATGGCTGTTGGACTGTGTGTGTCACAACATGACTCTTCCCATAGTATGTGGAGGAAAGGAAAACCTTTGGGTCTGTAACACAGCAGCTAACAAGACATTATCTTGCAAATAAGATAATAAGCATTATCTTGTTTGCAAGATAATGTCTCATTCTCTCTAACAGAGAGCCTGAGATGCAGGGGAGTGTTTGTCTCCTGGGGATGGCCTTCCACCAGTGCTCTGCACTCTTGCAGGGCTTCTCTCCCCTTGGCCTCGTTCAGTCCCACCAAGCAGACAGTTGTGAAATCACCTCTCCTTCAGGGACCCTCTAGTTAAAATTTTTCTTTCTCTCAGAGCTTTTATAAACTGAAGTTCTGCATGAGTTTTAACATCATCCTTTGTGCCCTATCAGTTCAGTCACTGCTCTCCAGTTGGTCTAAATTGCATTGTCCCATTTTTACTGGTGACTACAGCCAGTTATCACAGTTCATGTCTCCTTCTGTTTGTGTTAGCCATGGTGACCATCAGCTTTTGAATGCCCAGGTATCTCTGTTCCTTGGCCACCTGTTCCCTCCTGGCTCCGAGGAGCGCGGCGTGTTGGCACAGCAGAAGGGTGCTGTGCTCCAGGGTTACTGACACAAACACAGGAAGGGTACCCAGGGCATGAAAGCACTCTGCCATTGCAAAGAGGAGTGGTAGATAATATGTGAGTTAATATTGAACTGGGATTGTTTCTGGGCTGGCACAGTAAGAACAAACAGGTCAGGAACCACAGCTCTGTGAGGGATCACGTGGAGGGCAGGGCCATGGCTTCAGTGCTGACCATCACAGGCCACCGTGCTGTGGGGGAAGAGGGTCACACTCACTTATTCCTCCTCTCCCCAGGGCATAAGAATAAATAGTCTTTTAATAGCACTGTGTGCATCCCCAGCAAGTCTTTTTAGAGCCCTTGGGATTTGTTATTAATGGGGAAAGCAGTGGCAGTGTGTTGGTGTCAGTAGAAGGGCGATGACAGAGAGGCTGAGGCCATGTGTGCTCATGACCCAGAGGAGGACATTCCTTTTGGACCACTCTGGGTCCTTCATAGGTAGAAGTCTCTGACCCTGGAAACAGCACAAGGGCTGTGAAACAGCTCTGCCTTCTAATATATAACCACACAGACCAGCACATCAGAGAGGTCACTGGCATTGAGGTGGCTCCTACCAATGGGGTTTAGCAACTCTCTTGAAGATACCTCCTATTAATAAGTTATTACCTGAAATGTGAGGGGTGGAAGGGAAGTGACATTTTTGTGAAAGAGGTGAATTAGAAGGTGATGTCAACTTTCAGGCTGTTGCTATTTTTCACTTGTTCTAGCACATTTGTTGCACGAGTGCAGTAGGGAGCACTCATCATTCCCCATTTCTTACCACAAGAGGTTTTTGCTGGACCACCAGCCTTGGATAGACTAGAGTTGTGTAGCCCAGACAATGGGCAATTTTCTTCCCTTCTCTTAGACAAGAGGCTGGGATGCCACAGCAGCCTCTCCCCTGCAGCCCTGCTGTACAATTTGCTTGCCCACAGTGCTAAACCCCTTTAAATGTTACCAGAAGAATGATCTGGAGAGCCTTTCCCTCTGCTTTATTCCTCCTGGGTGCCATTTCAGTGATATTCACGTTAGAAAAATAGTCTCAGTAAGTACAGAGTATACCACCACGTTTGGCCTAAAGAGCTGTGTAAGGATAAAAGCATCACTTTAATACATGCAATTTGTATAAAATTATCTGACAGTGAGTGTTCAGAATGGCCCCACCTGCAGCTCTGAGTCATGGCAGCAATTTTGACTGGGAGGTGGACATTTTATCAACTATGATTTTCTCACATCTGGGGAGCTGGAGAGACACAGCACTTCAAGAGACCTGCAAAAAAAAATCTAATTACTAATTTGTTTTGGACAAATTAGTAATTTCCTTCTATGCAAAGATGCTGCACAGTTTATTTACATATTTTGGGGGCTAGCTAACATTCTTTTTTTCCTCTGAAGTCTTTCCTTGCTTCAGTTTCTGTGTGAGGGAGGAGAAAATACTGAACCACAAACCCACTTCCTATGGAGAAATCACAACAGCTGTTAAAAATTATTGGAAAATCAAAGGGTTTGTGTGAGGGAAGAAATGCAGCTAATCCCAACCTGGGAGTTACTGCTCAGCACCTGGTTTCTCCTCCTGCCTTTCACTGCTATTCTTTATGTCCTTCTGGTATGGGACCTCTCAAGGAGAAGAACCAGCCTTTGGATGCAAGAGAAAGGATAACTCCCCGAGTACAGTTGCTTCAAGGTGTCTTAAAAGGGGCAGATCCCATAAAATGGAGAATAAAGTTCCTGTCACAACACACTGCTACAGCTCAGCTCTTCAGAGCAGCCTGGAGAAGCAGGAATCAGGGATGTGCCGTCATAAAATGGTTAATTGATTACTGCCAGCCAGTGATTATGTGAATCATTGAGCACATCGTGGCTGTGCAATGCTGGAGATGTCTGAGACACTGACCTACCAAAACTGGCAGTGTTGCTGCTTAGCTCTTCCATGTAAGTGTGGAGGTCACTGCTGAACCCACTGGCAGCTCAGCACATGCTGCACGTGTTTTATGAGGCAAAAGGAATGTTTGGGCAGAGGCAAAATTCACTGCTGGCCTGCAGGCAGAGCCACATGAGATGTGACTGGTAGGTAATTGCAGAAGCACTTGGTTTCCTTAAGGGTGAGTGTGCCAAAGGCAGGGGAGTAATGTCCGATGCAGGTGAGTGTGATGTAGGGTCCTTGTGGGTCTACTGGCAACTTCAGAGAACACAGAGAAGGGGATGGTGCTGGACTGAACAGAGGAAGAGATTTGTGGACCTTCTCGGTGTGACAGGGACAAATGACACCACGTCCTGACCCATCCCCACCCACCAGCCCAGCGTGTTTGCATACACTGGAACTAAACTGGCCAGAGGCTCCACTGTGTCCCCCATACAGGTAATGTATTCCCATTTATCTGACAGAAAGCAGCCAGCCCAGTGTCTGTGCCTGAGGGGGAAACTGAACTGCCTAAAGCCAAATGTCATCATCTTGTGCAACTTGAGTGCAGAGAGACCGCCCGGGGCAGAGGGAATGTGGGAATCCATCCCCAGGCGATGAGGCTGGGGAGTGCTGGAGATGTGGGCACCGACTGTGGGACCGCCCGGCCCGCGGCACCTCCTGCCCACACGGCCCTGTCCGGGTGGCTCCCTGGGGCTGGCAGGTCACCGACTCAGGCAGAAGCTCCACCGGCACAGGTGAGACTACAAGTTATGCTGCCACAGGATTGATCCTTCAGAGGATCTGCTTTCCAGCCTGGGCAGGTGTTTGGTGCAGGTCTGTCTCCTCCAGCCCGTTCCCTCCTGGACCCGAAACAGGAGATACAGGGCGCGACATATGGAGGTAGGAGAGGAGGCACAAGGGAAGGCGCGTCTGCACAGACACCCCCGGAGCTGGGACAGACGGGACACAGGAGCAGCTCCTAGTCCCTCCAGAGGCAGCACGAGGAGCTCGGGGCGCTGCCGCTTGTGCAAACCGCCCTTTCAGCAATTTCCAGCCGCAAGGGAGAGGGGACCGACACCTCGGTCCCGGAGAACCCCGCTCTCGGGGGACGCGCCCGGGGCCCGGCCCTGAGGCACCGAGGGGCGGGGAGGCGCCGCCTCCCTCACGTGATGGCGGGCACGGGCCGGGGCGCGGTGGCGGGACAAGCGGGCGGACAGCGAGCACCATGCAGCTCCTGCCCAGCCTCTCCCCCGTCACTTGGCTGCTCCTCGTCGCCCTCCTGTGCCTCGTGGCCCTGTAAGTAGAGGCCGGTCCCCTGGAGGACCGGACAGAAGAGCCCGGTGCCAGTGCGGTTCGAGTGAATTAGCGCTGAAACCACGCGGGACCCCCGCGCTGCCCTCAGGGCGCAGCGAGGGCTGCTCAGGGCGGCTGCGGGGCCTCGCTGCCAGCGGGAAGGAGCGAGCTGGGCTCGGCGGGGAGGGAAATTAAAGGAAATCCGTGACTTTTTTAAGTTTTTCCCAGGAAGGCACTTCCGGTTGTTTAAAGACAGAAGCGCCCGTGACGTCCTTGGGCCGTGCCAGCTGGGAGCAGCGCAGGGCGATGCCGGAGTTGTTGCTAGCAGAACCCTCCCGATTAAGTAGTTCTGTTGGCAAAACTTCGGCTTATATGGCTCAGGGGAGCTGTAATGAGCTATACAGGCAAAAACTTAATTTTGCTGTGGTAATTTATGTCCCTGCCGTGCCGCTCTACTGCGGCCACCTGAGCATCGCAGGAGGTCTTTGCAAAGACAAACACAAGGGCAGGCCTCAGCTTCAGAAATCACTCCGAGATCTTTCCTGAGTCACCTGAGCCACAGTTGTCTGAGCTGGGCAGCTAAATGAGGCCCGGAGGTGCCCAGGTACATTGGTTTGCTTTGGCCGGGCTGCAGCTCCTTTCAGCCCTTGTCTTCCATTAAAACGTATGCCAAGTGATCCTGCGTTTCTTGCAAAGAGTATCTTCAGCAGGACTGCTACTGGTCCACAATTTCAGCTTGCCCTGAGTGACAGAAACCAGTTATTTGAGCAGTTCCCTATGCTTAGGAAGAAGTATCTTCTCTTTTCATTGCCTAAGTGCTTCTCACATGCTCTTTGTTGGCAGCTATGGGATATGGCCCTACCGGACCTTCAAGAAGCTGGGCATTCCTGGCCCACGGCCTCTGCCGTTTGTGGGAACTTTCCTGGAGTACCAGCATGTGAGTACCAGCAGCTGCTGCTCTGTAGTGTCTTAGATCCTTCTTGTGGCTGGTGCTGTTTTCCCCATTCTTTGGGCATCTCTTTCCTTTGTCCTTGATTCAGTCAGATGAAAATTATGCTTTTTGGTGGGAAGCTCTTTGGACACACAGAGAACATAAAAGTTCAGGCTGACCTGAATGAAGTGTGCTGTATTATAAAACTACTTTGTAATTTAAATTTTTTGTTTCTCCCTCTGTTTCTACCTGGTCTTGAGCAACTGAAGTTCTGTTGGAAACAAAAAAAAAAAGTATTGGAGAGATTTCTAAGACTGCTGTTTTCTGGGAACTGCATGTTTTTTTGCCCTTTTTATCACCAACCTGAAGAGGCCGAATTAGCTCCAGAAATGCTTCATCCAATCACTTATTTTTGGGCCAGCCTGAGACTAAGCCAGACAAATACATTTTTAAATAGAACTCAAACATTCTCAAGCTACCAAACCTCATCAAATAGCAAGGCAGTAGCTGACCACAGGTAACTGGTTGCAAATGCAGAATAAGTGTATTGGCTTCAGTAAAAGAGGTGTTTTACTTGTATTTGCTGGGTTCACATCATTCATGTTGCCTCTCACTAAGGGTTTTGTGAGCCTTATGTGTCTCGTAAGTTTCATTGTTACATGTAACATCAGTTAAAACCTGAATTGAAACAAAATAAAAGTCTGTGTTCAGTAACTGCAGAGGAAGATCGTATGAAGACGAGACGGCAGCAGCTCTAACTTGTTGAGCAGAAGGTGAAAGGACACCCTGGGATCAGTTCTGCCTCCTAACTCTGCTGACTAAAACTTTGTACCCTGTCATACCTTGTCTTCATTACATTTTTAGATCAGGTTGGGTGGTAGAAGTTGAAAGTGCCTTTTTATTTTTTCAATCTCTGCTCTCTTTTTTCTCTCCAATGCGAATGTCCCCATAGCATCTGCATGATGCTTAAGAGGACCATGCACCTCCCAACCTCAACACCTCTGCCACTTCCAATGGGCTGTGGGATGCACTGTGCTAACAGCTGTGGCCTGCTTTGATCAGTTTTCACTAGAAAACTGTTCATTTCTCCTTTCTTCTTTTCCAGGGAGTCCACAATTTTGATCAGAAATGCTTTGAAAAGTATGGAAAGATCTGGGGGTGAGTTTCTACAGAACAAAACTACCAGTTTGGGGTGCTCCACAGCCCCAGAGTAGAATGGAAAAAGTTACACTGATGTTATATTCCTCAGTACTGTAATTCCAGCAGTGACAGTGTGGGATAATCAAGGTTTAGCACTGGGAAAGTCTCCTCCCATCTCTCCAAGACTTTCTCCTGCTGGGATTTCAGTGTGGTGTGGGGCTGAGATGGTGATGGCCAGTTTGTGGGGTCATTTTCTTGCATAAGCTTTGAAAATCACCTCCAGTGCTTGGTGTCAAACTGAGCCTCCTGCCTTTGAAGCTACTTTTCTGTGTCTGGAGCAGAAAGCAAGCTGCAGGCTGCCACAGTGTTTTTCATCTTGCTCCCTGCTTCTCCCAGAGCTGGGGCACAAGCTACCTTTCAACCTGCCTCCCTGCTCCCTGCACAGTGCTTGTTTTATGCAGAGGCTTCTTATCATGCTTCCACTGAGAACCTCTCAAACCAAAACAAAATTGCTCTGCAAAAAAAAATCCTGGGAGGCTTCATGAAACCTGGTGCATTTTTTTGAAAGATTAAATGTTCGCAAGCTTCTTGAAGATGGCAGCTTCCCTGAGCTGTGGCCCAGGGCTCCCTGCCCTTTAGCCCACACCACAACTTTTAAGTTTTTCTGTCTCTGTTGATTGGAATATGGAGGAGACAGATGAGGTTTTCACCTCTCAGTGCCTTGTAGGCCAGGCAGGAAATCTCTTTCCTCCACAGGTAGATTGTTTGGTGTGTGTTTCTTGTCTCCAGCCATCAGTAGTGGAAACAGCTCAGACAGCCCAAGTGCAGGGGATCAACATCGTGGCAAAAAGCTGCCTTTTATCTAAACCCACACAGCTTTGGCAACTCTTCAGTACCACAGACAATTGCTAGAAATGTTCATGTTGCCCATGTTTGTCACTGTCATTCCCTTTCTCCTCTTTCACTACATCACAAACAAATTCCAGCCTCATCCTTCCAGCTGTTTTGTCAGAGGGCCCAAACCTCTTTGTGCCGTGGCTCTGGCCATGGACAGAGCAGGCTGCTTTTGCTCCAACTGACCACGAAGGATGGACTGACTGTGGGTTTCTATTGGCTTAGGTTTTATGATGGCAGGCAGCCTGTGCTGGCTGTTTTGGACCCCGTCCTCATCAAAAACATCCTGGTGAAAGAGTGCTACAGCATTTTTACTAATCGCCGGGTAGGTACCCAGTCCTGTGCTTTGCTGTTCAGTACAGAGCATATGCAGCAAGAAAGGAGTTTCTTCTTGGTTTCTATTCTCCTCTGAGCCCTTCAGCAAGTACTTCCCCTCTGATGTGCCTCAGTTTATTGATGGTACCAACATCAAAACTCTGCTAGGGAGGTGCAGAGTCCGCTCTGGCTGGGACATTGTGCCATCAGCCTGGATGTGCCCTAGGGGCTGATGTAATTTATGATTCTTAGACTTTTGTTTCCGTTTCTGTTGTTGAGGTGGAGCTGACATGACTTCAGGGGCCGAATCAACACTCCATGGAAGATTTTTCTTTGCATTTTTGTCACATGGAAGGGGGCTGTAAACCTTCACCTGTCTCCTGTTCCCATGTGCAGAACTTTCGTCTGAACGGGATCCTGGAGTCAGCCCTCAATGTGGCTGAAGATGAGCAGTGGAAAAGGATTCGTACGGTGCTGTCTCCAACCTTCACCAGTGGGAAGCTGAAGGAGGTAAAGCACAGGCACTGGTACTTTGCATCCATAGCTGGAGGAGAACTGAGCTGTTTCTGAGTGCAGACCTTCCCCTCAAATGGGGAAGCCGCCCTGTTTGCCAGGACCACATCCATGAGCACCTGCATTGTTGGTACCATTCAGCAATGCAGTGTCTGGCTGCCATCCCAGGGAGGGAGTCAGGAGAAGGGGGTGGGGGATGAAACAGCACACAAGGCATTGCAAGCTGAGGCTGTTGGTTCTATGGCCTGTATGCTCATCCTGCTAAACACACCAGGCTTGTCCATTTTCCATGCACCCAGGAGCCATGGTCATCCCAGCTGGAGTGGATGCTAAGCTGGAGTGGGAGCTGTGCGTGGATTTTTGGAGGAGAGCCTTGCTCAGTCCTAGTCAGATGAGCTCTCTGCACAGGTTGTTAAGATGAGAGAAAGCAGTGACTGAGGCCTGGAAAAGAGACCCTTCCCTTGCTTGCCCTTCCTCCCCAAGCCAGATGTGGCAAGTAGCAGATGGCAGTGTGGCCCAGCCTTGTTTGGTGGCAGAGAAAGAGTCAACAGTGCTTTCTGCTTTGGTTTGCATTTCAGATGTTCCATATCATTAATCACTATGGTGAAAAATTAGTGAAAAACATTGAGAAGAAAGTGGCTAATGACGAGTTTGTGGCTGCAAAGGAGTGAGTAACTGTGTGGGGCTGACAGGAAAGGGTTTGTATTCAGTGTGGGGAAGGGACTGTTCTGAAGAGCCTTTTTCACACTGCAGCATGGATCCCTTGTCAGCTATGGAAGCAAACTCCACAGCAGTCATGGGCATGGCATGTTCCTCAGCACTGGGCTTGCTGTGCTCTGCTTTGCTCAAATGGGAGAGCTGTGCCCTTTCCCCATTTCATTTTACTGGGGATGCATTTTGAGGTAGGAAGCATTTCCCAGAGTTTTTCTAGAAGCTGCACAAGATACAGTATTTTTGGATGTCATTTTTGCAATCTCTTTTACAGATGAAAATCAGAATATAGTTGTTGTTACCCGAGACTGCAGTGCTTTCCAACTACAGCTTAGGTTTTTGAAGCTTAGAGAAGTTGTGGGAATTAATGCAATGGGGAAACTTCAAAAATAAAGTGATGGTTGCTGCCAGGTCAAGACAGACCTACTATGATAGAACTGTGAATTAAGAGAGATTCCTTCTCACAAGGATTGTTCCTAGATGGGCTCTTATTTACTGCTGTGGTTGGGTTCATCTCATTCACTCTCTCTTCTTCTCTATTCAGCATTTTTGGAGCTTACAGCATGGATGTGGTGACCAGCACTTCTTTCAGTGTCAATGTTGACTCCATCAACAACCCCAATGACCCCTTTGTCACCAACATTAAGAAATTTCTCCAATTCAGTTTCATAAGTCCTGTGTTCTTACTTTTAGGTAAGACAAACCTCATCTCATATAGCCCTGAATCAATGTCAAAGGTGCTGCATTTTCTGCAAGCTTCCTCAGTAGCTTTGAGTCCTTTTTGCCAAATGGGAGATGCTCAGCACTTAGCAGGATTAGATTTACAGTCTCAGATCTGCAGAAATATTTCCCCAGGGAAACCACAGCCAGGATTTTAGCAGCCCATGTGGATCTTGGCAGCATCCTCCTATGAGGAGAGACCCTGTCTGCAGAGATGGTGGGGAGCTGCTCTAGAAGAGAGTTGCACTTAGTGTGGTACTGTGGTCATAAAGTAACATATGGAGGAGGTCTCAAGTGCTGTTGCATCTCAACCATCGTTAGGTAAAAAGAGATGGAGACAACAAAAAGGGTCAAGGTCCAGATGTGCTGCTTCTTTCTATGCTTTGGGCCAGTTTGGATTTTCCCAGGGCCCCTTTGAGCTCAAGTGTGTTGGTCTCTTCTTTCCTTTTAGTGTTGTTCCCCTTTGTTACCCCTGTGCTGGAAAAGATGAAGGTGACTCTGTTACCCTCAGATGTCATGGACTTCTTCAAGAATGTCTTCACAAAAATGAAGAAGGAACGGGAGAAGGGCAGCAGCACGGTGAGTCCAGCCTAGGTGGCCTCTTCTCTTCAGGAAAAGTCCTGAGTGCAGGAGGAATCTGGTGGCATCCTCAGAAGCTGTGGCGTGTCACCTGCTCTCCAAGCCCACCAAACCCAAGAAAGGCCAGAACCACACCCTGCTTGGGGGTCCAAGTGGAGAAAGTATTTGTGTTCCTGAAGGGTCTGTAGTCCAGACTCTCATGTACTGAAGCCATGAGGTGTGAGTGGAGCAGGTGTCTCAGCAAGGGACTTGTGCTGGACAAGGTTTGCCTCTTCCCCACCCACATCTTCTCTGCCTCTGTTGCTCCCCAGGACCGGGTGGATTTCCTGCAGCTCATGATTGAATCGCAGAACTCACACGATGGCTCCAAGTCTGCTGAGACCAACTTGGACAAAAGTATGTCTTGAGATGTGTCCTCCTCTCAGCAGAAAGCAGTCGTTCCTTCTCCATTTTAAAGGGAAGTAGGGAGAGGATTTTAGTCATTAATCCCATTAAGATTCAGGGTCTTAGTAGTGGGGCCATAATGATGTTTATCACAGGTTAGCCATATTTTTATTGTATCTCATTTTGTGGGATAACTTCTGAGGTGTGTTTGTGCAACAAAGAACAAAAAGAGTGAGTATCTCCTTACCCCCATTTCTTACTTTGTTGTCTCTGTAGGCCAGCAATGTTGGCTGTATATCAAAAAGCACACAAAGCACATATGCTGTGTGTACCTTGCTCACCTGTGAGCTCACCTCTGTTCCCTATCCTAGATAAACTGTAAGATAAAGGCTCAGCCAATGCATAGTCCTGGTCTGTCAACTCAAGGCAGGATGCTTTTAAACTTTTGAAGTGCCAAGACAGGGTATTTGTAGGACACACTGCACTGCATCCTGCACTCCTTTGAGGTACCAGAGGGTAAGCTGGATGTTTCCTTTACCAACCATTATGTAGCTAGGAGTAGCATTACCTAGACAGGTGACTGGGATCCTCAATTGCCAAGGGTTAATTACTGTAATTTTCAGCTTCTGGTATGTGCTTCTATGCCTTTTTTCAGCATTAAGTGATGAGGAGATTCTGGCCCAGGCTCTTATCTTTGTCTTTGCTGGTTATGAGACCACCAGCTCCACCCTCAGCTACATAGCCTACAACCTGGCCACCCACCCTGACGTGCAGCAGCGACTCCAGGATGAGGTCGATGCACACCTGCCCAACAAGGTAAAGGAGGGTGGGCTTGTTCCCACCTGCCTTGCCAACCCAGGCTGGAAACAGAGTGGCAGGGGTGCTGGCACTGAGATCCCCCTTCCCTGGAAGCCCTGGGGGGCTGTAGGGGTGGCAGCTGCTGTGCTGTGTTCTCAGTCCTCCCGTTCCTCTGGCAGGCCGCTCCCACGTACGCTGCCGTCACTCAGATGGAGTACTTGGACATGGTGGTGAGCGAATCCATCCGGCTCTACCCCGCCGGGGGCCGGATCGAGAGGGTCTGCAAGAAGACAGTGGAGCTCAATGGAGTGACTATTCCAGAGGGAATGGTGGTCATGATCCCAGCCTTCGTGCTGCACCGGGACCCACAGTACTGGCCAGAGCCGGACGAGTTCAGGCCTGAGAGGTGAGGGCCACAGGGGGGAATAGCTGCATGCTCAACCTCAGCCCTGGGAGTGGGAATGGCAGCAAAAGTGGGGAATGCATGATTATAACATTTAAATTAGGCATTTATCATTGTCTGACATCTAGTCCCAGCATTACTGTGAGGGGAGTTTTATGATCTACATCCATAAACTGTGCATGGAATTTAATTAACTGCATTGAAGGGAGCAACAGTGAGAGCAGCTCCCAGCAGCTGTAACACTGAGGGGTTTATGGCCAGATATTAAAGCAAGAGCCATTGGGTGACTGGCACAATGCCCTGCAAATCAGCAGTGGAAGGGCAAAGATGGGTAGGAAATAAAACTTAATTTTTAACTCAAGTTCTGAAGCAATCTTTGCTTAGGAGCTCTGTCAGACCCTGCAAAATGATGCAATAGCCCAAGGCAGAGCTGGGATACCACAAACCTGGTAATCTTCAGGTGGCCAGCAAGACATTGATGCTTGGTCCAGAGAGAGCAGGACCAGACCTCTGCCCTTGCACCAAGAGCTGAAATAC
The DNA here is from genome assembly GCF_037042795.1 of Molothrus aeneus. Lineage (NCBI taxonomy): Eukaryota > Metazoa > Chordata > Aves > Passeriformes > Icteridae > Molothrus > Molothrus aeneus. The sequence continues at coordinate 12,873,068 of NC_089661.1, forward strand.
CCCTGGAAACTAATCCTGGTGTGGGGACATGGTGACCTTTGAGACAAAACATGGCAGTGATATCAGGCAGAAGCACCTGTGGAGCCTGTGGTCACCTTGTGTTGGATTCAGAAGGAAACACCCAAATGCAAGTGCTCTGGCAGTGGGCCAGGCTACACCAGTTGCTCCAGTAGCCACATCCTTATTCCAGTTGTCAAACTTGGCATGGGTAGCTGGACAGGAGCTCTTTAGGGCTCGCTTGCCTTGCTGGGAGTTCATCAGAGGGACGTGCTGGTGTTTCAGTAGTGAGATACTTCACTTCTGACTTAGCGTAGCTGAGGTTTGTACCTCATGCACTGGGAATGGAAAGCTTTCTGACATGAAAACCAACTGATCACTAAGAAGTATTACTGAAAATGCTCAGTGGCAAATTTCTCTGTGAAGCTGATTGTTCTTCCCTGTTTTTCATGATGAGGGAAGGAATTGGACTGGCATGTCTCAAAAGCAGCCCTGCCTTTAGTCACGCAGGGGGAGAACTCCATCTTTGTGTTTGCTCAGTCCTTTGATCTACAGGGAAGCTGTGGAGCTGTAGACCTGTGTGGTTTAGGGTTTGAAATCTGGGTTCAGTTTTGGAGCTGAGAGGGAGTTCTGAGAAAAGAGTAGTTATGAAATCCATTAGCGTATTTCAGGTATTCCCAGGACACCCAGTGCACCTGGATTTGCACAACCAAGTCTGAGCACTGGGATGAAAGCAGAGGCATAACATATCTATTGAGACAGAAATAAGGGACTTAGCTTCTAATATGCACAGAAACACAAAAGGCTTTTCCCTTCCCAGACCCCTCATTGCTTAGATTTGGAAGCTAACATATCCTGCAACAGCGTGGCTCTTGCTAACTTGTTCTTTTTTTTTTTGTTATAATCAGGTTCAGTAAAGAGAACAAAGAGGGTATTGACCCCTACACCTTTCTGCCATTTGGGGCTGGCCCCAGGAACTGCATAGGGATGAGGTTTGCTCATCTTGTTGTGAAAGTGGCTGTGATTGTCCTGTTGCAGAACTTCTCATTCAGACCCTGCAAAGACACACCGGTGAGGGTGTGGGATGATGTCTCTCATTATCTGCCCCTTACTCCCTCTGAGATGGTCCTACTGTTACATGGGAATAACTATTTAAATCTTCTCAGTTAATTGTAAGGGGTTCACCACAAGTTACTTATGCTTTTTTTTTAAAGCCTCTACAGAAGCATATTTAATGTTGGTGGGATGTTTTAGGCTGAAATCCCTGAAGTCCTGTGCCTATCTTTGGGTGCACCTAAATTGTGGGGTGCTCTCTCTCCCCCACAGTGCACTGTTGGTCTGTTTGACCCAGTTTAGGAAGACTCTGCTCCAGAGAGCAGGAAGAAAATATCCCCCAGCCCTTGCCAAAGCTGTGTTTTGCAACACAAACATGGCTATTCTCTGTGGGACATCCCAAGATACCAAAATTCAGCTCTTATGACCCAGGGAAGTCCCTAAAGGGTAGCACAATTTTCAAGCAAGCCCAAAAATGGGTTAAGCTTGAATTGGTGACCCTCTCCCTCTTTGGGGCTATGCAGGATCCCACCAGGCTTTGGTTTTGCCCAGGATCCCAGTGAATGCTGCATACAGTACTGATGGGATGGGCCTTGCAGGGTGGGAGTATTTGACATAAAATAAATGCAGGAGCTGTTGGAAATGATGTGTCAGTCCAGCCCTGCTGAGAGCACAGCAGCTCCTGTGCCTCAGGCAGGCAGCACCACGGTGTTTCCAGCCTGACCCAGCTCCCTCCACTCACTGCTGCAAAAGGCCTGGGCCATTGTTACATTCTGTTGGTGAGGAGAGCTTGGGAAATCAGAGCAGAGGGGGCAACAAGTCACTCAAAGGACGTTTGTTGTAAGAAACAGAAAAGTCCTTATTAAATTATTACTTGGCACGGGTGCTCAGCTGGAATCTCTGCAGATTCAGATTGCAGCTCAACTGGTAACCTGGAGGTGAAAGACTGTAATAGTCCATTAACAATGCAGTGACCTATCCACCCTCCCCCAAGTCTAATGACATTTTTCTAGTCCTCTGCAATCCATAAAATTGATTCTTTTTATAACTGCCTTTAATTAAAAGGAGACAAGTTAAGTATGTATTGTATTATTGGTGCCCATAGGTTTATGGGGCTCTTTCAGCCCTTTTTTCTACAGAAGGTGTCATGTACATCAGAGTGGGAGGGAAAATTTCATGCTGGAACATCCCTTTGGAATATGTATATGGAAGCTGCAGCCTCCTCTCACTGCTCCACTGATGGCACATTGGGCTCCAAGCCATATTGCTTAAATTTCCTGAAACAAAGCTTACTGGGATATGGGGGGGTGAATGTGGCCTGTTGGGCTGGGGTGTGTCACCCCTGTCCTGGTGGGGAGAGAGGGAGCTGGGATATGAGCAGCATCCATTGGTGGGGGAGACTGAAAAAACAGCCTTCCCTCCCTTACAAGAGGATTCCTCCAACACCAGCTTTAAATGTTTTTCATCATGAGATTCCCAGCCTACCCCATGGAAACCTTTCATGTTGAGGATGCTTTTGCTTTGCTACTTGGTCTGAGCAGCAATCTTAGTTTTCCTCTTCCTGGAGAACTTATTGCTCCTCCAGCTCCCATTATGATCTAGCTGCCCTTAGTACCCTTGGTACCCTTAGTACGCACTTGTATATTAAACAAAATGGCACTGCATGCCCCCATTTATCTGCAGCACCCTGGCTGGGCTCTGGCTGCTCTTCCCTCC